>NC_090929.1:1218958305-1219263930 GCF_040938575.1 Ambystoma mexicanum | reverse complement strand
TATTGAATACCGAAATTCATTTTTTTTGAACCGCGCTACACTTTGTATATGTTGGATACCGAACTGAATTAAAGTTTTAAACCAGTGTTGCACTACACAGATTGAATACTAAATTAGCTGAAAACCTAAAATTAAAACATATTGAATATTGAGAGGAAATAGAAACTGTATAAGCAAAGCAAATTGCTAATAAAGGCTAAACAGGAAAATGCCCTTATGAAAGCAACCTATGGGGAAGGAAGCGAGTATGAAGGAGTGCAACCAAAGGTGTGACATAAACAAGACCACCACCAAGTGAACTTTGTGAGTAAATGCAATGCGGCCAAAGACTGGCAAGAGGTGTGTGACACGTTATGGCAGAGCCAAGAGGCTAACAGGAAAGAAGCCAGGGGAGTGTAAATATTGCACAGAAAGTCAAGAGGCCAACAAGGATAAACGAAAGGAATGTGACCTTGTACACATGGGCAAATGTAGAGGAACCTGTGTTGGCTGAATAGCCAAGGGGCCCTGGTTGCGCAACCTGTGATGGATGGACCGTCTGGTATGACATCTGCGCCTAGACCAGTGAGCCCTACATTGTGAAAATAAAGACATTGAAAACAAATGAGGAGCGGTGCAAGTGAACTGGTGAGGCAAACTAGGAGGGTCAGGCTGATCCAGTGTTAAGATTCACCTTAAAAGACTGAATTACACATTGGTAGCTACATTGAAGCCTTGCGGAAGGGAACCCTGAGACTTGAGGAACCAAAAGTACTGTCTTGAGGACAGGGCCTTAAGACCCTTTTTGTTTGAACAGTTACTGTGAACTTGTGCAAAGGGTCCCTGGGGAGTTTGTGAAACTATTTGAACTTGAGCAAGGTAAATCCTTAGAATTTTTGTGGAACTGTCTTGAACTTGGGAAGAGGAGCTGAAGAACAAGCTGATAGCTGGAAGAAGCTCAGACTTAGTGTTGATCACCATTTCTTTGATCATTGATTTCCCTAAATACTGTTTAGCTTTAGTTGTGAGGGCAAGTATAGGTTTTGGAGACAGACTTTTAAGTTGAACTCTTTGACTCAGACTTTGCTTAATTTCGTTCAGGTAGGGAAATCCCACCTTATCACAGGCCAAGTTAGGCCTTATACCATCCTAACATTTCAGTTAATAAATATATTTAGTTTGAATTGAAGTCTCTTGTCTGTCTTGCTTCATGATGCCTTCAATGTCTCTACATGCAATGTGCCCATCTGCAGATACTGGACCTACATTACAGTATAGGTGAGGGTTGTGTCTTTTATGACTATTTTCTGTTTTTATATGTACACTATATTTTTACTGTTCTGTCTACTTAAAGTATATCTTCAACTAATGGAGATGAGTAATTCAACAAAGGTGGTGTCATGGCCACCGGGCAAGGACCACAAGTTGCATCACTTAAAGGGTCCCGTTGGACCCAGTTCTGACGCCTTTGGCGCTAGGCTCATGAGAAAGTGTGCTCTGCGCACTTTATCCCTAGTGCACGTGTTATTTCATCTCTTGCAGGGCCCCCATGCGCATTCAGGCTTGGCGTGGCCATAGGAATGCATTGGGCTACACGTGCAGCATCTTCTGGGAGTGGCAGGATGGAGCCATCAAGCAGAGCAAAGGGGCATGGCTGGGACAAGGCTATTTAAGCCTGCCCCGCCCGCATGCCAGCGCTTCGCGTTACTCTGCTTATGCAGTGTAACGCTCACCGTCGCCTGAAGCACATCTTACCTGATTCCAGCAATACCATCGCCTGAAGCGCATCTTACCTGATTCCAGCAATACTATCGCCTGCAGCGCATCTTACCTGATTCCAGCAATACTATCACCTGCAAGCGCTCCTTACCTGTTCCGCAGTTCCAACACTTAAGTGGGAGCTCTTCTCGGCCAGCATCCTTACGGCTACTGCCATCCATCACCGGCCAACAGATCTTCGGACAGCTGCTCCTTGTCGGACGTCGCCAGGCCCTACCTGCAGGAGAAAAGGACAAATAAGGTCAGAAACCACATAAAGACAATTTGCTACGGTCGCGTGCTACACAACCCTCGTGCTGACCTTAGGACCCAAACTTGCCATCTATTTGGGACATTGTAACTCCTCAGTGCTCCGTTTGGGCTCACTTCCAGCACTGCGACTACGCTGGACCTTCATCACCTATTGGGGAGAACGAAAGACATTACTAGGGATGCGAACACTAATCATGGGCAAAAAGACATTGCAAACGAATACGGACAATAATCATTGTTGAAGAACACTTGCCTTCGAAGTGGATCAGCCCTAGCCGGTCTGGGCTGCCACACACATGGACCAGTGAAGGAACTAGGTCCAATTAAAGCACCCCTGCACTTGAGAAGCAGGACGGAGAGCTCATACTCATAGTTCAACAGGTGAGACTATATGGGCAAACACATGCTCGCCACATTCTGGGAAGAAGGGTTCGAGAACTACAGCCATATCACAGCATCCTCACGACCTCTCGTATCCTCACGGGGACAGTCTAAACAACCAGAGCAGTCCACAACATGGGAGCAGGGGAAGAAGCCTGATCCAGGGAAGCCAGATCCTGGGAGGGCTGCAACCTTGCCCCAACGTCCCAGCAGAGACCAGGTGAGCGGAACAGGTGTATATTTTTCAGTATGGTTGTGTTGTGGTTTCTTTGGATAATTGTATATACTAACTTTACCTCTACCTGCCTACATTCTCTCCCTGGACTTGAGCCAGAATGCTGTGCCACTCCACCAGGTGTTTTAGCTTCCGTTTTTGGGTTGGGTGCACTCCACCACATTAAGGTTTTCTGAACAACCCTCGCCAGAATACTCCATATAAACTGCCTTAACACTTTCTTTTAGAAATGTCAACATTTTGGGGGTAATATGAACGCTGATAGATTTATTCAATCCACAACTTGGACCAGAGTTTAGAATGTTTACCTTTTAGATATGACGCTTGTAATTTTAGAAAAGGTAAAATTCAAGATAAAGCAGTTTGAATATTTATTTGCTCTAAAGAATGTGCATTATTGTTGTATAGGTCTAGGATTCTGGATACTACTTCTGCAAGCCAAATAGTGCCAAAGAGACTCATTATTTTCTTTTATTATTCATTAGAGTGAAAAAGCAGGTTTTTCTTTTTTTGGTGGCTTAAGTATGCCAATCATTTTGATCACTACAACTGTATCTTGTAACATGTTGTTGAGTCTTAGAATAGGAAATAGGGTTAAACGGGGGTTTGGATGAATCGGATCAAATTCAGCCTCAATCAAGCAGCGATTGGAATTTGGTGTGAGATTTGTTTTGTAAACCAATTGGTCCCCTTGTGCTGCCAGGACAGCAATTTGCTATATAAATTGGCAGTATGGATTCAACCCACTGTTTTGGTTGTTTAGTGTTTCCAGAGTGCTGTTCTCATGTTGTGCCTGTCCATGGGAAGTTATTTATTAGTTTATTTTATTTTTGAAGTACTTATTGGCCATTCAAACTGAAAGCATAAAGGGCATAGTAGTTAACGATTAGTGATACCCATTCAGCTGTACCCAAAGGTTTTTTGTGGTTGTCTCCACTTAGTTGATTTGGTTTTTCGTTGATGTCTCTAGTTTTGATCATATAGTCTCTGAAACTGCCATGGTAGTTGAGGACCTTTTTGCCTTTTCAGTCCAGAATAACTATTTTCATTCTACAGTATATTACACAGCCCACGGTAGCCGCCATGTCGTTACGATTAAGTTGCTAAACTCCTAGGAAGCCACTTTTTTGGCAGCTTATAACTTCGCTCCCCATGGACGAATGCGCACCAAACTTTGCAAAAAAAAGTTTATGGACGTCTTTGAATTTTTTTCCCCCAAGTTTTCCGAGGTTTAGTGGCGGGGGGCAAAGTTATAGGTTTGTCCCAAAATTTGTTTCCCCCCCACCCTCATAGAGTGAATTGGGATAACGTTTGCGCACAGCTACAGGCCGAACGGCTGGACAGATTTTTGCCAAATTTGCGGCAGGAGCGGGGGCTTGGGTCAGAAAGCATGCTTTCCCTGTTCGATCCGCGGACCGCAGTGTCAGTGGCCTGCGGTACGCCATGATGTCGGTGAACGTTGGACGCAACCGGTCGTTGGCTGTAGGGACGCATGCTCTGCGTGAACATTTTTGGAAAATGCTGCCATGGTGCATCAGAGGACAGTGCAGCGGCGTAAGGGTGTGGAAAATGGACAGTACAGAACAGGTGGTGGAGTGAAAAGTGGGTAATGTGAAATATGTGTGTACGTGGAAGAAGGCTGAGAAGTGCCTGTAGTGTTCACGTGTACTGTCTGAACTGGCGGGTACCTACACAGGCGAGTACTTTGTGTGCGGATTGGAGGGAGGTGCCGCAACAGCCCCATACATTGTGCCGCCACTTGTTTGCAGACACTTATTTCGGTGAAGGTTTTGGCAGGTATATTTTAGAAGGGAAACATTTTGTAAATGACATAGGTTGGGTGGTAGCGCAGGTGGGTGTGCTATGCGGATGGAATGCGGTAGTTGCCCACATGATGGTATGCATGGGTTAAGGAACTTGCGTTGGATTAGTGGAAGGATTACAATATTGGCTGCATGGCGTAAGGGCGTAGACAGTAGGGCATGAAGTGAAGAGCGTAGGCTTTTACCATACCCAATGCACTCACGCAAGTGTGGGTGTACATCCGGTGCAGGGTGGTGCTTGCATAGTGCATTGGGTGCAAATTGATTGCAGTAAGCTACTGTTTAGGAATGGAAGTGGGGACGGCTATAGTATGTGAATGAAAGTGCACAGGGGTGCAGGAGAGAGTGTTTTCTTTCTACATTATGGTAAGTGGTGCAAATTGTACCTGTATATGTCCATGGCGGTGCACAGGTTGGGTGGTAGTGCTGGTGATACTGCTGTGTATGTGGATAGGCGAAGTTGATGAAATGGATGATGGTATTATGTACCAGTGACAGTCTTGAAGGTGTAGACTGTTGGGTGCATGGCTGAAGGGCGTAGGCAGTGTACTGAAGAGGCTAGGACTTTAGGACACACACAGTAGTAAGGCATTTTAGAGTCTGCAGCAGGCAGAGGGTTGTGACCTGTAAAGAGTGGGTGTTTCAGACGCAATAGAGCAGGACAAGTGAGCTGCCATGACTGCTCGTGTGGTTTTTCTGGTGAGGACACTGTTACAGCATGGTAAACTTTTTGATGTGTACTTGGAGATGGTGCTGTGAAAAGTGATGCAGTGTGGGCACTGGGTGCCTGGTTTGCATACTGTGACTATGGAGTTGCGGTGCCTGTGTTGAAGGGGTAGCCTATTGGGTGTATGGCTGAAGGTGGTAGGCTGTAGGCCATGGATTGAAGAGCGTTGGACTTTGGGAAACCCACGCCGCTAATGCAATATTGACTGCATCTGGTAGACAGTGATGACCTGTAAAGATTGGTTGTGCAATACGTTGCAGATGACATAGAGCAGTAGAAATGAGCTGGCAGGTGTGCATGTTTGGTTCGGCAGGTGAGGTGGATGGTAGACTATGGTAAAGGTTTGGATGTGTGATTGGAGATGGTGCAATGAAAAGTCACGGTGTGCCCACTTGGTGCAGCGTGTGCATACTGGTAATATGGCACAATGTATGGTCGAAGTGCTACTTATTTGGGTTCTTTACTATGATGTGTGCAGAATTTGTAGGGACAATGTTGTAGTTAGGTTGCTAGTGAAACACTACTTTGTGAATGGTAGTGGGTAGGGGTGATGGAGGCTATGGTATGTTTGTGGATCGTTGTAATTTTCGGCAATGGGTGCTTTATGGAGTTGGGTTGAAGTGCCGCTATGTATGTTATGTTTGTATACTATGGTAGCTGCCTACATGGTCCTATGCATGCATTCATAGTGTTGTGGGTGTGCGCAAGGGTGGCGTGTTGTGTGCATGGCGAAAGGTGTGCTGGGTGCACCGGCAGATTGTTGTGGATGGTGAAGTAGGGCATTGTGTAGGAAAGTTTATGCTGGAGCGGTTTTGGAAGCAAAGGGAACGTGTTCTCAGAGTGTTAAAGGGGACCTATGGAGTTGTGTACAAAAATGGTAGTGTGCAATGCAGAGTTTCAGTATTTGGTTGGTGTAGGTGTTTTTGAAAATTGGATAGTTAATAGGCGCCAGTAAGGGACTGTTGGAGAAATCGAGTGCTTAGGGAAGAAGTATTGTGTGTGCTTTACTGGGGCGTGGCCCTAGCTGTAGCTGGGAAAGTGCAAGTGCCACATCATGGCTTTATAAGCATGGAGCCTTGTGGGGATTATCCAATGAGGATTGGAGGGTGTGGTTTAACTGAAGGGGTGGCGACTTATTTTGTTTTAAACCTTTATTTTTTCTGTCGAACACAGTACATCACAAAAGCATTCAATTATTTCAGCAAACATTAACGTTTACAATCAATTGTAATCCATAAAATACATAAACTGTACATGGGTAATGCAAGAGACCATTCTACAATGTATAGTTCAGTCCGTTTCTTCTGCAGATTCCTCTTCGGCCTTTAGGTAATGTTTTAGGGGGGCTCCAAACGTCTTTTGGCCTGCAGGAGGCTACAATTCCTCTTATGTAGTTTTCCTTGCAGTCCTGTACAAATACTGGGTCCTTTAGCCACTCTTGCGGAGTGGGGGCAGTTTTGGCTTTCCATGCCTTAAGAATGTTTCTTTTGGATACTGCGTTGGCTATTGCAAAGAATCTACTGGATTTGATTGTGGTTTTGCCTAGATCTCTTAGCAGTTATTTCAATGGGGTAGCAGGTATATGTGAGTTCAGTATATCACTTAGTGTCATGGCTACTTTTCCCCTGAATTGTTTAATCGTTGGGCATTCCCAATACATATGCATGGAATTTGCGGAGGGAGCGTTGCATTTTGGGCAAGTTACTTGTTTGCAATTTGGCCACTTTACTGGGCGTGATATGCAGATGATTCAACATTTTAAATTGGATTAGTCTGAAATTGGAGTTCCTGGAGATGGATTTAGTATATTGGCAATATTTAATCCGTTGTGGGTCCGCGATACTGATACCTAGGTCCTGTTCCCAGTTCTCATTCATCTTATTCTTGGGTGGAGTATGTTCTTGCACTGCTTTGTATAGTGGAGCTATGCCCCCACGGAAGCCCTCTTGGGACATAATTGTGGTTAGGAACTGATGTGCGATTGGCTCTGATGGAAATGTGGGCCATTTCTTTCTGAATGCTGCTTTTAGTCGGCGGTATTGCAATGCGGTGATAAGGCTTGTTCCCACCTTTCTCTGGAGGTCGTCTAGTGACACAAATTTCCCACCTGGGTAAAGGTCTCCCAACCTTATTTTGCTGCCAGGCTCCCATTTTGTTTGTGGTGTCGCATCTTGTGTGGCTATAAGGTCTTGGTAGTGCCAGAGGGGGTTGTGCACTCCACTCTATGGAACAGATAGGACCATGCTCTCGCTGTGGAATTAACTGGATCTACTTCTCCCCCTAGCCTTCTTGACTTTGGCAAATAACATAGATTGCAGTGTGTTTGGGGAGGCTGCAAATTGTTCGGCCTGTATGTGTGTGTATTGTTCAGTTGTTCCGGTCCAGTATTTTGCAAAGTGCGCCTGTGCTGTATAGAAATATAGCTTAAAGTCTGGAGCCGCTATCCCGCCCTTATCTCAACTTTAATATAACCACATCTTTGGCCATTGGAGTCTCACCGTGCCTCCCACTGCCCCCATAGAAATGTGGAAGCCAATTTCTGTAGTACCTCAAAGAATTGTCTATCAGGCCAGATAGGTATATTGCTGAATAGATGCAGTAATTTCGGGACCACTACCATTTTGAGTAAAGCAATCCGACCATATATCGATATGGGTACTTTGTCCCAGCCTTTGAGCTTCTGTTCCAGAAGTGCTAAATACGGTTCGTAATTGTTTACCTAAGAGTGTGTCTGTAGCCATGATGATACCCAGGTAGCGTGCTGTGTTTGGGAACCAGAGAAACTGTGCAGTGGCCTGTGACTGCATGGTGGACTGTGTGAGGGGGATGATTTCTGATTTTAATTGGTTACTGCTATAGCCAGAGTATTCTGCTAATTAATTGATGTCCTCCATTACAGGGGGTAAATTTGTTTCTGGGTCCCTCAGATATAGCATGTTATCATCTGCATATAATTAAATAAACTGTGGGTGTCCCCTTATGCGTATCCCCGCCAAGCATGTTTGTGTCGGAGTCTAGCCGCCATCCCTGATATGGCAAGCGCAAATATTAGGGGGGATAGTGGGCAGCCCTCCCGCGTGCCTCTATGTAATGTGAAGTCCGCTGATAGTTTTATTTGTTCTAATCTTTGCTTTGGGGATCTTGTATGGCAGTCGTATATATTTCTTGAACCCTGGGCCGAATCCCATTTTATCAAGGATGGAGTAATGTATCTCCATGACACAGTCCAATGCTTTTTCAGCATAGAGGGCTACCACCGCTGCTTTTGGCCCTGGATCTAGTTGCGAGATGATGGCGAAGAACCTACAGAAGTTCAGTGAGGTGGAACGGGTAGGGATGAACCCTGACTGGTCTGGATGTATTAATTTATTCATATAGGGCAATAGGCGATTTGCTATTGCTTTAGTAAATATCTTCGTGTCTACGTTAATCAGGGATGATGGGTGGTGGGAGGTAGGTTTGTGTGGGGGTTTATGCGGCTTCAGAAGGACTGTTATTACAGCTTCCTTCATTGTGGGTGGTAGTCCCTCTGCACCCCCACACCCCTTCCCAGGGCTTCCTCCCATAATAGTTGAGGGGTAAGTTTGTCTTAAAAACTTTGTAAAAGTCTGCCAGGATCCCGTCTGAGCCTGGTGTTTTACCCGATTGTAATTCTTTAATGGCTTGAGTGATTTCCTCCGTGGACAGTGGGAGAGCCAGTGTCTCTTTATCCATCAGGCTTAATTCGGGAAGTGGGAACAACTCCATATAGTTCTGGAGCTCTTCATCTGATGTTTGGTCTCCGCTTGCGTATAGTTTGGTATAAAATTCTAGGAACATCTTATTTACTGCTTGGGCTTCTGTGCGCACAACTCCCGCAGGGTCAACTATACTTGTAAGTTGTCTTGCCCCATGTTCTGCTTTGATGAGTTTGGCCATCGTTTGACTAGCTTTGTTTCCCCTCTCCTTATCTTCTGGCCCTTATTGGTTGTATTATATAGTATACCTCTCGTTCCGCCAACTGTCTGTATTTCGACATTTGTTCCTGTAACAGTTGCAAGGTACGTTTCTTGGGTGTCTGTGCATAAGTATTCTTGGGTTTACTTAGTTCCCTCTCTAATTGATTGAGACCTTTGCGAATTTCACTGAGCGTGCCTACTGTCTTCACGATTAAGTGACACCTCGGCCACACCTTAAAGTTTTCCCATACAGTGGCAGATGACTCCACCGATCCTGCTTTGTGGTCGAAGATTTCCGTGTTGTCATTTCTTAATGAGACTATCATCGAGTCCTCTTTCAGCAATGTTGGCATCCTCCATGTTCGTATGTTTTGTTGCAAATCGTCTGTTTGTATTTCGAGCAGGACAGGCGAATGATCTGATAGTGTGCGTGGGAGTATTATACTTTCTTGTAGGTTTGTTACAAATTCTGTTGAACATAACCATTAGTCGATACCAGAGCTGGACCTGTGAACATACGAATGGAACGTGTACTCCTTTCGCACTGGATGTAGCTCTCTCCATGTGTCCATCAAGGGTAGCGTTGACATGATCTGACGCACGGCCAGCGCCGCCTTAGGGATTACTTCTTTGTACTGTGGATGACCGTCCATTTCCGGGACAAGGATTGTATTGAGGTCTCCCACCCATAGTATTTTTGCTGTGCCTGCTGGTGCAATGATCGCCAATACTTGCAGGTAAAATTCTGGGGAGTCCGTGTTCGGCCCATATGTGTTGATTATTAACTCCTGGCCGTACATCGTACCCCATATAATAATGACATACCTGCCTACGTATCTATCTTAAATCTAGTCATTTGGAATCCCATGCGTTTGTGCACAATTGTTAGTACGCCCCTGGCTTGCGGCGAGTAGTCTGTTGCGATGCATATCTGGACCCAGTTACGCACGCATTTTTCAGTCACATTCTTGATCGCATGCGTTTCTTGCAGGAGTAGGAAATCTATTTTATATCTATTTGCATATGCCAGTATTTTTCTTGCCTTGATGGGGTTTGCCAATCCTCTGATGTTCCAAGTCGGGAGCCTCAGTCCCTGGAGCTTACACGCCGCAGCCATGTATATTGCTAATTATTTTCTGCAGTATGCTTTAGATCTCGTTTGAAGTCTGTGTGCTGTGTTCGTCAGTTTTTATTTTAATCTGAACTCCCCAACTAACCCTCTTTCTGTATTTTCTGAGCTGTAATGGGTACTAGGCTATGCTTATCGTTCAATAACTTCCAACAGGCCTGCCCCATCCCTCCCTACCTTCCTTCCCTCACCATCCCCCCAACCGAACAGTGTATTCCCTCTCGTGAACTGCAAATTTTGCAACCGTGGTGGCTCTGTTTCACCATTTCCTTTCCGTACGTTCCCAGATCTCACCTAGGAGCTTGTGCGCTAAATCTTTGGCGTGTTTACCTATTCGGTCAGGTATTGGGTTGTATTGGGTTGTGCCATCTGGTCCTTCTTGCCTGGAGGAATCTGGATATTCTGTTGTATATAGCCCATTGCTTCTTCTGCCGACTTAAAGAAATGAGCCCTCCCGGAGTGTTGAAGACAGAGTTTTTCCAGGAATAGCATAGCGTAGGGTATTGACCTCTCCGAGTGCTTTTTTAACCTGATTGAATGTACGACCGGCTGTCTGTACACCAGTAGAAAAATCTGGATAGATGTGGATCCTTCTGGAATCGTGAGTGTTCCTTTTTCGCGGGATAGGCAGAGGATGAGGTCTCTGTCTTGATAATTGAGTAGGCGTGCTATAACCGTGCACGGCGGTGCTCTGGGTTTGGGCTGCAGGGTCGGGGATCTATGGGCCCTCTCTATTAAGAACTGTTGGGAAAACTGGGCTTCAGGTAAGATTGTGCGCAGTTCATGGGCACATTCTGTGTTTTTTCTGCAACGCCGAGCACCCTGATATTACCTCGGGATTGCGACTCAGTCTTCACATTTGGAATGGACTCATTTCAGGCTCTTTTGATCTCCGCAATGTCTTTTGCGTGCGTCGTTGAGGTGTCTTCCAGTGCCCCTCTCTGGGTTTCCACCTCCGACACTCTAGTATTTACAGACTGTAAGTCTGATCTAATGGAGGTTATGTTGCGGACTATGTCGTCCAGTCTACTCTTGACAGCTGCAAATCCTGCCTGCAGTGCAGCCATATAGTAATCAGTGTTGAATCCAGTCATTTGTGATGCGCTGGACGTGCTCGCTGGTGTGGAGCCTGTGTTGTTGCCCTCCATGTTGGGATTGGTGAAAGCATCCATGGGGCCTTTCCTAGGTCCCTTGTTGCCCCTAGTCATGTCCTGGATTATCGGAGTACAGGTGCACTATTCCTGATTTGTTGCAGATGTGGGCTTACTATATACTCCTGGTGTTTGAAATTTGCCTAATTCGCTGGGTGGTACTGGCCTTTGATTATTTGCGCATTATGTGCCTTCCCAGTTTCGGACGTGCTGAGGTGTTCACCGTTCCTCTCTATGTAGTCAGGAGCTGAGGTTGTAGGTGGTGTATTGCACTGTGAAGGTTTGCTGGCCTCGCCTTCTTTACCCGTTATATTCTGTCTTGTGTGCTGGTGGTTCGTGTAAAGCTTTCAGCCCCTCCTCAGTAACGTGGAGGTTCTGGGTATTAGGGTTATATGTTGAGCACTCTGTATAAGCCTCTGTTTAATTAGGTACAGCTGCATGTCTTTGCAGAGGATTCCACCCGTGCTTCTTTGGGTAAGTTGCTCGTATCCCGTGTTGAACTGTATTTGAAGTCCCCCCTGTAATTTAGTGCTCTCAGGGGTTTGCATAGCGTTGTAACGGTGTGTGCCAGTGAGGGCGGGCTAGGAGTTGTCAACCATGTGGGGCGTGTGTTACCGGCTCGGCGTCGCCACTGCAAGTACCTGTATGCGGGTGCCCAGGAGGTGGCAGCGCTGGGATGCGAGCTCTGCTGCTCCGCCTGATCCGCATGCTCAACCTTCAGCTCACATGGTGGATCTGCCAGGGGAGAGGGGGTTTGCCACTGGGTCTGGACAGTGCTGCCCACACCCTGCCTCTGCTATCTCCGGCGCGGGTGCTGGCGAGCGCTCCCCGTCTTGATGCCTTCTCGTCCATTCAGCGCTGGCTCCTGCTCCACCGCGCCCGGCGGTCACACCGTGAGTGCAGCCCTTTTTACTGTATTGGGCGCGCCGCAGCTGTGTTCTGTCCGCGTATTATGGAGCTCTCAGCACTGCCCAAGCCGCATCACTGTGGGGGGTCGAGGGGGTGGAAATCTTCCCCACGCTTTCCCGGCTCAGCCGCGCTGTGTGGGTTTCATACAGTGTCAAAGTTCACTGGGTTTTCCACCATGCAGCGGGACGGTAGTAAGATTTACGGGATCCCAGGGTCTTCCACCACTAAATTACGCTATGCGTTCCACGTAGTGCCACACCAACTTGATTTGTGGATCAGGATGTGTATAGTAGCGCGGCTCTGTGACTAGGCGACCATCTTAGATGGCGTCCTAGAGCGCCCCCAGGGGTGGTGACTTATCTACCTTTCGGTAAATGTACTGAGGTTGGCGGACATGGAGAGACGGCGAGTGCTTATAGTTGGTGATGGCTTTGTGCACGATCTGCACACTTATGCTGTGGAAAGAGGCTTCGAGACTGATTTTCAGTTGGAAGGAGTGCAGGCTTTTTAGGCCACAGTTTGAGTGGGGTCTTGGCTGCATCAAATATGTGGCCTTTGTTGGTACTGTGGATGTGGCCGTCGTGCATTTTGGAAAACTACATTTGGGGCAAATGTTGTGTTTATTTTTGCTCGTTTATTTAAAGAGGTTGATGACAGCTGTGATGCAGATATTTCCTACAGCAACAGTGATTTTCTCATCAATAACACCAAGATGAAAATGGAGTATGCCGGTGTCAGTTGTCCACAGCTAGAGATTGAGAGACGTTGGATAAATAGAAGCATGTGCGACTTTATGTCCAGTGTTGGGATGTTCTGCACAGACTGACGGCATTAATTACCAGCAAGAGTTCCAGTGGTTCCAGGGAAATGGCATTTTTTTTACTTCCTTTGGCAATGCTGTTCTGTTTGCCACTGTGCACAAAGCTTTGCAGAGAATCGTGTAGAAATGTTAGATAACGGGTCGTCTTCAGTGGGGAAAAATGTCAGGAGGAGAAACAACCGGAAACTAAGCAAAAGACAGAAAAAGAAGAAAAAGAAATGAATGAATGCACATATACAATGAAAACACGACAAACATGAAAAGAAGTGTTTTTACACACCATCCTAAAGACACAATCCCCACCCCTTTATTTCAGACCCCCCACCACCTCTAACACCACACCGCCCCTCCCCCAACTCTGTCTAGCACGGTAATGCTGCGCAATGCGCGCTACTGTGACGATTCGACGTGGCACATCGGTTGTTTTTAGGATGGCAGCTATAGCATTGGCACTGAGGAGGCAAAGCAATTGGGCAATTTGCTTACTGGTCGTGGTGTGTACACAAACAGTGTGAGAGAAGGTTTAGTTGTACAGATAAATGTAGGAGGCTATGGTGAAAGTGTACAAGGTAAGGGGCATGCATAATGTTTGTATGCATGGACTGCACGCACTTGTGTAACGTAGCTACTATACATTCCCTGCTGCTTTTGTGGGATCACTTTTCTGACATTTGTAGTACATGGATTACAATGGGAAGACCATATTGTGAAGTGTATAACCTACGTGGCAGCAATGATGTTATGCATGCAGTGTGTGCATCATATCATATGATGTACTATGGTACTTTCTGCTGTTTGTATTGCGCGTACATACAAGTGTGTGAAGGAGCGCCGATGAAATGGACGCAGACAAGGGGTGGTGGGAAGAGGATAGTGGAAAGGGAATGACTGTTAATGAATTGTTCGGATGCGGCTCTAACAGTAGTTTGCGAGGCGCACATGCTATATTCTGTGCTTTAGAACATGCTGGCCAATGGAAACGCGTTTGTTGGAATTCTCCAATGAGGTGGTTTGAGTGTGCATTTCAGGAAAAGACGGCCATACTTTCTTTCATTCCTGTGTGTAGTGAGGCGGGTAGAGATGATGAAACGCAAACTTTTATAGTGGGTGAACGCTTTGTGCTCGATCTGCTCCAGTATGCCGTGGAGAGAGGCCTTGATGACAATTTCAATTTGGACGAAGTGGAGACTTTGTGGTGCAGTGTCCCTCTCCGTAGTTTCCACCATTTGGTTGAAGAATGTCAACGAGTGGCCACTTTAGGTACTGTGGATGTAGTGATAGGGCATTATGGAGCATTGCTTTTGGGTTTAATAGCTTGTGCGTGTACCATCAACTGAAAAAATGCTGAAGGAAGTGAAGCGCTTTGTTGCCACTGCAATAGTGCATTTCTCATGTATACCACCAAGCCCAGTATATAACAATTCCAATGAATGTTGGCGGCCAGAAACAGGAAGGCGTCTGTTCAACAGATGTGCAACTTTTTGCGTGCTGCTCGTATGTACTCCTGTAAGAATGAGAACATTGGAAATGAATATGTGCACTTTCTCAATGGAAGTGGCAATTCATTGTCGCACAGTGGCAATGACATTTGGTTTTCGAATCTACAGGCTGCACTGAAGACGCTATTGTAAGAATTTGAGGCACAGAGCAACAAATAACCATTATGAAAGCCTGCAAAAGGAGTTGTTACTGTGGAAGTTTAAAAAAAAAAAAACAGTACAAAGGACATCTCCTACCTTGGTTGACATTTATTCCCCTACTCGCGCGCGTGTACACCTGCAAATATCGCAGACATTGCCACAGTTGCAGGGTTGTATGTGTAACATACGCTCATTTTGCAAATGTACATATTCTGTTTGGGATTGTGGAGGACACAGGATTGCGCAATAATCTTACTGGGTGTGCAATGCACACCCAGGATGTGCTATATCATGTATTTGTTAACCTTACTGCAGATGGTGAGCTTATGGCTGTGTGTTGTACGAGCGACAGTGTATGCTCTGTGGGTGAATGGCACATACATTACTTGACAGCCAATGAAAAGGTGCATCAGATAGTTGTGTGCAGTGTATCATGTGGGATTGTATGTGTATGGAGCACCTGCACTGAAGTGATTGCTTTTGGTTTCTTTGTGTAAGACTTTGGTGACGCTCGATTTAGAGGACATTATTGTTGTGTAGGGAGAAATGCACACCATGTAACACAATGTTTAGTGGCGCTTGTGCTGACGGAGCTAGTAGAGCAGGCAATGATTGTTTCCGATCTCCTGCAAAATTTTGTTTCGCAATATACAGCCACCCATTTAGGGATGTTATTTTTCATTTGGTGCCGAAATGGACACAGTGCGGTATATTGTGAAGAACTGTATTTGTCTTTTTACAACTTTTGCTATTTTCCTACTATACAAATGGGAATCTCTTTTCCCAGCACAAGCACTTTTCCCCCACAAATAGCATTCTTTTTCATATTAATACATTTTCCTTTTGTGCCGTTGTACACTCATTCCTTTTGGTGCCCTTTTTGGAAGTGCAGGAACAATGTTTGTGTTTGCTGTTGCACACTTGCATCCTTCAAAACGCACTGCAACACGACCAACCATTTCTTTCATTAGGTACCTATTTCTACCTATTTCAACTGCAGTGTTTTCCACACTATCACAGTTTCTTCCATTTAGCAAACAATTGTGTGGTGGGTATACAATGCGCGTCACACTTACTCCCTTCATTGCCACTTATTTTGTGACAATCTAAAAAAAAGCTTTCTGTGATAATCCTGTACAAAAACCATTCCTAAAGGAATGTTAAGATACAGGTGCGCTATTACAAACATAGCACCATTTCTAAATACAGTATGCTACAGGAAAGTTATGTTTACAGTGCCCCACTAAAAACCTATGAAATTCACGAACAAAAAACGCTGTTAACGGGACGTTTTGGTTACGTTGCACCGCTACAAAACCTATGAAATTCAATGGAAAAACGTTGCTACAGGAACGTGATGGTTACAGGTAAAACCTGAAAAACTCCAGAAATTTGCAAGTTATGGTATGCTACAGAACCATAACTCGCACTACCACTGTGCACTGCAAGGACTAACACCCATGACATCAAAGATGACATCACAAATGTCATAGATGACATCACTGATGACCTCAAGTCTGCAACCCTCATTTTTAGTTTTGTGAGATATGTACACTAGGTGATTTTCTTGACTAGCAGTGAGGAAATGCAAAGTGAGAAGGTACTACATTTGTACACCTTACCGTTCTCATATGTTCTTAAACTGCTTTCCTTAGGGTTCAGTGACATTATATGATATATATATATATATATTTCTGATGTTTGTTAATCTGCTTAGAATCACATGCTGTGCATATGGTCTGAGATCCAGTGTTAACCGCAGAGTATTGCATCTTGTTTGGGGACCGAAAGGGGACGTCGGCATAGGCGTATCTGCAACACTATCCCTATCGTGACGTGTGTAGTACCCAAAATCCCTCACGCGCCGAGGTCCCTCAGATTGTTTTGTTCCGCCCAGATAACTGGTCGCCCAATAGCAGAGCTCTTACTAGAGACACTGTTTATCTTTACCGAATTGCCGGTTTATTCCCCATTAAATCACTTCGCCCAACAAGAACATCTTCGACAAAGACTACGGGGGAATCGTCTACGGCTGTGGATTTCGGTGCCTAAGATCCGGCAGCTGGATTTTCCGCATGGTTAGGCCCTCTGGCCGACCTATACAGTAGGGAGAGTGGGGTTGGGGTGGCCATATTGTTTAGTATGTCTTTCCCCTCTTTTCCCTGTTGGTCTGGTCATCCTTCCCTTTTTGCTATGGAAAGAACTCCTTTTAGATTCTGCCCTAAGTGTAGGCTCAGATATCCTTCGAAGGACGAAGACAGGACATGTAACGCCTGCACCCCCCTAGAGCAGCGATGTGCGGCGTGCAAGCTGCTTCGGCCCAAGACCCTTAAGGAGCGCCGTGTAAAGCGGTAGGCCGCGTATGGTATGTCACGCATGGAGCCCCCCTCCCCTGCCGCCACCCCAGCTGAAAGTGACGGGGGTACTTCGGATGACCAAACGTCTAATGCGGATGTTATAGACCTTGAGTCGGATGCTTCTAGGTCTGCCCCGCCCGTCCCCAACCCTTCCAGGCTCGACTCTGGTCTTGCTACAGGGACTACACCCAGCCACAGGGGCGTACAAGCGCATCGCAATAAGCACACAACCCCTACGCCAATTTCGACACCTTCATCGAAAAAGGCGAAAGCGCCAACGGGGCTGCCGAAAACTTCGCCGGTTCCCTCGGATCGTTCAGATCCAAAGCCTTCCCCGCATCCGCAGCAGCGTCTTGCGACTGGGCAATCTAAACAAACTAAGGGTGCTATTCCGAAACCTACACATGTCGAAGTGCGGGAGCCCGACGCTTCGGTTTCCAAGGCCTCAGTAGGCCCGAAAACTACGGCTAGGCCTCCACCCGGAAAACTGACCGCTAGGCCCCCTAGTGCCGCAGACAGCATTACAACTGCCGACCAATCATCTGAGCCTTTTTCTCATGACGAATCGGCGACTATCGAAAGTAGCAACTGAAGAATCGCAATGGCGCTGGGCCTTACTCCGGTTCCCCCTAAGGTTATGGGCCAAGCCGGGGAAACATTTCGGCGGATTGGGTTCCTGATTCTGATGACGCTTACGAAGATAGTTGAGAGCCTCTTTCCGACACCCTGAGAGGTTCTTTTCGACGCAGCAGTGCTGAGAACATCGTTTCTCCTCGCGTAGGCCCGTTTGGGTCCTCTAAATGGACTACAGAATAATTTGATGGTTGTATGGATCGGCTGGAGCAGATTATCAGTTCTTCTGATCATCCTCCCCCGAAAAGGCTTGGGTAGACCCTAACCTCCAAATTCAGGAAGAGAAGTCTCATGTTTTCCAACAAGAAGATGTGGTCCAGATGGACACATATAGAGACATCTATAATGAAGAAGAAGCTTTTTTTCTCAAACTATGACGAAGATCAACAGGATACTATGGACAACTGGGAGGAAACCCAGTAGGAAGGTCCAGACCTTTGGACACAGCAAGATCAGGACACTGATGTTTTGTGCTTAGACTCTCCGCCGTCCACCCCGGCTTGCCAGGCCTCCCCTGTGGATGACCAAATGGCTTTCAACTCCATGTTGAAGAAAGCAGCTGAATACTTCAAAATTGCCACTCAAGAAGTGGTACCTGAGCAGGATTTCGAGGAGGATATTAAGGAAAAAAAAATTAAAAAAGAAACATCTGGCGAGTCAATCCATCCCCCTCCTTAACTCTGTTAAGAGATGGGTAGCTCCCTCATTGGTCACACCTGCTCAGACACGGGCAGTGAACCCGAGAGTAAAAAAAATATTTCGACCTTCTCCTTCCGGCTCTATATATCAAAGGGCACGCCACCCCAGACTCACTGGTAGTGACTACCACTCGAAAGAGGGCAGGGGTACCCCTTGCCACGGGAGAATCACCACCGGACAAGCAGTCTAAAAGGTTGTATGCCCTGGGCAAATGTGTCACGTCAGCAGCCACATACACCATTCGGGTTGCTAATAATGCTACTCTGTTAGCAAGCTATGCTGATGCCCAATGGAATTTGCTCCAGGAAGGCCTCCAAGAGGTTCTTGAACCCGCCAGATCAAAGCTTCTCACCATTGTTTCGGAGAGAAGACTGGGTAACCAGAATGTGGGGAAGAACACCCTGGACACTGCGGAAACTGCAGGTAGGTCTCTTGCACAAGGGACTCTACTGAAAAGACACGCATGGCTGCGGACATCAGGATTTAGACCTGAGACTCAGGCCTCCCTCATTAATAAACCCATTGAGGAGACAAACCTCTTTGGGAAAGCAGTGGATGAAGTGTTGGAAACAGCCACAAAGGAGCATGAGACTAATAAGGTGTCTGCACCAAATTACACAGAAACCCTCCTCCCAGAAGGGTAATAACTCTTGGCGGTCCTTTCGAGGGCAAACCCGTGCTGGTCAAAACAACTATGGCACGGGTAACTTCAACACAAATCAAACATCTGGAAGCCCCACTTACTATTCCTCAAGGGGTCAGAAACGTGGCAAAGGTAGAGGCCCCAATCCCAGAGGAGCCACAGCCTCTGGTCAAAAAGGACCAACAAGTCCAAGTCCCCTCCCATGTCACCCCGGTCGGGGGGCGATTAACATCTTTCCTCAAGGCATGGGAGAGGATAAATTCCAACCAGTGGGTCTTAAAGACGGTCGCCCACGGTTATTGCGTGGAATTTGCCCAACCTCCACAGTTCAGACCGCCGCGCTCATGGCGCCTTTCACCGGACCATCTGGAGATCATGATCCAAGAGGTGGAAGCACTGCTGGGAAAGGACACCATAGAAGCCGTCGCTATTCTTCAGGTAAACTAGGGTATGTATACAGTGTACTTCCTTGTACCCAAAAAGGATCTCACCATGCGTCCTGTTTAGATCTGCGCCCAGCAAACAAGTTTATAAAACCCCAGAAGTTTTGCAAACCCTAGGCTTCTATCTTGATGCCAATACCAACCTTTCTAAACAAGTCAACATGACCTCCTCAACTACCGCCTACACTGGGAAACTAATTGGAGCCTGCAGACTTTTTTTTTATCCACTAACAGCTGTCTCACACTGGCCAGGGCTCTCATACAATCTAAGCTTGACTATTGCAATAGCCTTTACCTAGGTGTTAACCAAGGTATAATCAATAAGCTTCAGGTTCTCCAAAGCAATGCGCTGCGAGCAGCACTAAACATTGCTAGGAGAGAGCACATCTCCCCCATCAGAATTTCTTGCAAATGGCTCTCCATTCAACAAAAAATTGACCTAAAAATTCTTTGCCTTACCTACAAAGCCTTAAGCCACTTAGACCCCCCATCTCACCAACAAATTCACTTTGAAGTCGAACACTAGAATCACTAGATCCTCCAACACTGTTTCCTTACTGTGCCCAGATTCACCTCTAAAAGAGCCGGCAGCTCAAGCTTCACGGTCCTCGCCCCTCAACTTTGGAATACCCTGCCATTGAATATCAAATCGACCGCATCCTTCCAACTGTTCAGGAAACTAGTCATTGGTTGGCTACTGGATAAAAGCAATCCCAAGTCGGACTAAGACCACGATTACTGTATATACTGTACATACCACTCAAAAGTTTGATTTTATGCTCTAACTACCTCCGATAGTATATATTGTATATTACTTCTACAAAATGTAGAACTGTAAATTCTATATATATTGTACTTTTGTAACCTGTCCTCAAGCGCCCTTTTACTCCTGGGTCTGGAGCGCTATATGAATTAAATGAACAAACAAGCATGGTAACACAGCAGGAGGTGATCCCATTGCTGAAACAAGGGGACTTCATGGCAACATTGGGCATGAAAGATGCATACTTTCATATTTCAATGTTGCCAGCGCACAGGAAATATCTAAGGTTCATGATCCAGGACAGGCACTACCAATTCAAGGTACTCCCCTTCGGCATCGCCTTAGCACCAAGGGTGTTTACCAAAGTCCTGGCAGTGGCAGCAGCACACCTGCGCAGACACAGTCCCAGTTTACTCTTACCTTGACGACTAGCTCATTACGGGGGACTCGTTCGACGCTTGTTTTTCGAACATCCAAAAAACAGTAGATCTCCTCTTCAGCCTGGGTTTTTCAATCAACGAAAAGAAATCCAGCTTAGTCCCCAGCCAAGTAAAACAATTTCTGGGAGCACTAATTCGGACGGAAGATGGTCTTGTCTTCCCCTCCAGCGAGAGGGTTCAGAACATGCTCTTTCAGATTCCTCAATATGTAGCCATTCGGGAGGTGACGGTACGCAAGGCCATGCGTTTGCTAGGGATGATGGCGTCATGTATATACTTGGTTCCCCACGCGTGGCTGCGCATGCGTCCCATGCAAGAGTGGCTCAATAGCCAGTGGTGTCAGGCCAGCGGACAATGGGAAGATCTGTTAGTTGTCTCGCCAGCCCTCGTTCTCTCTGCAGTGGTGGTCAAGAGAAAACCTCTTGAAGGGGAAGACCTTCACCACCCCTGCAGTGGAAGCCACTCTCGTGACAGACGCATCTCTCACGGGGTGGGGGGCTCACCTGCTTCAGCAGACAGCGCACGGAATGTGGTCCTCTCAAGTAGCGTCCAATCATATAAACTTACTGGAGCTATTAGCAGTGTTCATATCATTGAAAGCCTTACCGATGCAACTGCAAGGGAAGACAGTGCTGATCCTAACCAACAGCACTACAGCAATGCATTACCTGAACAAACAGGGGGGCACTCACTCTCCAGGGCTATCCAAGATGTCCCAAAACATTTGGATATGGGCTCTCAAACAGACGATGTTTTTTGTTGTCCCAACATGTTCCAGGGGAACTCAATCTTCTGGCAGACGTACTCGGCAGAGATTTTCCTCTGCCAGAAGAATACGAATGGCGACTGCACGAAGACATTGTGTCCAACATCTTTGCAGAATGGGGTTTCCCAGAGATCGACCTGTTCGCTGAACGCCCAATGTCAAGACTACGCCTCCAGGTACCCCCAGAACCGATCCAAGGGGAACGGTCTCTGGATAACTTGGTCGGGGAAATGTGTCTATGCTCCCAATACCCCCCCACCCCCCCTGGTTCGCTCACCAGATGGAAATGTCCCTCTCCCTACCAGTCAAGCTACCCTGCCCGTACAACATGTCTCGGGACGGGGGTGACCCTGCACCCATGCCCACAAACTCTGAATTTAGCAGCTTGGCTCCTGAGGTCATAGATTTTGGACACCTGCAACTCCCTCATTGGTGCATGGACATACTCGGAGAAGCGAGGAAACCTAATACACGTTATTGCTATGCCAGCAAGTGGAAACGTTTTTGTCATCTGGTGCAATTCCAAGGCCATTAATCCCATCAATTGCTCACCCTTACACATTGTGCTGTATCTAACCCACCTGTTAGACTCTGGGTTAGTCTTCAATTCCCTAAAGGTTCATCGGCTGCTCTGTCAGCCTACACCACATCACAACAAATTGTATTGTGGTGGAAAATACTTTTGATTAAAGCCTTTATGGAAGGGGTTAAGAGGATTTATCCTCCCATCTCTCACCCAGCCCCTGGATGGAATCGGAGTGTGGTTTTGACCAGGCTCATGGGAGCTCCCTTTGAGCCTCTGCATAAAGCAAGTCTGAAAGACCTGACTTATAAGACAGCCTTCCTGGTGGCTATCACTTCTATCAGAAGGGTTAGCGAACTACAGGCTCTTTCTGTTTTAGACCCCTTTGTTACAGTCCACAAAGATAAGGTAGTTCTGCGCACACATCCCAGGTTTGCGCCTACATTCATCTTGAAGTGCCATGTGAACCAATCAATCAAACTATCCACTATCTTCCAGAACCCTACTAACATCGCCGAAATAAGCCTTCACACACTAGACGTGCACAGGGCAGTCATGTTTTACCTGGAAAGAACTAAACCACTAAGGAAGACTAAAGAATTCTTCGTTTCAGTGGCAGCTAGTAGAGACGGGGATCCTGTCTCTAAATCAGGTGGATTGTCAAAAGCATCACACTATGCTACACTCTTGCTAAGAGTGAACTGCCCTTCAAGCCTAGAGCACACTCTACTCGAGGCACTGGGGCATCCATAGCATTCATTGTAAATGTTCCTCTTGAGTCCATTTGCAAAGCGGCTACCTGGAGTTCTGTACACACCTTTACAAAACACTATTGCCTAGACACTCATTCTAGGTGTGATTCTCAGGTGGGACAAGCAGTACTAAGACATCTTTTCTCTACTGTTCCTTCTCACAACCCACCTCCAACTCTGGGTACAGCATGTGATTCTAAGCAGATTAACGAGCATCAGAAGACATGTATTACTTACCATAATAGCATTTCTGATGATTTTATCTGCTTAGATTCACATGCGCCCTCCCTACCTCCCCGCTCGTGGTGGAAGGAACATAGACGTCTTACTACTTTCTCTCTTTATGTACTCAATCACTATAGCCTTGGGCTCCCTCATGGAAGGAAAAATACAATCGGAGGGACCTCGGCGCGTGAGGGATTTTGGGTACTACACATGTCACGATCGGGATAGTGTTGCAGACACGCCTATGCTGACGTCCACTTTCGGTCCCAGAAAGACAAGATACAATACTCTGCGGTTAACACTGGATGTCGGACCATATGCACAGCATGTGAATCTAAGCAGATACAATCATCAGAAATGCTATTACGGTAAGTAATGCATTTTTTATATATATGTATATATATATATAATATAATACTGAAATTCAGCACGTATCGCTGTGCATTAAAATAATCAGTTAGGTTATGAACACTTTGTGGTAGTACTGCTATGTTTTTGCTTACTTTACTTCCTTTGTATATGCTGCTATTGGTATGCGTTGTGCCGTCTTTCATTTCTGTGTGCAGTAGTATATTTATATAGTAACTGAGGGATTGGTAGGTACTTATCACATGTTTAACAGTCCACAAAAGTCTAACTGCAAAGCATGCATCATTTCACTGTGCCGCATGGGAAAGATTTGGATATTGCACCTGTATTATGCATGCTGCACAAACTGCTTACGTTTGTACATGAGGTCGGTCTTGCAATGGAAAGAAATGTGTAATGCAATACTGTTTATAGCAATGCCTTGCTTGTGTAATTACCTACTTATATAATGATAGTTCTCCCCATGATGTCTGATCGTTTTATGGCAACATAACAAAGATAATCACTTCTGGAGGCTTCTCATGACAACTACATATACATGTGATGTCATCAGTGACATTTGTGATGTCATCTTTGATGTCATGGGTGTTGGTCCTTGCAGTACACAGTGGTAGCACGAGTTATGGTAGCGTAGCATACCATAACTTGCGAATTTCTGGGATTTTTAGGTTTGACCTGTAGCCATGATTTCCCTGTAGCAACGTTTTTTCATTGAATTTCATAGGTTTTGTAGTGGTGCAACTTAACCATAACGTCCCTTTTAACAACTTTTTTGTTAGTGTATTTCATAGTTTACGTTCAGATTCAATTGTCGAGTATATGCCAACACTTTCTAGTAAGAGTTCATGGTTTTGAAAGGGTTGTGAAGGAAAGGATTGCAATCACCTGTCATTTTGTCTTTTCTTGAAGGCATGGAAAGGATATAGTGTAATTAAAAACAAAAAATAGAAATGGGCCGAGTGGACATCTTGCTAAGAGCAGGGTTCGAAATTGAGGGGAGCTGTGAGCTATTTAGCTTCTGCTTCTGGCCTAGGAGAGCCTGGTTAGCTTGAAAGCAACCGCTACCAAGAGCTACTGTTGGCTCCCCAGGCAATTTGTGCCTTACAAACATGCATACATAACATTAACTTTGAGTATTTGAAAATGCAATATATAAGAACTAGGACACATCTATTACACATTTAAACACAATCAAACCTTATGAGCCTAAAAGATAACGTGTGCATCTCATGTGGAAGTTGGATTCATGGTGAGCTTGGTACTTTCCTTTGGTTCCCCAGCGGTAGCTCCGGTCTACTGGGTGATATCTGACACCCAGAGCTGGTTTTAGCTCCTCATCGAATCTCCATTTTGAACCCTGAACATTTGTGGCATAACCCTATTCCCTATAATCCTGGCTGTTAAAGCCATGATTGCAGAGATAAAGCTCACTGCGACTTACTTTTTGCATGGTAGCCCTCAAGAAGGGCCATAAACCCTTATTGAATTCATTCTCTACTTCTAAAGCAATAGCCATGGAAGGAGATGTTGACAATTCAGTGTTGGCTATAATCTGAGAAATGTCTGCCAGTTGCTAACTTGCTTTTCACAAACCCATCTGTAATAGTTGTAGGATTTTATGGAGGATTCTGTTTAATCTACTGGCATGGATCTTAGTCTAGATTTAGTAAAGGTGGGTCTGAAGTTGGCTGGAATTTGTGCTCTGTATCTAGTTTATTCAATAATTGCTTCTGATATTGAGCTTTGTATTTGTCCCTCCTTTAGGAAGGAGCTAGAAAAATGTAACACATTGTCAGCATTTCATAGTTAAGTAGAAATGTGCAGTTAATCATTCAGGACGTTGAGGCCTTCAAGAACGCAAGTTGATTTGTCTCTGGTCAACCTAACATTTCGCGTCCTGCTCCGATGTTTTCATTCAGATCGAGATCTTTTAGAAAATCATTGATTGCAAATATTGTACATGTTTTGAGTCTGCTGTAAAAATGATAAGGTTTAATAAAATAGCATTTCTAATTACGATCTTGTCCACCTTGTTTTTTTAAGGGAGGAGATACTGGAATCATAATTTTTTTAATTAAGGTAGCTAGCAAGAAGTCTTCAACTTTCATTAGCAGAACATAGCTGATGAGCCGCTTTGGTGTGGCACCGAAGTACAGCATATATGTTGAAAAGAAACTTGTATTTTAAGATTTTTTTTTTGTTTAAAGAAAGTTATCATTATCTTTTGTTAAATATACATTTTCTAATATATACATGTTTCGCCTTTTTTTTCTTCTGAAAATGTTTTTTTTAATACATGTGCATGATTATTCCCATCATGTATGGTTTTATTGCATCCAAAGTATATTGGAGTAGTTTGAATAAAGTTGTTTAATGCTTTAATTTTTGCTAGATCTGCTTTGGATTTTAGTACTTCATGTAGGCATACAAAACCTTTAAATCAAGTCATCCATGTCTGAGGTACAGACACAAACTTTGTCAGATATATAAATTGGTTAAATTGTGGGAGGCTTAATCTCACGGAGATGAGGCTGGTTAATTATTAGTTTATCAATTCACAAACAGTTTTGGTTATGAAAGATATAGGCAAATCCCATTGTATGATGTATTCCCCAAATATCTTCCAAGCCACAACGTCGACCTATACTGTTTTATGGGACCTTGGATCTCAAATTCGATTGTGTACGTGAATCAAACGGAAGATTAATATTGCCTACTTAACATTTTATTCTGGGGGAAGGTTGAACAATGTTTTCTCCCGAATTAGGGTGGGCATGTAAACTTTTATTAAGTGCACAGTGTCCTCGCTGTTTATGATTTGTGCCAGTATCCAGTGAATCTTCCTATGACATTCCCAGGAGGGTAGTTTAATGTTTGCTCTTTGATATGTAAATGAGAAACGAATTTCATTTTTGTTTAAAGTTTGACTATAGTCCTCCTGCACCCAAACATCACATTTGTTATTTGGAGAAGTAAATCACTTTGGACTCTAGCGCATTGATCCAGGATTTTCTTGTCTTTAATTACATGGTTAACCCCTTGTACTATTTAGGTATAGAAGTTGCAGGTTAGGAGTTGAAAGGGCTGGTCGGAAAGCCTATAGACATCTCTTTTGGAATTTCTACTTGGTTCCTGAAGAGTTTGTCGGCGTTCGGTTGAAGGGGACATGCAAGCCTGTCATGAATCTTAATCCCTTCATAGCAACGTGCAACACGTTTTCTTTTCCTGGGTGAGAATCTGTTGATGATGGTAGGGTGGGTCATATCTTAAAACAGCAAATCAGTTGTTGCTCAGCAATATTTTTACTTTCTACACACAGCAGATTCCATGATGACTTTTCAATGACAAGTGTGACCTTGCAAGGGTTGACGGGCAAAGGGGTGTAGTAAATGATAAAATGAAGTGTGCAGAAATAGAGAAAACATAGAGCTGCAGATACGCTCTTACATAACATCTAAAAACAAGTGGACCACCTCACATCCCTAGACATACTCAGATGTACTCTGTACATTCCCCATCTATCCCATTCATTGATATAGAGAAGAAGAGTAGGTTAAACGAGAAGATTTCATGGAACACTTAGAATTACAACATTGCATATAACAATGTGTAAGAATATAGGGGTAGCTTAAGTTGTAAGCTATATGATCCTATAAGTCCTGAGGCCAGAGTATGCCCTAAGTATATCTGGAATTCGTTCTAAAATGAATTGTTTGAAAGAATGAATTTTAACTCTATGAATGCAGGTTGATGCTGGATTTGTTCCCCCTTTGATGGAATGCAGGGATTCACATACAGGATAGTGTGGATAGTCTAGGGTAGATCGATTTCCTCGGCTGAATGCAAGTTTGTGGATGTGGTAGCGGAATGGACATTGGTCAGTATGTCAAAAGATAGATGTCCTTTAAGTCATCACCAGTGGCTGTCTGGCAATGAGGATCGTAGGTCATGAATACACCAGCCCCAGTACTGGCAACAATCTACTTCATACCCAAAATTCACAAACCATTCAAACAACTGCCATCCACCAGACCCATAATCAATGGAATCGGCTCTCTTACTGAACCTATCTCAGAGTTTGACACACACCTACAGCCTTTAGCCAAATGTATGGCATAGTTCATCCAAGATGCTAAACATGTGATTCAACAGTTAACATCAGTTAATTGGGAACCAAACTTCCATCTTGTTTCCTTTGGCGTCACGTCACTCTATACTAGCATCTATCACAATAAAGGAATGGAAACAACTCACTTCTTGAAAACCAGATCTTTCTCATACTACCAACAGAACCTCATGCTATTGGAAATGCTTAATTTTACACTCAATAACAACATATTCACTTTCAAAAACCAGATCTATCAGCAAATTCAGGTGACAGCCATGGGTGCTAAATTTGCCCCAGTCTATGCCAATATATACTTGGTTCGCTTAGATCTTTATCACGCATGGAAACATACTCTTCACTGACCATAATTGCATATTGTACTGGGGACAGTAAATCGATGACATCCTGGTAATTTGGAATGGTACAATCTCAGCTAGAAGAATATCATCGCTATCTCAACAACAACTATAATCTTAAATTGACAATGCAGGAAAGTACCAACAAAATACAAATTCTGGACCTTGAGCTGTTTGTTTAAAATACAATTCAAACAACACTGTATGTTAAACCAACAGCAGGCAACAGCATTTTGCATGCCAATAGCAACCATCCTCTGCACATCATTAACAATATTCCATTTGGAGAATACCTGCGAATTAAGAGAAATTGCACACAATCTGAATTTGACAAGCATGTGACCGAGGCAGAAAACAAATTCAAACTAAGAGGATACAACAAACTACTACTCAAAGCTCAATATAAAACTACCTACAGATCAAGACAAGAACTGCTTCAAAATAAAATTACCACCCAGGAACCAAAGTAAACCTCACCAAGATTCATAACCACTGAAAGGCAATGAAGCACTAAAACTAAGAAACATTCTTTCCCAACATTGGAACATTCTAAAAGCAGATGAAGACCTGTTAGACCACCTTACAGATACACCTAACCGAACATTCAGAAGAGCACAAACCCTTAAGAACATACTTTGCCCCTCATACTTCCAACTGTACAACAAAGAACAAGGTCTCCGACAATTATGGAAGCAAGAAAGACGACAAGGTAACTACAAATGTGGCACTAGCAAGATCTGCCAATTCGCAGAAGATGGCAAAAAAATAATCAAAATGCCCAACGGCAGAGATTTCACCATTTCGAGGCTTCATCAACTGCAACACCAAATTTACAGTATTTGGAATCAAGTGCCCTTGTCATAAACTCTACATAGGCAGTACAATCTGGAAACTAAAGTATAGAATAGCAGAACACATTCGCTATGTCAAAAACCATGACATGACATCACCACTGGCATTCCTTTTCTGTACTGTACACCGAAAGAAACAATTGAGACAATAAGATTTTTTGGGATCCAAAAAGTGAACAGACCTCCAAGAGGGGGCAACTGGGAACAACGATAACAACAAGAAGCCAAGTGGATTTCCCTTATGGACTGCTGCCACTCTGGCTTAAATTCGGACAGTGAAATGGCTCACTTCCTTTAACCACTTAACTTGCTCAAAGATCCTACCTTGCATTTCGGATATTTAATAACATTTACCTACATCTTTAACCATATAATGATATATCCAGAACAATCAACCTTTCATTTAACACTATGCAGCTCCTTTTTGAACTCAACACACTGTTATACCTTAATCAGGTAGCTCAAATAAGGCCTTATAAGTTATGTAAATAATGATCATCCGCTCCAAATTCCTTTTAGGACCAATAATGATTAATCTTCATGTGCTTCCATCTACGTTTGAACACAATTAGGATTTTTTCATTTCACAATTTACACATTGAGGGCAATATCTCCTAATGGATGCCATCATATGACAAATTAGCTTTGTGGCAATTGCTACCATTATTGCTAAAACTAACAGCATGCAGGTCCCACAATATAGCTAGTGTTACCATTAAACCCAATCCAAAATAGCGGCCTTTACGTAAACTATGCTAATCCGCCGTCATATACTATGCAACGTCCTCACACTACAAAATCGTCATTGCGCTTTATAAATATGACCAGCGCGACCCAAAATGGTGTTCCAGCAAATTCATTGGACCAGTTCCGGAAACACCTCAAAACCTTCCTCTTTGCTTCTGCTTTCTCTCCTCCCCTCCCTTGCTGAACTCCTGCACTGAACTGGTTACCTGGCCACCCTTCTGATCTCTGGCTCATGATGATTCAGCAGACGATCTCTTCAAAAAATACCAAGCACACTTTTCAATATTAGTGAACCGTGTGGCATCCGTAAGGAGTAGAAGGGTACGCATAAACCCTACCGACCAGGAATGGTTCAATGAAGAATTGAAAGAGCTAAAAAAGGAAAAACGCAATCTGTGCCCAATAAGAACGTCTAGAAACACACAAATAAAAACTACAAAAATAGGTTGACGAATGTAAAAAGAAACTTGGACGATGAAGAAGGGAGTAGTTTCTTACCTGCAACTCCATTTCTCCAGCGTTAGTATCTTTCATGGATTCCCATGCTTAGAATATTCCTCGTCGTCAGGCTGGAAACCTCGGTATCTTTATTAAAGAGTTTTCCATTGGAAAAAACTTGACACTTTTGTGTCCTATTGACGTCCTTTTGGGACTCTTATGCATGGCCCAATAGGACGTACGGTATAAAAAGCCCCGCCCCCGCGGCTCCCTTCAGATTTTAACCCCCAAAGTAGAGGCAATATCAGGTTTGCATTCAGGGGAGGCTTGCGGGCGCATGTGAATCCATGAAAGATACCAACGCTGGAGAAATGGAGTTCCAGGTAAGAAACTACTCCCTTCTCAAGCATTGGATCTTTCATGGATTCACATGCTTAGAATAGATTACATAGCAGTATCCTTATATTTGGAGGCGTGTAATGCAAACCGATACCATAGGAACGCAAACACAGGAAACCACAAGAAAAAAAACATTAACAAGCATGGTACATTAAAATGGGTACCCCACTTTGTGGGGGCTTACCTTACTGAAACAGGTGTTGCAGGACTGCACGTCCCATCTGCACATCTGCTCCATGCTGTTGCTCTAGGCAGTAATGCCGAGTAAATGTGTGCGGCACCGACCATTAAGCTGCTTTACAGATGTCCACCAGCGGAATTCCCAACCACAATGCCACCGATGACGCGATGGATCTTGTCAAATGAGCCTTCGAACGCCTCTCCAGAGGCTTCTCTGCTTTAGAGTGACAGAAGGCAATAGCGGACGAAACCCAGCGGGATAGTCCTTGTTTGGAGATTGGTCTTCCCTTTACTGAGGGTCCGTAAACCACAAACAGTTGTCTCGTACGCCTGAAATCTTGAGTACGACTCAGATAAAACTTCAATGCTCTTTTGACGTCCAACGTACGGAGATCCTTCTCTGCCAAAGAGGAAGCTGCAGCGAAGAATGCTGGTAGCACACTAGAAGAGTGCTTATGGAATGTAGTTGGGACCTTCGGAATAAAATGAGGGTTAGTGGCTAACACCACCATGTCCTTGAAGAAACGCAAGTATCGGGTTCAATCACCAGCGCTTGCAGCTCTGACATTCTTCTTGCTGGAGTAATGGCCACCAAGAAGGCCATTTTCCACGACAAAAATTTCAGGGATGACTACGCCATAGGCTCGAATGGAGCCTTCATTATCCCTGATAGCACCAGATTGAGACTCCAACCAGGAGGGAACTTCTTGGCCAGAGGAAAAGTCCAAAATTAACCTCTCAGAAAATGCTTGACTAGTCGATCACTGAACAACGGAGTTGAGTGACTCTTCCTAGGAAACCTAGAAATGGCCGCCAGGTGAACTTTTATGGAGGGGAAAGACAAACCTCTTCTCGCCAAGTGTAGTAAATAAGGCAGAACTTGCTCTAATGAGATGTTTAGAGGGTCCACCCCTGGCTGATCCTTACACCACACACAGAATCTTTTCCACTTGCATGCATATGAGACATTCGTGGACGGAGCTCTTGCCGCCTCTGAAAATGCTGCGACAATCTCTAGAAATGTTCAGCGAACCAAACTCTTGAGAAGTCAGGAGCCAAGCAGTCAGACTGAGGGAGACCGGGGTCGTGATGCCTGTTAGGGAGTATTCTCATTCTATGGCTAATTTCCCTTACCTATAGAGTCCCCCAGCAGCTTTGCTGGATTTGAAGTTTGTTTTTATCTCCTGCTAAGAGTGTAACTCTTTTTCCCACTCTTAGGTATATTTGATGTGTGTTCTAGGCTATTTTTTTGTATTTAATGTCTATGGGGTTTATCTCACCTCCATAGGAACCATCTTTATCCACATGTGTTACACAGCACACTCCGTGCAGTGATACAGGGGTGTCGTAGCGACCCACAAACATAGACTCCATACCCTGGGACTGACTACTGTCTCCCAGGGCATGTAAAGTCCCAATTGACTTTACTAGTCAATCTTTATGAACAAAACCAGTACAACCCATCTTGCTATGAAGGTACTGGAAAGGGTAATAATTTTTCCCTTATGTTCATTTTCCAGAGGGTACCGTACAGTCCCTCTCTCAAAAGTTTCTGGCTGGTGGCAGTGGTTACTACCAAAAATATTCGACCATGAATATTTCCCTATGGGATTTGCCCATTGTTCGAGGCTACCACATTTACTGAAAGCCTCTAACATACTGCCGGTTTATTTTTATATTAACTTTACTCCGGTAGATTTTATTTGCCAGAACTTTTATATAAATTCTTTCTCGTCTTTTTCTAAACTCCTAACCCAGGTCAGGGATCCTTTGTTCGTCCTTTTGGCGGGCTTCTGCCAAGAAGCCTTCCTTTCGGCGCCACTGAGTCTGGGGTGGATCCATTGTGTGGGAGGGGGAGTAGGACCCCTGGACAGGGTTGCCTCAGCAACCCAGGTCACACTCTACCCTGATAGGCTGGAGGGTCTCCCACCAAGATGACCACTCCACTGTGTGAGTGACAGCTAGGCTGTATGAATGGGGATCTTTTTGCATAAAAGCAGGGTCCTGAGGACTGGAAGAGCAAGGCGTCGCCACTGGAACTAAGAAGCCGAAAAGGAGAGAAGCCAAAGACATCGCCAACGGCTGAACCACCGGTAAGCCCTGCTGCAGCATCTCACCACTTTTCTCAACACGAGAGAAGATCTTCATCTGCAAGAGCCTGGGTGGAATCTCGAATCGCCAGTGCCCTGCACCCGGAGAAAGGATAGCCAGGCACCCGTCCACCCGGACCGCGATTTAAAGGAGCGTACCTTTTATTCATTGGGCAGCACCGCGGCTGGTTTCATCCCTGGGCAGTGCAGTAACTCGAACCTTCCTCCACGACAAGAGTCTCTCTTCCTCTGCTGGATCTCTGGAACTGCAGGAACTGCCAGGAACAACCGCCACTGCAGGAGCCTCTTCTACATTTTAAGGTACTTTGTTCCGCCAGGCCTCCCTTTTCGCGTGGTAGTGCTAAAGGTGTTTTAAATCCTTTACCTACCTGTTGGGTTGGCCGCCCCTATCCTCTAACATTGTCTTTCACCTTCTGCATCCACCTTTTCGAATCGTTAACAAAGACTTGACTGCAGCACAAGAATGTTTGCTCCTGGGCTCTTTGCCCTGTACCACTGACTCTGGCACAGGCCTATTGACTCTGGCTGAATTTGTTATAATTGCCTTCTCTAGATTGCTTCTCAACTACAACGGTTGGTGCACCTACTTGTTATAACCACCTTTTCCTTCCCACTTTTAAAACTTGTGAAGTGGCATTTTGCTCTGTTTTCATTTAAGTATTATACATGCTAAAGTACTGCCATGTCTAAACTTGTTCACAAACTTATGGGAAGTGTTGCTAGGGTGTCTAGGAATATATTCCTGTATAACTTGTGCTTTCCCTCACTTGTGAGAAATTGCTAGAGTCCATTTGTGTTTGGTTTTCACTGTGCCGTTTTGCTCAGTTTTCACTCTTGCTCAAACTTGTCTACAATTTAAATAGGGAGTTGTGTATACTTTTCTTGACTGATTTTAACTTGCTTTAACAACTGTGATTAATGTGTTATCGTAGAAGTGTGTAAAATAAATATATATATTCTTTTTAATGCAAAACTTTGGTCAGTGTTTCCTTGTGCCATAGTACAGTAGGCCTGTTGTGTAAACCCTGAATACTGCTTATCTCCCTCTTGGGATAAGTCTGACTGCTTAGCCACAGCTACCAACTAAATCTTTGTGGTACAGACTGATACCAAAGGGGATTTATTGCTCATACCTGTAGTCTTAATCTTCTGTAGTGCTCCCTAAGGGAACTGCACAGGATTCTGCCTAACAATGCCAAATTGCTCCCTTGTCTTGGAAGAGAAGGTCCGGCGTCACTTGAAATCTCACCGGTTCTGCCACTGATAGACGGAGCAGGTCCGAAAACCACGGCTGCCTGGCCCAGTTAAGGGCAATCAGAATCACACGGCATGGATATTTCTGAATCCGCTGGAGGGCCAGTCAAATGAGCAGAAACAGAGGAAACGCATATGCGAACTTGACCATCCACGGGAAGGAGAACGCATCCCCCAGCAAATTGGGCTCCGGCCATCTGCCGGCGAACTGCTGGGTTGCGAAGAGATCCAGCGAAGGACGACCCCATTTTCTGAAGATTCTCAACACTTTCTGATGGTTCAGCTGCCACTCGTGGAGTTGGCTCATCTTTCTGCTGAGAGAGTCTGCCTGTACATCCTTCACCCCTGGCAGGTGAAACGCCACGATGCTGATGTCTTGTTCGAGGGCCCAATGCCATCGCTCCTGAGCCTCTCTCAAAAGCACTCTGTAATGAGTGTCCCCTTGTTTCCTGAGGTAGAACATCGTGGTCGTGTTGTCTATTAACAACACTCTCACAACCGATCCCCGTATGCGCGGCAAAAACAATCTCCAAGCCCAACGAATGGCTCTTAGTTCCAGTACATTGATGTGAAGGTTTGCTTCTCCTGGGGACCATCGACCTTAAACTTGTAAAGGCCCCAGATGAGCTCCCCCACCCTGTTGGGGAGGCATCTGTCACAATTGTGGATTGAAATTCCGGCTCTAGCAGAGGCATCCCCTTTGTTAGATTGCCTGAGAGTTGCCACCACCGAGGATCTTCCAGTAGGTCGCTGTTGATCATCACTTTGTCGGACCACAATCCTCAACTTTGAGACCACCGGTCCGCCAGAAATTCTTGTATTGGCTTCATGAAGAGACAACAATTCTTCACTAACGGGATACATGATGCCATGGCTCCTAGAAGTGACATGTAGCCTCTGACTGACACTCTGGTTCCAGCGCTCCACTTCTCCGCTTTCTGCTTGAGTTTCTGAACTCTCTCTACAGAAGGTTTTACCAGTCCTGATTGGGTTTGGAATTCCGCGCCCAAAAACACCAAGCTCCTGGAGGGAGAGGGAAAGGATTTCTCGAAGTTGACTGCGAAGACCAACCGTTGTAGCCGCCGCATGGTAACTTCGAGGCTTGCCTGCGCTGCTGCCGGCAACAAGCCCCTTATTAGCCAGTCGTCCAGGTAAGGGTAGACGAAATGACCTTCTCGCCGTAGCCATGCCGCCACCAGGGCCAAACATTTCCTAAACGTCCTGGGAGACGATTTAAGACCGAATGGGAGCACTTTGAATTGGTAATGACTCTGACCCACCACAAACCTCAGGAATTTTCTGTGCCGCCGACTCATGTGTATGTGGAAATGTGCGTCTTGTAAGTCCAATGACGCCAGAACATCCCCGGTTGTATCGACCGGCTGACCACCTGAAGGGTAAGCATCTTGAACGTCAAGCGTTGTAGAGTCTTGTTGAGTTTTCGAAGGTCCAGAATGGGTCGCCACTTGCCGTTGTTTTTTTTTTTGCCACCGGAACCAATTCTATAGCCCCTTTTTGCAGCATAAGCACAACCTCTTGCTTTAAGATGTAAAGATGGGGGTTGCGCCGAATACACGGGAGGAATGGGTGACAGCGTGATATTGAATTGCAAAGAGTGGCCTAGTTTCAGAGTGTCCAACTCCCAACGGTCTGATGTAATCCTTTCCCATTCGTTGACGCAGTGGGACACTCTGCCTCCCAGGACATCTTGAAGATTGTCATTGCTGAGATTTTGATTGCTTACTCTTCGTAGATGAAGACTTCTCTCCTTCTAGAAGTCTGGAAATCCCGGCCTCTCCGTGTCGCCTGGACAGCTCATCTGTATCCCTGGGAGGAGTATGCCGATCTATTGAAATTCCGGTCTCTGGATGTGGCAAATCGAGAATTCCCTGAAGCTCTGCGGAAGGGGCAAAAAGGCCGATATGCTCTTCCACTTTGCAATGCCCGCAGTGATCTTGCCGTATCTGAATCCTCCTTCATGCCCTTGAGGGCTTCGTGTATCTTCTCCCCAAATAACTGCTCACCTTCACAGGGCATGTCCAGCACTTTATAATGGACTTCCAGCCTAAAGTCTGTACATTTTAACCACTACATTATTTATTTACTTGAATCCCGACTCCGCCAAATACACAGCGATGTTCATGCTGTGATTTGTTGCCTCCTCACCTTCACGCACCAGCAGCATAGCTGTCTTTCGGTGTTCTTCGGGCAAGTGCTCCAATATTGGGGGCCAGGCGATGCAACATTTCACGGTCATATCGTGCCATAATAGCTAACGAGTTAGCTGCCTTGACCGTCGTCGCTCCTACTGTTAAGACTTTCTTACCAAAGGCATCCTGTCTTCTAGCTTCACTGTCCGGAGGTGTTGTGCACTTGTGTTATGATCTAGCCTTTCTGCTAGCCGCCGCTGACACCGCCGATTCAGAAGAGGGCTGTGCGGTCAAACACTTAGGTGTTGAGTCTAGAGCCTTAAACTTCTATTCTAGCCTGCTCTTGATTGCAGGTTCCGAAAATGGATGGCGCATTGTACGCAAGCCTTCCTGCCAAACGTGGTCCAGAATCGGGACCGAGAAGATAGACTTCCTTCTCTTCCCCATATGGTCAAATAAGAAGCATTCCTTTTGTTCTTCCTCTGGGGTTAGACCAAATTCAGCACAGGCTTTCGCCATCATTGCATGAAAGGCTCCGATGTCATCTGGAGGTGACAGTTGTGCCAGGGTTCTAGGGGCTTCCACTTCTCCATCCGATTCCCACCTAGGGTCTTTTGACGTTGATGATGAAATGTCCGAGATGGAGTCCCTGGGGCCTTGATCGACAACATCTTGGTGTTTGTGAGGGTCTGAAACGGTACACCTCGAGCGCTTAGCAGTACTGGAAAGAATCTGATCATTGGGGCTAACTCTTCACTGTGAAAAGTGTGGGTTCCTAAAGAAGAAAATGGCTTTCTTTAGTTTCATATTCCAAGAAGGTGGAATATCATCAGACCCAGCCAAAGTATATGACATCTGCGAAGCCAAGGTCCCTGAGATCATCTCTCATGTAAGAAGCTTCCTGGCCATGGTTACTTACTGTGGCCATTTTATAAAAGACCTGTCGGAACCCTTAAGAAACCCTGCAAAGAAATCTACACTTTGGCAATGGACGCCGCTAGAGCAATGATCATTTGAATACATCAAAGCTGCCCTATCTGATGGCTGCACGTTGGCCTTTTTCGACCCAGGCATGAGCACCGACATAGTCATGGATGCCAGTCCCTCTGGGTTGGAAGCTGTGCTCAGAACCGGAGACCAGGGCGAAAATCCAAGGCTAGATGCGTACGCGAGTTGCACTCCGTCTACGACTGAGCACAGATTCTCTGAGAGAAGCCCTGGCACAACTGTGAGGGATCAGTCTACCTAAACCTCCAGACAAAATGACTCTATATCCTGTCGCATTTTTCTTTGAGATCCAATATTTTGCTTGCCATAAAGATGTGGGCATAGAGATTTACTCGGTCTGTTCACCCAGCCTGTTTTTTTGAGATTTTTAAAACAAATTGTTGGTAGTAACTTGTATATTTTGCTTTACAAATGGAACTCCCTTCCTTTCATTTTTTCCTTTGTTCAGCAACAGAAAATACTTTAAAAGTAAAAATTAAAACTCTGTTGTACTATATTTGCTTGTGTGTAGTACACGGTCGTCTTCACAACGCATTTTCTGCCCTACTGGGAAGAAAATGTCCAATATACTAAAAAGAAATTAAATTCTTTGTCTTTCAATAAGACCATGCTGTTTTGGTGGTAGAGTTTGCATGGGTCACTCTTCCTGTATGTTCTGCCCCACCTGCAGCAATTTGTTTGCATGCACATATTGCTTGAAATGATAACCCTCCATGAGACACAATCATATAGCGACATTTGTGCCCTTACAGGTCACGGAGGAATACGCAAGTAATTACACGCATCCTGACAACAATCACCCACGCTCCCTGAAGCTAGGACAAGCACCACAGGGGGTAGGATTTGGGATTTTTTATTAGTATGGTGAACACTGAAATATAACAAAGGGTCAGATTCACAATTACACCAATCACCCTGTCCAACCACTCCCTACTTTTTGTATCACATACAGGTGGGGCACAACATACAGGAAGAGTGACCCATGCAAACTCTACCACCAAGACAGCAAATTAATTAATACAGAGGCCCTGAAGAAAGTGGTATAAGAAAAGACACCACTGAAACTGGTCGGCCAATATAGGATCCCTGCTGCAGAGAAGTAATAACAGGCATAGTCCTATTGAAAGACCAAGAACTTCATTTCTTTTTAATATATTGGACATTTTCTTCCCAGTAGGGCCGAAAATGCATTGTGAAGACTGTGTACTACACACAAACAAATATGGTACAACAGTTTTAATTTTTCTGTTGCTGAACAAAGGAAAAATGTAAGGAAGTGAGTTCCATTTGTAAAGCAAAATATAAAAGTTAAACCAAAACACTTTTTTTTAAATCTCAGAAAAACTGAGGCTTGGTGAACTGACAGAGTACATCTCTATGCCCACATCTTTATGGCAAGCAAAATATTGGAGCTCATGAAGATAAATGCAACAGAATATAGTCATTTTGTCTGGATGTTTAGGTACACTGATGCTACAAATACAAAAAGTAACCAAGAAGTAGCAATCATCTGTGCTTTTTGTGTTATTAAAGTCTTGGGAATCTTCACAGGTGTTCTCCCCACTCGTCCATTATAGTGTTAATGATACAACTCTGGGGATAACATCCAGTCGAGGTCTTAATTGATAATAAACCATTAATCCCCATTATGACGGGTGGCTTGACACATGCCCCACCATGCATAGAAAAGTCGCTGTTGGCGCTACAAGAGTATGGAGTGAACCTGTGTTTTGCTTTTCTGTCGTGTAGTTACCCCAGAAACCACTTACCAGACCACACAGACCAAAAGTTCTTGGACGCAGGGAGGCAATAACCCACACTTACACCAATAGTTAGAATATAATCGGCTCTTTACAGGCCCTTTAGTCACATAAAATATAAACATGCACACAGCTCTTTAAAGGAATAAGGTTGGCTATACATAAAATATACAGCAATAGGAATGGAGCAGTTACATCACCAATAGTGCAGTTGCAGGAGAAAACTTCATCCCGGCCACCACAACACTACCCAGTCCCTAGGCAGGTAGGCAAAAAGATCACACACGCTAACAGGGTCTGGAGTGGAGCATCCTCCCTCTCAGCGAGACTTCATCACCCGGGTTCCAATTCTGTTCTACTACCTGGATACCCCTTCTCTTATGGGGAGCAAATCCCCACCCACCGTAGGTTGCCAACTGTCCCCGGCCGGAGAACAGACAGCAAGCATGGGGACACAGAGTGGAAAAGTCCAGTTAATAGTGAAAAAAAACAGCTCTCCGCCTGTGCGCTCATTCCCAGCACCCCTTATCACTGCACCTGCACAACTCCGGCTCCCTTCTTGACGCGTCCTTGATTGAACAATGCGCCAACTATCCTAAATAATGAGCTCATCTGCTTCCAAATATACACATCGCAACCATAGCAGAACTCGTGTCTGCTACTTGAGCTCACAGAAACATAGACTTCCATTGTAGTTATGGAAGTGAATGTCCAAAATGGCCACGCACCAGCGCCATGTTTTTAGCAAAAAATGTTTGCACACTCATTACACTCCACCCGTTGGACAATCAATTTCCATATCCTAATTGATGAAAAGCCGGTCTTTAACACCGATGAAACATACCGAATACATTTGGGATACAGGAAATGCAACAACGACAAATCACCATCAACACAGCAAAAATAAAACATAACGCAATGCCCCTGGAATCCATGAAAATACTGGATTCCCACCAGCTCCCGCCCTGATCTTGAGTGACTTGGAAAATCAGGTCTTTTAAACCACCAATATGCTTTTCGATGGAACTGGAACGGTCATCTGAATTAAAACACATCCCTTCAACGGCATTGCAAACCAATTTGTGTTTCAGAAACAAATGATCAATAGCAGCCATGTTCTGCAAAATAGCTTTTCTAAAATGTTTGTTGTCTAACAGCTCAGTTGAAGCTTGAGAGGTTTCATTAAGCCCTTTCATCACCACACAAACCAGCTTAGTTAAGGATTTATAGCCCCCAGCAGCTAACCCGAATACCCCCACCAAAAAAATGGCCAGCGCTAACACTTCAGTTTCCGACATCAATCTCGCATTAGAATCACAATCGGGAGGTAAACCAATATGGTGAACAGCACACGTAGAGTGGCGAATAGCAGGCTGCAAAGGGACAATTATTAAACTAAGGCGTGTTGGCCACCAGAAATGTTAGCAGGAATATATGAATAGTTACTATTACCACAGGAAAATAGTCAACCAAGGGAGGTTAACATCTCGAATGTGACTGGCTGCCAAAACAGTAAAATTGCAAAACATGTACTCTTACGTCATGTCCCCTTTCCTCTATACGGCATGGTCGTCCCTTCCTAGAGAAGGGAGACTGAACCTTTTTCACCAGAAAAAACCTTCTTCCCCTTTAAATTAGAGGCGTGCGGCCCTGGGAGCATGCGCTCCCCCGACTCCGCCCTCCAGTGCCACTCCCCAGTCCCCTTTTCTGCATCGACAGGAAAGGGCCTATTTCACCAGCTCTCCTGGGTTTGGCTTCGGCCTTGTAATACCACGTGCTCTTCCACGGATGATTTCTTCTGTCTTTTTGTCTTCTTTTATCAATCAGGTACTTGGTCCTCTGGCGCCAGGCTTTTTCCCGGCGCATGTTAACTTCAGCAGTCTTCAGCAGATGTCCAGCCCGCAAGGGGCACTTCCCTACATCCAATCCCCACGCCCTTTGTCTCCCCTGCCTTGGCCACGACCTTGGATGGGAAGGTTGTTCCGCGTGTGACGCACTCTCCTCGTGTGCCCTGAAGAATAGACTGGCTCGGTGGAGGGAGCTCTTCGAGAGGTCGCCTCCAGAGGACCTGAATGACTTTGTCAAACATCGATCAAGGCCCAAGTTAGGGCCACTCTTTTCCAGCGCTCCCTGCAAGGGAGACTCCTTTCCAAGGAAGCACCCGAGCGGGAGGAACCTTTCAGTTTCTCGTACCAGCACAAATATAGAGGCTGATTCAGCTACCGGCCACCAGGCCGAGGGGTCCGTAGACTCTCCAAAAGATGGTACTGAGGGACCGAAAGGTTTTTTTATCAGGTGTACACCCGAGGGGCTACACCTTTTTACTGGCATCATGGCCGAGGGGACACCTACACGCAGCACTACCAGCGACTTCGGCGAGGGCAACACGCGAACCAGACCTCTGCCTGAGGTGCAGGGCAGGCCTCATGCTCCACCTTCAAGAGTCCTGGAGGAGGCTCGGCCCAGTGAGCCAAGCACCACAACTTCGGCACGTGGCATGCAGCTCGATAAGATGGCTGACGCGTCAAACAAGATGGCCGCTCTTCCGATACCTCCCAGACGACCGGTGTTGGTGGGTGAACGAGTTGCAAGGTGGGACTGGGGTCAGCCAGGTACGTGGCCTACGGTTTATCCATCAGCAGTGCAGGGCAGGTTATACACACTGGCCCCAGCAGCCGCCCGCGATCCGTCAATATCACCTGCCACCCCACCGGCCTGTGAGGACAGGTTCTTTGAAAAGTTCCTCACCATCATGAAATCTCCTCAGATGGGGCCATCCTCAGGGATGCTATCAAGGACATGCTCCCTCCGGCCTGCCGCCCGCACCCATATTCATTCCTCCTATGACTCCAGCGCTGCAGGCCCCTGTGCAGCCACTGCTGCCCACTCCTGCTCCTTTGATTGGGCTCCCCTGCCTCCCACAGTTCAGGCGGTTCTGTACCAGCCTCCGCTTCTGGCTCTGGTCGCTCTCCACACCCCAGCCCTCGGCGCCAAGCACTCTTCCTCCCGCGCTGGACCAGCCAGATGCTCAGGTGGACACAGATGAGGAAGAAGACCCTGACGCATGATCAGCCAAGGCCTTCCACGAACGACTTGCAGGTCTGGCTGAGTACCTGCGGCCTCCACCAGCCTGGAGTCGAACAACCAGAGGCAGTGGTGCTTGCCAAGGTTCTCACTATACACCCCTGGGCTAGGAAGGGGATCCCCGATGCAAAAGGATGTTGTTGCCCCCTGGCCAAAAAGGGGTGGCTCAACCCCCACTCAGTCCCCCGATCAATTGACGCCTGGACGCCAAGTACAGGCAAATGGAGGGTGGATACATTCTGGCTGTCGGCCCACCCTCAACTATACTCTTCGTTGATTGCTGCGGCGTCACTCTACTCAAAGCTTCAGTCGCTCTTGGCCACCTCAGGCGCTGCTAGACAAGGAGGAAAAGATCTTGGAGGCATACTGGAAGAAGCTTTATTCCAAAGCTTTTCTGCATCTTCGGCAAGCCAACGCAGATGCCTTGCTGGCAGCCGTTAACCAGAGGCTTTGGTGGGAAATGGCAGACTTTCTTCCAGAATTTCCGGTGCAGAGCCGGGCACGCTTCAAGGCGGGACTAGCAGAGGCAAAAATGGTGGTGCAATGCAAGACATCCTGTGGTCCACATTGGCACTTCTGGCCGGCCATTAGCATTGCTACGGACATGAGGACGGCCTGGCTCTGGACCACTAAATTCAATCCAGATGTCCAGGAAACGTATATTGGACCTTCCGTTCAAGGGTGTCGACCTCTTTCACTCCACCACCGACGAGGAGCTAGATAAAAAGAAACGCAGTTCGCAAACTGCGAAGTCTTTATCCTTGCGAATGCCACACCCAAGTCATACACCCAGTCACACCAACGCTCTGACAAGGGGTGGACGTTTGGAGGGTTCCGCGGCATCCAAAAACGTAGGTCCAGGCAGTTTGACCGTTTGCCGAGTCAACACTGGCGCAAACAACAAAGGGGGGGGGTAAGGGCTTTTTCCAGTCCCCCGCCTCAGCAACAGCCTCTGAGGGAAACAAGGTATGATGTGCCCCTTCGGGTCCACGTGTCTCCAGCGGGGGGCAGGCTTGCCCTTCACACACAGTTCTGGCATCCGTATTTTGCGAACCCCTGGTTCCTCTGTAGTATCCACGGGGTACCGCCTACCGATTCCTTCTCCCCTCCACTCCCACAGGTTGGGACAGAAACTATGTTTGCAATCCACTCGTCTTTGATCCGCAGTGAGGGCAGGAGCCCTCACTGACATCATCTTAGAGCAGCCCAGATCCCATCCTGTGCTGCAGGAGCAGTGGGGTGACCATGTGTATCTCCCTGTACACGCCGTGATTAAGATGAGCAGGCCCGTGCACCTTACTGCCTACATTTGGGCATTGCAATCCGCAGATGCAGATAATTATCTACGAGACATCCTCTCCCTTTATCTACTCATGCTAAGAGCGGCCGCTTGCTCCTAAAATGGCCGCCTGCTTTGAATAAGGAAAGCGTGTCGCTAAGCAACACGGGTTACATTTCAAACCCCACACATCCACCGGCTGGCAGAAGCCGGCCTGCAGCTGAGAAGGCCTGTGATGAAAAGGCCCTGTTTGCCGCAGTGAGCCGCAACCGATATAACATAATTTTGGTGAGCTACTGTCTTATGCATAACCGCTGTCTTCCCGGATCACTAACTCCTTGATCGCACTCTCCACAACGTTCATGCTGGTGTACTGTCGCCTGCTCTTAAGTGTTTTCAACTTTTTGCCCAAGCTTGATCGTCACTGTGCCTAATGTGCATAGCCCGGAAAGCAACTGCCATAGCATACCTCATACTTTATTATCTGCGAGGGCCGACGCACCTTGAAGCTGCAGCCTGCCACCATGACTACCTACACCCTGCAGGAGCCTGCAAGCTCATGCCATCGGCCAACCGGCTAAACCAGGCACTTTGCTTCTACACGCTCGCCCACAGGTTTACTATGCCCACAATCATTGTGACACTCGTGCTCGATGCCAAGATTCCGAACTCTTTGCTTCCAGCACAATGCTACTCATAGCCATATTTTACAGCCTTGTATGCACTCTCTATTAAATACTCTAATATAATACTGTCCGCTGTGTTTAGTTACAATGCTGTCTCTGGTGTTCATGCCGCTATAGATGTACTCATTGTTATCCACTATAACATTGCTCTTTGTGACCACTGACTTCTAGACACTACATTATTAGCCCAGCTCTACAGTCTACCTTGTGACTAGCCTATTATGGTACCGCAAATGCCTTGATATGTGCATTACCAGTTTATTGTGCTTCTTGCTAGTGTTGGCTGCCTTCGCACTACCAATTTACTACAATGCCTTACTACTGCCATAATCACTAATGTGTGGCATCATACTATATCATTTGACTGCGCGCTGTCAGTTACTGTTTGCCCTGCATTACCAACTACCTTGTCACTTGCATACGCTTATCAGCTATTGTTGGCCACTACATTGTGTCACCAGTGTATAGTCATTAGCTATTGTCAACCATTACTACCTGCCCCGCACTATTAGTTACTGCACCACTAGCCTACTTATACTGCTATATTTACTGTCATTAGTCCTTGCCTTGCTCGTTACTCGCCCATGTTGATTCTAGGAGATTGGCACATTCTAAATTAGGATATTCGATCTATCTGGAAATATCCTAACACACCTTGTGTGCCCCATCCAACCTAAATCGATTGACTCCATTGCATTCTGTGTGCCCCATTCTATCTAAGCTGATTTGCTTACCAAGTCCCTACCTCACTATGTATACACCCTACTTGATGCACCTTTCACTAATGCTATTTTGCAACTCCCTAACACCTGCCCTGACTTCTCATAACAATTGTAGGGATACCCCAACTCAGCCCACCACGACATTGAATAACATGGCCATTATGTCATGCACATCACTTACTTCCAGCCTTAGACGCCCACCCTCAGAGCATTCCCCCTTCCACCTTACTGCCCTCTTGCTTACAACACATCACCAGTACCATTCCCACCACCACCACGTCACAGCCCAATCCTTACTTCAGCTCACCAGCGTTATGGTTAGAACACGTTGCTGCCAGTAAACCTTGCGCTTTGCATCTCAGGAACCTCAGATTAGGCTCTAGATTCCCACCCACAGCCCCACGACAGCATACTTCCACTGCCTCCAAAGCTGACAATACTCACGTTAAACATACATACACACCTAAGACAACACATACCAAGAACTCCTCATTCAAAGGTCCTACTACTAGCAACGATACCAATCATAACACAGACAAAGCTACTACTAAGGTTGCTCTCATTAATGCAAGGTGACTCCTTACACATGCTCTGGATATTGCTGACTACATCACAGTCCAAGATCTAGACTTCCTAGCCATCACTGCAACCTGGTTACACTCAGCAGCAGGACCATCACTCTCCATTCCTAATGGTTATTCCATCACTAGATGTAAAGGAGATTCCAACCAATCCAAAGGCGGAGGTGTCACCTTTATCTCCAGAAGCTCCGTAGACCTTAGTCTCATTCCAAATCAGCTATTCTATCAGCTGAGCTATTGTCCATCAAGCTGCCCGTCTCACCTACCCAAACTATCAGCATGTACCTCATCTATCGGCCACCTGGACCAACATCCACTTTCGGAGATGACATCACCACCCTCCTAACAGCCAACACTAAGCCCAACTTGCATATCATTCTGCTAGGTGACCTTAATCTTGGCTTCCAAGATGCTAAGGACCATAAAGCCCTAGACTTTGCCAGTACTCTAACTGAACTGGGCTTTTCCCGTCGTATCCAGGAACCCACCCTCATCAAAGGGAGAACCTGTGACTGCTTGGTTGATCTGAACTGCAGCATCAACATAGTGTCCAATACACCCTGCGCCTGGTCAGATCACCATATTTTAACCTTTAATATCAAAGCCAATAACCAATGCTCTAAACAGAATATTGCACCTCCCATCAGCACAAGAAATAAAAGGGACATAACGAGGGGTAAACTACTGCCACTAATACTACCGATACTAAATGCCTCGAGGTGTGCGCTGAACCCACGGTCCTAGTCGACACCTATAATCAAATCATACTCAAAGCCATTAATACCATTGCCCCACTTAAATTACGAAAACCGAAACCTCATGCACACCTCATTGGTTTACGCCGCTCCTTAGAACACTACGCAAGGAAAAGAGAAATGCAGAGGCCCGTTGGAAAAGCTTCCCTTCAGTCGCGAATAAGAATAGCCTTATACTAGCATCCCTAAACTACAAAGAGGCAATCTTCCAAGCCAAACAAATACCTGTAACAATCGAATTTTGCAAGCCAAATCAAGCACCAAAGAGCTCTTTAAGATACTCAAAGAATTAGAATCTCCATCAGCTCCACCGGATACTTGTGTCAAAGATAGTACTTGGTGTTTCAACATTCAAAAAGCTCTTAGATAAAATCACCATGCTACAAACTAAAAACAATAGCAAAAAAAGCAGTCTATTGACTGACCTACAGTATAGTACATCCGCTGGAACGGCGGACCTCCCTCAGCATACCCACAAACCTTTTAGCTTTTCACCACTCCATCAAAGAGGTAGAAAATATCCTCAAGCCATCCAATTGCCAAGGCGACACATGCCCAGCCCCTATCATTAAGGAGGCTTCCAATGAACTAGCTCCATTCATTACCACCTTTTATAAACACCTCATTCAATACAGGTGTCGTACCCGACAACCTCAAGGATGCCTGTGTCCTCCCCTTACTGAAAAACCGTCATTAGACCCAAGCACCCCTACCAGTTACAGGCCCATCACTACTGTCCCCTTCTTACTCAAAATCTTGGACAAAGCTGCTTACCTGCAGATCCAGGAATATCTTGACTCTAATAATCTCCTTGGCCTTAGACAATCTGGCTTCCAACCTAGGCATGGAACAGAAACGGCCCTAATCGATTTTAAAAACTCAAATCGAAGACCTTAAAGATAACAGCAAGCTGGCCCTTCTACTACTGCTGGATTTATCGGTGGCATTTGATCTGGTTAACCATCAAATCCACTGCCAACATATCAAATCCGCAGCCCATTTTTCTGACAAAGCTACCTCTTGGATCAGATCCTTCTTAGAGAATAGATCTATGAGGGTCTTCTCCCCACTTGCCTTTGCCAAACCGTCACCAACACTTATTGGGACTCATGGCGGCGGACATTCTGGCCGCTCCCCCCACACAAGACTCAGGATGAGGAGACTACAGCTGCACTTTGTAGCCTCATGGATTCAGGAGCCGGGTTTCCAAGCGGAGCTTATCAGCATTGCACATTCTCTCTACTCGGACCTCACTTGGTGGTCCAGGGACTGCAACCTACGGACGGGCAAGCCCTTCAGTCAGCCAGCCCCACAGGGCACCATCACTGCGGACTCCTATCTCTAGGGCTGGGGGGGCCAGCCTCGACAGCCATAGCGTCCATGGAGTCTGGACCCATTAGGAGCAGGAATCTCAGATCAACTGGCTGGAACTGAAGGCAATCTGGCTAGCACTCAGAGCTTTCCTTCCGGTCAAGGTTGTCCTCATCCAGACAGACAACTCCACCAGCATGTTCTATGTCAACAAGCGGGGGGGGGGGGCTCCAGGTCCCCTCCACTGTGCAGACTAGCCATCAGCATGTTGGAATGGGCCCTGGAGAACAGCATCTACCTCACGGCCATCCACCTGCCAGGGGAGTCCAACTTTGAGGCGGACAGCCTCAGCAGACTGGGAGCAGACAATTACGAGTGGCAATTGAACGACCATGTGCTGCAGGAAATCTTTAGCAGATGGGGACACCCTCGGGTGGATCTTTTTACCTCCTGGGACAACAGAAAGTGCCAGCAGTTTGCGTCCTATTCCAGATTCATTGGAAAGGCACGACAGAATACGCCTTCCCGCCCACACCAATGGTGCACAGGGTGATATGCAAAATAAGGAATCTGGGCACCTCAGCATCATACGGATAGCTCTGTGGTGGCCGCGAGATCATGGTTCTTGGAGCTGCTGAGCCTCTCGGGCAGGCCTCCCATTCACCTTCCGATGGGCCCAGCACATCTTCTGGTGCAACTGGTGGGGCAGGGTCACCCACCGTGCGCCACAGAAATTAGCCCTTGCAGCGTGGTTCCTGAGCAGGTCACGCTAAGGCACCTCAACCTCTCAGACTAACCTAGACATCATTCAGGGTGCGTGAAGCAAGGCAACCAGGGGCCAGTACAGTAGTAAGTGGACTAGGTTCTGTCACTGGGCAAACTCGAAGGAGATCCCCCCCCCCCACACCCTCTTAAGTGCAAGTTGGACAATGTGCTCTCCTTCCTGACACACCTTGCAGCCTCAGGCGTGCAGGTGGACAAATGCTGCACGTATTTGGCAGCTATAGGGGCCTACAGAAACTCTGAGGAGGAGATCTTCTCCACCAACCCGATAGTCGAGAGGCATTTGACGTGCCTCGCCAGACTTTACCCACCCATCAAAAAACCACACCCTGTGTGTGACCTCAATGTGGTGTTGGGCGCCTTGGCACACAAGCCGTTTGAGCCAATGGCGTCCATGGACATCAGGTTGTTCACCATTAAGACAGACCTGCTAGTGGGCCTCACTTCGGCTCACGGAGTCGGCGAGATCCAGGCTCTGGTGGCGTCGGAGCAATATACTACTTTTCACAAGGACAAGGTAGTCCTGCAGACACATCCAGAGTTGCTAGCAAAGGTACCCTGTGCTTTCCATCTAAATGAGGAAATTATCTTACCTACGTTCTTTGCTGAGCCCAAGGACGAGGCTCAGAGGGTGCTGCACTGTCTAGAGGTCAGAGGCACTCTGAAATTCTGCTTGGACAGGAACAAGGGCTTTCGCAAGTCGGGCGCACTGTCACATTCGGAGGGTCAAGGCCCGGGTATCAGGCATCCAAGGCCTCTATAGCACGGTGGATGGCTTCAGGCCATCAAGGAGACCTATGAGGGGCAGCACAAGCCACTTCCAGCTAACATGCACGCCCATGCAGTCAGAGCCAAGGCCCTGCCATTGCATTCCAACGGCAGGTCATAAGCAGGGTGGCTCAGAAATAATACATTGCAGTGGCGTCCCTACCTCATTTAGCCCGGGATGATATGGAAGCTTTAGAAGCCCCAATCCGACAGGATGAGGTGGAGGCAGTGATTAAGTCTTTGAAACCCCGATCCCCAGGCCCAGATAGATTCTCCCCCAAATTGTATAAGCTCTTTAGTGGTCAGCTGCTCTCTCCCCCAACGGCCCACTTTAACTGCTTCGAGAAGTGGGAAGTGTGACTCCCTCTATGCAAACTTCTACTATGATATTACTGTTGAAGCCCGGCAAGGATGCTAGAGTGTGTGCCCCTTATAGGCCGATCTCGCTCTTGAAAATCGATGCCAACATCTACTCAAAGGTGTTTTGGCGAATCGCCTAGCCCCGCTCCTTCCCACAGGGTAAGACAACTGGGGATATCAGGCGGCAGTAAATTTAATAAAGTCCACCACTACACTAAGAGCAATGGGAAATTGGCCCTCCTAGCTCTGGATGCAACAAAGGCGTTCAATAAGGTGGACGGGGTCCTTTATGCACTTAACATAGAGGCCATCGCTTTTGGTCCCCAATTTAGGAAACGGATAGCTACCAATTACTTCTCCCGGAACACCTCACTTCAGGTTAAAAGGGAACGTTCACCCCCGTTCCCTCTTAAATGTGGCACACGACAGGGATGCCCTCTTTCTCCCCGCCTGTTTGCCCTTATAATGGAACCAATGGCACAGCACATATGTAAGAATGACACGATACAGGTGCCTGGGGCTTATGACTAAACCCCCACTCCGCCCGCCACAAGCTATCTTTATACGCCGACAACGTACTTCTTTCCATCACTAACATTCGGCCTCCCTGCAGGCTGCCCTACAGGAACTCCGAGCTTTCGGCCAGGTAGCCAGATTCGAAATATATTTTGGAAAATCAGTGGCGCCAGTGGTGGGGACTATCATCTTAGGATATCACTTCCCTCCAAACACTGCCCAATCCACTGGGACTCCACTTCTATGGAATATTTAGGACTCTGGCTTACAGTGTCTCCGGACCTCTACAACCCCCCTTGTCAAGTCTCTGGAAAAGGACCTGTAAAGATGGGTGGGGTAGGAAATCTCTGTGATGGAATGGATTACGGCAGTAAAAATGAATCTCCTCCCTCGCTTATTATACTGTCTCACTCCCAGTGGAAGTTCCGAAACTGATATTAAATCGGCTCCAACGTAAACTCTTGGGATTCATATGGCGGTGTAAAAAATCTAGAATCCCCAAAAAGCTGATGGGTGGATCCCGACTGGGGGCTGCCCTTCAATCTACTGAGGTATGCGGAGACGGCCCAGCTGTCCCACTTATTTACATGGTTGGCCGAAGCTCCCGCACTGAGGAGGATGGAAATTGAGCAATCTAAAAGTTCCAGAGGCCTGCGTGTAAGTGATTGTAACGATTAAGGATTACACCATAGAAGGAAATGGACAACCCAAATGCAGAATCTCCCCAGCAATAAGGTGGTAGAAGTGCCATAACTGGTAAGAGCAACGATATTCCTTGCACGAGACCAGGTGCCAGCCAGCGTACCTGCACGACTAGAATACAAACACATGAACATATATGGTAAAGTGAGCGGAAAGATCGCCCAGTTGGCGATCAGTAACTTGCTTTTTTAAAACAAGTAGAAGTTTTTTTTTGGATTAAATAGGGAGGAGTGTGATGTTGCGTGGAAACGCGCCGTGATGTGAGACATCATGGCGTACCATAATAAATAGGGCCCCCACGCTCGCTGTAAGGCATTCACAAGTGGGGTATCAGTGAAGACAGAACCCTGTCCGTGCCTTTATTGCGTACACTGCGCAGTGTGGCCTACCAGCGTACTACACCCCGCAGTATGTTTCTCCCCGGAAACCTAACACTGAAGAGAGTATGTTTTGAATAATGTTTAAATGGGCAAGTAAAGGAAGAGTAAATGCTTCTGTTTTTAATGTGACAACTTCCACAGTTTGCTGATTGAGATGTAATATTATGGAGAAGCACATATGCACATTGTACATGGTTTACCATTTCTCAGACTAAGGGAGATCAAATCAACCATCCAAAAGCACAGACCAGAAATACAGGTGACACCGATACGAGAGCACACACCCACTCAAATTGTACAGAGTTTAAAATTACTCAAAAAGGGCAATATAAAAACATCCATCCAAGAACACGCACAAAAGCACATGCTGAGTGCAGTCCAAAAAATACATTTTTAGTAACAAAAAAGAGCAGAATTCACGCATAGCTGCCTTATGTGGTGCGATTTAAAAATGTAATTGCTAGTATCATTAAAGGCAAGTTGTAGCGTCTTGGACAAACAATGTTAAGTGCTGCCTCTCACGTCTTTCCTTAACTGAATAATGGGGGTTTAGTTCCCCTCACAAACAAAAAAAATGCTGCAACCGATCTCCATCTGGGAGTTGTCCATTAAAAATCTAACATCACATGATACTAGATCACATGTTCAGTTTAACGTGAATACGACTAACTTATTAGAATTTCACCGTGGGGCCATCTTGAAGTGTCAAATATGCAGCTCCTCTACGGGATACGCTCTATAATCTAACCAGCTCACTCAGTTTGTTCATGCTTTATAAAGATCAGTGCACCTGTTTAAGAAAAATCAAAAACCAAAACATTTAAAGTTGTAACCAATCATTAGATTGCATGTGCTTATTGTAATTGTATTTTACGGTGATGCATGCTTTTCATTTTTTATTAATGTGGCTGTTTGCATCGTGGTCAACGAGGGGGGTGTCTGGTTTCCAAAAGGTATTGTAAGCATAAAAAAACAGATCTGCTTGGAAAAGTGGCCCAACACAAGCCCAATTACCTGTGAAAACTAGCCCAACGTGAAATCACTGCACAGCTGGGGAATGGGTAGCCAGGCTTGCTTCTTAAAAAGCTGCTGAGATTTTAGTGAGTTGGCCATTTCATTCCGTGGCATTGGTGGTTGCTATGCCAAGCAGATTTTTGAGTTCAGAAACCCCTTTCCCTCTCTCTCAGCAGTAAAATATAAAACAAAACCTACTAAAAATTGAATTAAGAACATAAATATATACAAAGACTTAAACGAACAAGCTATTTTAAACAATATATAATTTTATTTGAAAGATGCATGGTATCTTTCCTATTCAAAGATGGCCGATAGAAAAGCTTCCTTAGAGACATGCCTGCCGCCATGGAAGAGCTGACACAAAATCAAAGCTTTTCCAAGATGGGCAGGAATGGGTGGGACTAGCCATAGGGATTGCATTGGCTAGGGGCAGGGAATGGGAGGGATTACAACTGTGTATCCCTCCCCAAATATCTCCATTGGGAAAGCATTACAGACCCTCATTTAAGGCCCTTATTTGAAGCTCTTCTTTTAATGACAATAGTTTCGGCTTTAAAGGTAGCGCTTTCAGCACCACCTAATAGCCCAAACAAATAATTTGCGATGATCCACAATGCCCCGTCTAACGTATTTGAGGCATTTTCTTTCAGCTTACAAAAGACATTCCATCAAATCAATTGGTTAGCATAACAGTGTGGGGCCTACCCCTCCAGGCACTGCCTCCAGTCTCACCCTCCTAGTATTTGTCTTAGACAGATTGGTCCCAACATTTGGCATTAGCGTTGCTTTACCCTGGCCTTTCCTGTTTTTGTTTTAATTGTTTTATTTCTAGCTTCTGACAAATGTTTTCTAATGCGCTTAATGTCGGACATCAGTCAATAAGTACAGGACCAGTAATCAAACCTGTTTTTGGTGTGTGTTGACTTGCTTCAAAGACCAATGTGTTGCGGCTGAGCTATCCTCCCGGACAATCCTGCTTCTTTCTTCCCTTATGCCCTTTAAAGCCAGTTTTTCAGCCTACACTTGCTGTGGAAAGCATGTGCCCGACGCAGACCCAGTGTGTAGTGAATGTTCGAGGAATTATGCGCCTTTGCAGTTCACACATACCTTGGCCTAGAGATTGGGGTGTACATGTCAAGCAAGGGAATGTGGCCTTCCCATCTCGTACCTAACCAGCGCAAAACTATAGTGATCCATGTAGAAACCACAGCAAGCATTTGCAGAGTCCCCTCCCCAGAGTTGAATAGAAAGCATAGTGAAAGTAATAAAATGGTGCAAATGGGGACCGAGCCTTAACTTTGAAACAATTCTGAACATTCAAATCTGAGATGTTTGTGGAGCTCATACTTTTTTTTTTTTTTTAACTGTTTACCAGAAATCTTGAAAGCATATTTGCAGTCGATGGTATGCTCAATTATGGTTTCCTCACTGTCCAATTGTGTTTTCTTTGCGCTGTTTTATTATTGCAGTGAATGCCTGAAGAATGAGAGGGAGTTGCTGGAGGAAAGATCAGATGAGCGCATGGCGATCTTTCAGGATTTGGTTATCAAATGCACTAAAGAGCCAGAGACTGCAGTTGAAGAAATTGGAGCTGAATCTTCGTCCACTGTCGCAGCATCCCAGGTATATTTGTTAACTACTTCATTCTTGGGGTTATGTCAGAATACAAATGCAGTAATTCAAGATAAATGTTTTAAAAGCACCATTTTGTCTACCCTGAACTAAGAGGGCCATGCATCCGCGTCTCAAGCTTTCATTAAAATGTGAAGATTTTTTTTTTTTACAAATTTGCAGACTACAAATTTACAATGGTTTTCTTTTCTCTTAATTTCTTCTATTTACCAATGCCGTACGAAGTCTTGTAAACCTCTTCCTTTTGCATACATTACTCTGACTTCTCTTCCATTCATTGAATTAGAACTTGTTTCTCAGTTTAGTAGAATGGGTCTGCTTCGATATTTCCCCTGGCTCCTTCATAATCAAATACTACCTATGTTGCTTCACCTCTCCCCATGCTTTCTGTTTCATCCTTTAGAGAGCATGCATTTTCCTTTCAGATTTTGTTTAATCTTTGAGTGCCACTCTCTGCAGTTAACTTTGCGTTTCTTTATTCAGTTAATGATGGGTAACAGTGTTTTTGAAGATTTAGCAAGAGATATGCTGTCAAGTCTGAAATTGTCCCTAGAACACTCTTAAATAACTCAACTGTCCCCTCCAGTTTTACAGAATCCAGATCACATCTGTTGATGATGCTTCATCATTCCTTTGATTTGTAATACATTTACAGCCAATCCTTCATTGAAACCTTTTTTGTGACCCGAGATAAAAAGCGAATTTCTAATGGATCCCTTCACCCACGGAGTAGTATAGATCTCCCAGTGCAGCTGCTCTTTGGAAACATTTTCTGCCACCTGTGAGCGAAGTGCAGCTGTGCTAGATGTCTCTATGTGGCAGATATGTAGTGTCCAGTATATTTTGAGGTGCTGCTTCACATGACTTTGTTTCTTTCATTGCACACACACACACACACTGCTCTCCAAGAATGCTGCCTCGTTAGAAGTTTGAAATTTCATGCCATGTCAAATTCAACAAAGACCTCTGATACAAGCTTTGCGTCGCCTGCGCACCTTGAATGTCTATTAACCCCGCAGGATTTGTTTATAATGTTTGGGAAAAGGACACGGAACGCAGGACTAAGGCACTTTGGGACGGGCAGCAAAACTCTTCACCTTTATCTGCAAGGAAAAAGACTTTAGATGCTTGTTAGAGGTAGCCGAGTACAGAGTGCCAAACGAGAGATCATTTTCTGGTCTGCACGGCCAAAAATAATTTCTGCAGGTCACGCTCAAATGGCGGTTCCTCCAGGCTGCATTCTTTTTCATCCCAAAAAATGTTTTACTGCTCAGGATGCTCTTCTGAGATACATGTGCTGCACGTAACGTTCTGTACACAATCCTCAACACTGCAGGAATGGTAGGACTTTCAGCTTAAGAAGCTAGACATCAGTTGGCAAGGCCCTGGCACAAACTGCTTTGGCAGCGACGTTTGGCATGGATGTGCCAGCAGAGACTCTGTGAAAGACTGTGACTGTACAACTGTAGGCTCGGCCCTGGCTCCTTTTAGCAAAGACCCGTCTCTGTGCCGCAAACTGCCTTGCGATGATGGTCCTCTGAAGCAGCTCCATTCTCTGCGGCACCAAGGCTCCTTGTGAATACCCCCTACTCCCTAGGAGTACATTCATGTAAAATATGGATCCTGTTTCAGAGTAGGTTGTTGCCATCCCCTTTGTGCCCCAGGTAGGTCAGGAATTTCCCTTAGGAGTTCTACAGTAAGGGTAGGAGGGAGTGATTGAACCTTGCTGCTGACTTACAAGAGGCAAGTAGATGAACACTTCTCCAAAGCTGGACATGATTCCTTCACCAACTCCAGGGAAAACATCAGGCTTCCATACCCAAGGGCCCATTTCAGCTGACGGACAAGCTTGACGAAGGCCTCTAAAGGGAGACTCTGGTGACTTTTAATCTTGGTAATAGAGCCCATCCTGATAACTATGGATGTAGCCAGCTTTAGTTTTGACTGTTGTCGTGGTTTGCTGATAAAGCATAGGACCAGTACTTTCTGTCCCTGCTTTTCTTACATTGTCTGCCTCGCCTAAGAGCCTCGTTGTCCAGGCTGCCACGGTGAGCTTGAAGACCCCCATGTCTCCTGATGGAGTAAGAGGCCAGATGCCTGGGGTAGGAACGTTTTTGGCTCAGGCAGTCTTAGTCGAAGGGTCACTAATTCCTTTTGTGCTCTGGTCAAATTTGAGTGTCTTGTCCGCAGTGTCGGGCGCTGCAGTGCATCCACCTACCTGCCAGAGAGATTCGACGATGCTTTGAGGCTCTGGTCAACGATGACCGGGAGGCATCCCGGCAAATTCTCCAGTTGAGCCTGGACACAGCTGACTGTGTGGAACGTACCATGGCAGTAGGTTTGGTTTTGAGGTACTCCTGCAGGATAAAAAAAAGCTTGTTTTCGCCACAGGTAATCCAAATACACTCTTGCAGGACACAGTCCTTAAATTATGGTACAGATGTCTTAATTAAGAGTTCAGAATGCTTCCAAAAAAAGATTTAATATCCCATTCACTAGTTATATCACAAAGTTGTAACGGGTGTTTTTTGAAACACAAATAATTACAAACTTTTAGGGTTTATTGAACTCTCAATGCCTCTTTAGTTCAACTCGAGCAATTGGTAGAGCTTAATAATTCCAATCAACCAAAATAGCTCTCCTTTGTGCCAACGCGTTTTGAATCCATTATCCATTTTCAGGGCTATTAAGCTGTCCTTTTCTGTTCTTGTATTAACTTTAATTCTCCTCCGTATTCCTACAATAAGTAGTGAAGTGTTATTAGTGTGTAAACTCCTCACTTAAACATTTCTATAATGTACATACAAAATAACAAAACCGCTTGTATTCCACAAGAATTACCATTAGAATATACCTGAAACAAAATGAGTTCTATTAGTCATCACTCCCTGTGACTAGAGCATGAGTATTTTGATATTACAGTGCATTGTAGGGCTTGCAAAAGAAACACTCATCCAGCCCCTCGATCAACTGGGTACTTTGAAGTATTTGCTCCTCCACAAGGGAATTTAACCTCCAACACTCTGTGATAATATTAAAGAAGGTAGTTTCACTTTCAAGGTCTCAAGTCGGTCAGGCTATCTCCAGCCCACTACCGATAGGCAAGGTAATTAAACTTCATACACAATGCTGTGTGTAAACAAAGGGAACTAGTCTGATGTACATGGTACATTCACTCCAAAAGTATAATAACAAAATCCGTCCGCTGTCTTAAGGTGGGGATCCTTGTCTCACTTATATTGGAGCTAGTGTATAAATCACTGCTAGTTGGTGTTCTAGTGGCTGCCGTTACTTTTATATACGTCAGACCTGCTCCAACCTATAACCCCCTCTCTTTTGTTATAGCTCTCGAGCTTCCTCTGAAGCCACAAAGCAATACTTACTTTTCCAGATAAATATTTAGTCAGACAGCGGCACAACAGACGGGTATTACCGGTCGGGTGCCCCGCGTCCGTATATGAGGAAATACAAATGGCATGGCAGCTCTTCACATGCGTTCTGCCAATGTACATGCTTTCACGCGGCCATCTTTATAGAGGTTGCTGGCTGCTTCAGTTGCAGTGCCGAGGTACCATGCCATTGGTGGTACTTTGCTTAATGTTGTTCTCCACCCTAAAGGGTAGTGCGTTAGTGAACATTCATTGTCTTAAACAGGTTTCCTGTGTCACAAATTACGTTCATAATACTAGACTTTGTATACTTCTATATTTGAAATATTTTAAATGTATAACTCAGTGTCCTTCTCTTGTAACCTTGTGGGGTGCTTTATCCGGATGAAGGTCAGAGATCAGAGTGTTGGACAGATTTATTAATCTCAATAAGACTCATCACACGTATCATGTCCTCCCATTGGCCATTTTGGAGTGTCTTGACACCTTCCTTGATGTCCTATTGATCTACCACTTCCAAATTGTTTAAGGTGCCAAACTGAGCACCTCTCCTCGTATCTCTTCTGAGGAAGCTTAATACCTTGTGGCTCTATAATGTACGGTTTTCAATTCAATTGTTCTTTATCATTTCCTGTTTCCATCAGATGCATCTAATACATAGGTGTTGCTTCACATTACTCTTAGCAGGCCCCTGTTCACATTTGAAGGATCCCAAGTGTCTGCTTGTTCCTTTATAAAATAACTGCCCTCTTGTAATGCTCGCTGCTTGCGTAATACCACATACTCTTACGTCCCGTCCCCTTTCTTCCATACTATTTTTCACTAGAAAAATCTACTTCCCCTGTAAATTTAGAGGCGCGGCCCTGGGAGCATCCGCTGCCCTGACTCCGCCCTCTGGCGCCACACCTCAGTCCCCTTTTCTATGTCGACGGGAATGGGCCGAATTCACCAGCGCTCCTGGGTTTGGCTTCGGCCATGTAATTCCACGTGCAGATTCTGCCTCTATATCTTCTTTTGTCTTTTATCAATTAGGTACTGGGTCCTCAGACGCCACAGCTCCTCCCCGGCGCATGTCGACTTCGACAGGGTTCAGCAGGTGCCCATCCTGCAACAGGCTCTTCCCGAATTCAGACCCCCACGCCCTCTGCCTACGTTGCTTTGACCCAGACCACGGTTGGCAAGCCTGTCAGGCGTGCAGCTCGCTGTCCTCGAAAGCACTGAAGAACAGACTAGACAGGTGGAGGGAGCTCTTTCAGCGGTCTCCTTCTGAGGATCTCAAGAACTTTGTGAAGCATCAATCCAGGCCTTAGGTAAGGCCTATATTTTCATCCACACCCCGCAAGGGAGACTCCTTCCCAGGGACTCTCATGCGTGGGAGGGACCGGTCAGGTCCTTATACCAACACACGCACCGAGTCTGTCGCAGCTACCAGCCTCTGGGCTGAGGGGTCCTCGGATCCTCCCGGTGCCAGTGTTGAGGGCCTGCTAGGCTGTTACCGGGCTTGCGCCCGTGGGGCTCTGCCCTTGTACCGGCATCATGGCCGAGGGGCTACGCCCTGTTACCAGCAGTACCTCCGAGGGGGCGCCTGAACGCAGCTATAACGACCCCCGGTTTGAGATTTGTACACCTACCGGGCCCGTGCCTCACACATAAGCGACTTGGCAGAGGTCGGCCCAAGCGAGCTGAGCAACACGTTGCAGCCACGTGGTAGACAGCTCAATAAAATGGCTGATGTGCCAGAAAGGGACACCCGTTCAACGCCTCTGCAGGACTTCGGCGAAGAACGAGTATCGAGGTGGGACTGGCATCAACCAGGTATGTGGCCTACGGCCTACCCTTCTTATGCGCAAGGCTGTTTTCCCTTGCGTCCGTATGTAAAGGGTTGGCAGCAGCCTCAGCTGCCTCTAGCTACCCCGTCTGTGCCCTCCTCTTGGGCCACGCGGATCAGATCTTCGAGAGGTTCCTCGGCCTCATGAAGTCTACACAGATGGGGGGGGCTTTCATCAAGGACGCAGTCAGGGAAGGCCCCGGCGCAGCCGCCTCCTCCGGCTCATCAGCCTACTCCGCAGGCGGTTCCATACCAGCCTCTTCCTCAGTCTCCGGCTGTGGTCCTAGTGCCTTAGTCTCCGGCTCCGGATACTTCGCCTCCGCCACAGGATCCCCCAGACCCTCGGATACCGATGAGGAGGAGGAGGATCCTGACACACTATCAGCCAGGGCCTTCCACGAACGTCTCTCGGGCCTGGCGGAATATCTTGGCCTCCCCCAGCCCCAGGTAGAACAGCTGGCAGAGGGCATCCTCGCTGAAGTCCTCACGAGGCGCCCTTCTGCCAGAACAGGAATTCCACTACAAACCGACATAGTGTCGCTCGCCAAGAAGAGTTGGCTCAAACCCCACACTGTCCAGCCAGTCAACCGCCGCCTGGATGCCAAGTAAAGGCAGATAGAGGGGGATACCCTCTTGCTCTCCTCCCATCCTCAGCCACACTCCTCGGTGATCGCTGCGGCATCACTGTACTCCAAGCCTCAGTCGTCCTCGTCTTTGTCATCTACGGTGCTGTTAGGCAAGGAGGAGAAAACCTCGGAGATTTACAGTAAGAAGATGTATTCCAATGCTTCCTTGCATCTGCAACAGGCCAACGCAGACGCCATGCTGGCAGCCGCCAACCAGAAATGATGGCGGGAAATTGCCGACTTCCTCCTGGAACTCCCTGCCCGCAGCCAATCGCGTTTTAAGGCAGGGCTAGCTGAAGCCAAGCTTGTGGCTCAAGATATCATTGAGTTCATCCTGGCACACATTGATACCTCTGGACGTGCCATCTGTATTGCCACGGACATGAGAAGGATGGCCTGGCTCCGGGTAACCAAGTTCAACCCAGATGTCCAGGAACGCATTCTAGATCTGCCCTTCAAAGACAATGACCTCTCTCTCCAGCACGGACGAGGAGCTGGACAAAAAGAACCGCTCTCAGATCGTTAAGTCTTTATCCATACTGACAAAGACGACGCCCAAAGCGTACTCCCTGTCTCAGCAACAATTGTATAAGGGTCGCTCATCTGGAGGCTTCTGCACCTTCCAGGAATGGAGGTCTATACAGCCGGAATGCTCGCTGACCCCAAGTCGGCGCAAGCAATAAAGGGGGTGGCAAGGGCTTTTTCAAGCCACCCTGCTCCGCCACTGTCTCCGAGGGTAAGAAGTCCTGACACACGCCTCCGGGTCCACGTGTCTCCAGTGGGGGGCAGGCTTGCTCTTCACGTACACTTCTGGTGACAGAATTTTGCGTACCCCTGGATCCTGTCAGTAGTCTCCTCTGGTACCGTCTACCTATTCCTGTCTCTCCTCCCTCTTTCCTCAAGTTGGCACAGCAACTCTTTTGGTGGCGATTCGGTCGCTCGTCCTGAGCCAGGCCGTGGAGGAAGTGCCAGCCTCCCAGCGAGGCTCAGGCTTTTACTCCAGGATCTTTGCCATACAGAAGAAGAACCAGGCTGGCCTGAGAGTTGTACTGGACCTTTCCACCCTCAACCTCTCCTTACCTCTTCAGAGATTCAAGATGGTTACGCCAGCCTTTATTGCAGAGACATTGTGCAGGGGAGACTGGATGTGCTCCCTGGATCTGAAGGATGCTTATCTGCACGTCCCGATCTGGCAAACCGATCTTTCATTCCTCCGGTTCAGGATCACGGGCTGCCATTTTCAGTAAAATGTCCTCCCTTTTGGCCTCAACTCGGCCCCCAGGGTCTTTACCAGACTCATGAATGCTGTGGCAGCCCTCCTCTGGGCTTCCATATATACCCCTACCTAGACTGACTTGTCAGGGCTACATCTCAAGAAGCAGTTCACCACTCCTCCCATGCACTGATGAACATGCTACACGACCTGCACTTTTCGCTCAATCTCAGGAAGTCACAGCTGCAACCCACGCAGTGTTTGACTTTCCTGGGCCTCATCTGGGACACGTGCGCCTAGAGGGTCTTCCCCTCCCCTCGGAGGACAAGATCTCGGCCATCAGGAGGGCCACGTCCCACTTACTCAGCCGAATCGCTACTTCGGCTTGGTGTTTGTTAGGCAGAAACCTGTGCAGTTCCCTTTGGGAACACTGCAAAAGATTTAGGACTACAGGTTTTAGCAGTAAACCCACTTGGTGGCAATCTGTACCACCCAGATTTACCTGGTAGCTGTGGCTGAGCAGTCAGACTTCCCTCAAGAAGAGTTAGGCAGTATGCAAAGTATACACGATAGGCACTCAGACACAATAGCACAAGCAAACACTGACCAGAGCTTTGGTATCAAGGTATATAATTATTTATTTAAAAACGCACTGATTGAAACACTCCAGCACTATTATTGTAAATCACTTCAAACACAGTTACTATTATTATATATACATCCTTTATTCCTTATCAGACAAGTCTTAGTTAACACCACTTATTTCCAGACAGAGGTGAGCGCTTAACTATAGATGGCACTCCAATAAGTTAACGAAAAAGGGAGGGAAAAAGGCAGAATGTAGGAAAATACACCACACTAATACTTAGGAACTCTTAAGCAAGGCAGGAAAGTCAAAAGTTACTTGTGAGCCAAAGTCCATAGGCTGGGCCCACTCTTGGAGAGAGCAGGGCACAAATGCACCCAAGATCACACAATGACAACAGGCTTAATAAGTCTTGCAGGGAGTTCAGACAGGTTTTAGTTAGGCTCAGAAAAGTTTAGCCAGGGTGTCCCAGGCTAACCCAGGGTTGAAAGTCGGGGGCTAAATCTACCCCGTACAGTCGGTTGCAAGGGAAGCCAGGCGGAACACGGTACTTTATGTGGAAAGGTTCCTCCAGCGCGGGCAGTTGTTCCTGGCAGCGGGTGCAAGTCGCAGCGTCGTCCAGAGGAAGAGAAGATCTCGACGTGGAGGAAAGATGAAGGTCGTTGCACTGCCAGGGAAGAAACTAGCCGCAGAGTTTTCCGGTTAAAGGTACTACCCTTTGATTCGCAGTAGTGGTAAAACGTGGTATCCCAGTTGCCGGGATGCTTGGCACAGGCAAGGCGGCCACGAGATGCTCCAGGAAGCGAAAGAGGAAGCAGACTGGTTATCCCCACCAGTCGAAGGAAGAAGACTCTCCGGGCTGGAGATCTCCTCTGTTGTTGGGAAAAGTGGTGAGGCGGTTCAGCAGGGCTCCACCGGTGGTGTCGTCGTAGCTGGTCGGCTCAGCTTCTCACTCGTCGGATTCTTAAGTCCTGTGGCAACTTCTAAAGTTCCAGTCCCCAAAGCCCTGCTTTTATGCAGGAACCCCCCATTCACTCAGCCTAGCTGTCACTAAAACATGCTAAGTGGTGAGCCGGGCGGCTCACCACTTGGGCCAATCAGGACGGAGTGCGACTTGAGTTGCTTAGGCAACTCAGTGCAGGGTGCCTAAATCCGGCTCCACCCCTCCCAAGTACCCCAGACAGAGTGGCACCACTTTGGAGGGCTTTTGTGGAGAAGCCTGCCAAAAAGTGGAACAAAGGGCTCAACTTGGGTTGGAGTCACAGAAGCGAACACAAACGCCATTTTAGAACCGAGTTCTGGCAAAAAATACCAACCGGAGAATTAATATTAAATAAATAAACTGGCGATATGTTCGAGGCTATAGGAATTAAATAATTAAAGTTGGTAGCATCGAACAATGGGAAATCCCATAGGGATATATTCGCGGTCGAATATAAAAAGTAGTATCCACTGCCACCAGCCAAAACTTGATCAGGGGGGACGGAGACATGCCCCCTCGACTAACAGACCCCTGGGCAATCGAATTGCCCCGGCCAGTACGTCCACAATATGATGGTTTGTACTGGTTCTGTTCAGAATTTTGAGACTAGTAAAGTCAATGGTGACTTTACATGCCCTGGGAGACAGTAGTTAGTCCCAGAGTATGGAGTCTACATTGGGGGGGTCACTAGGACACCCCTGTGTTACTGCACTGAGGGTGCTGTGTAACACACATCACAAAAACACATGAAGCCCTATGGAGTAAAAGACCCCATAGCCCATTAAACACATCTAGAGTCAAAGAAACACACTCAAATCATGCCCAAGAGTGAGGGTAAAAGAGTCTCACTCTTGGCAGGAGAAAAAAATAAACCCCAACAATCCAGAAAAGCTGCTGGGGGACTCACTAGGTTAGGAAATTCAGCCTAAACAGAGAATTCTCCCTAACAGTGGTACCAGCATCTCCTGGTTCTTTTGGCAGCGGTACTGTTGGCCGTCCCCCACACAAGACTCATGATGAGGATTCAACTCCACTTTGCAGCGTCGTGGAACCAAGAGAGGGGCTCGCAGCCGAACAAATTATATAGATTCCCATCTCTTTCCACCCAGACCTCACATGGTGGTCCAGTGACTGCAACCTGCGGACGGGCCAGCCCCCTCCTCCCCCCCCGTCCCACAGGTGACGATTACCACAGACTCTTCCCTCAAGGGCTGGGGAGCCACCCTGGAGGATCTATCGGTCCACAGCACGTAGACCAGTCAAGAAAAAGAATACCACATCAATTGGCAGGAACTGAAATCCATCTGTTTAGCGCTCAGAGCCTTCCTCCCACGTCTCAAGGGAAGGGTTGTCCTCATCCAGACAGACAACTCGACCAGTATGTACTACATCAACAAGCAAGGGGGGACCAGGTCCCCTTCCCAGTGCAGACTGGTGATCTACATGTGGGAATGGGCCCTGGAGAACGAGATTTTCCTCACGGCCCTCCACCTTCCGGGGGAATCCAACCTGGAAGCGGACAAGCTCAGCAGGTTGGGAGTGGACAACTAGGAGTGGCAGCTGAACGACCTCGTTGCACAGGAGATCTTTGACAGATGGGGCCTCCCCAGGTTGATCTCTTTGCCACCAGGCACAACAAGAAGTGCCCCCAGTTCGCCTCCTGGCAGGGGCAGGGCCTAGGCTCCCTGGGTGACGGCTTATGTATCCAGTGGAACGGCATGTCCGCATACACCTTCCCGCCCACTCCACTGATTCACAGAGTGCTTTGCAAGTTCAAGGAGTCTCATCAGCTCAACGCCATTCTGATATCTCCGTGGAGGACAGCCAGGCCATGGTTCTCAGAGCTGCTCAGCCTCTCAGAGGTCCCTCCAATCCACCTCCCAACGGGCCCAGCACCTCTCCTGGCGCAGCAGGAGGGCAAAGCCGTCCACCCCGCCTCTCAGAAGCTGGCCCTCAATGTGGTTCCTGAGCAGGTGACGCTCAGCCACCTCAACCTATCCCAAGCCAATCTGGAAATCATACAGGGGGCTAGGAGCAAGGCTACCAGAGCCCAGTATAAAGGTAAATAGACCAGGTTCTGCCACTGGGCCCACTCTAAGGTTATCGATCCGCTGGCTTGTTCATTGGACGGCGTACTGTCATTCTTGGCGCACCTCGCCAACTCTGGTGTGCAGGTGGACACCTGCTGCACATGCCTCTCAGCCATTGGGGCCTACAGGAATTCGGAGGAAGGGGTCTTCTCCTCCAGCCCGATTGTCAGGAGACATTTGGCCGGACTCGCTAGACTCTACCCGGCCATCAGGAAGCCACACCCCGTGTGGGATTTGAACCTAGTCTTGGGTGCCCTCGTGCACAAGCTGTTTGAGCCTATGGCGTCCGCGGACATCAGGCTGGTCACCATCAAGACGGGCCTGCTAGTCGGCCTCACTTCGGCGGGCAGGGTCAGCGAGATCCATGCCCTAGTCGCCTCAAACCTGTACACTACCTTTAGCAAAGATAAGGTGGTCCTGCGGACCCATCCGGCATTTCTACCTAAAATGCCATCAGCCTTCCACCTAAACAAGGAGATCGTCCTTCCTACATTCTTTGCTGACCCGAAGGACAAGCCTCCGAGTTCTGCACTGCCTAGTTGTCAGGCGTGCCCTGAAATTCTACCTGGACAGGACCAAGGGTTTCCGCAAGTGAGATGACCTATTCATCACTTTTGGAGGCACCAGGCTATCAGGCCTCCAAAGCCTCCATTTCCCACTGGATGGTCTCTGCCATCAAGGAAGCTTACGAGGGCAAGCATAGACCCCTTCCAGCGAACATGCATGCCCACGCGGTCAGGGCCAAGGCAACGGCCATCGCTTTTCAGCGCCATGTGCTCTGGCAGGTCATAAGCAGGGCGGCCACATGGACCACTCCATCGCTTTCGGCAAGCATTTCTGTTTGGATGCCGGCTCCAGGTCAGATGCGGCTTTCAGACAGCTGGTTCTCCAGAACCTGTTTGCTTAAGGAGGGTCTCTTCTCCACCCTGGGGCTACATTCGGTTGTAATCGCCCATGCAGTATGGAGGAAAGGTGACGGGACGTAAGAGTAATCTAAGTTACTCACTGTAGTGACTAACGTACTCTTAGTCCATAGTCTCCTTTCCTCCATACGTCCCACCCCCCCTTAATAATCTGGTGTCATTAGGCAATGGTAAGTCTATTGTCGACACGTCTTTTGGGGACTGAGGTGTGGCACCGGAGGGCGTAGTCAGGGCAGCGCATGCTCCCATGCAGTATGGAGGAAAGGGGACTATGGACCAAGAGTACGTTAGTCACTACCGTGAGTAACTTATAATTACCTCTTCAAAGTGTCTCTTACCATAGTTCCAGCGGAACTCTACTCTGCCGAGCTGTTACCTCACATGACTCGTAGGTGAACCCTGCTCAAGTTATAAAGCACCCTTTTTGGAGATCAACTACAGTGGTAGTTACACTGCAAGACAAAACAGAGATCTGCTTTGTCTCGCAGTGTAACTACCCTTGTTGGTCAATTCAGGCCTAACCTCTCAGTATCTTCCTGTTCACAATCTAGCCCTATTCCTGTTGTTGCTGGGAATTCACAATCTCCATTGTGCTCAAGCTATCACTGTGAACTTGCACAGACTGTGTTTCGATACTTTCTCTCTGGCAGATCCTGATCACAATCTGTGGGTTCCCCACATCTGTAATGCACATTAGATCCAATCGCAATTCATTCCCCTTGATGATAGTGAATCTAGAAAATCAATTTATGCAATCGCTCTGCATCAATTTTCTCTGTAGGTCACCACCCCTTTTGGGCATTATTTCTTCCAATATTCCATATTTTATTTCTGCTACGTTGTGCCTTGCCTCCAAGAAGTGTTGCCACTGGAGACCTCAGGTTTTTGGTTCTAATGTTAGACCTATGTTCGGTCCAACAAACCTTTGCTTTGTCATTCCTATGTAGTAGTACCAGCATGGGCATTTCAATGCGTACACTACATTCGAGTTGCATGTACACGGATGTCTCGGATTGATCTTCTTGCCCGAATGTGGCTGTGTAATCTACTCTTACCTCCCGTCTCCTTTCCTTCATAATGGATGGTCGTCCCTTCTAGCGACGGGAAACAACCTTTTTCAACAGAACAAAATTGTCTTCCCCTTTATATTTAGATGTGCACGAGGGCGCGGCCCTGGGAGCATGCACTCCCCTGACTCCACCCACTGGCGCAACTCTCCAGTCCTCTTTTCTGCATCGACTGTAATGGGCCGCTTTCACCAGCGTTGCTAGGTTACGCCTGCGGCCTTGTAATTCCACACACTCCTCCCCGGTCCATGTCGACGACAGTGGGTTTCAGCAGGTGCCTGGCCTGCAAGGGTTCCTTCCCCACGTCGGATCCCCACGCACTCTGCCGCCAGTGCCTTGGCCCCGACCACGGCTGGCACAGCTGTCTGCGTGCTATGTTTTGACCCCACGCTCACTGAAGAATTGTTTAGCCAGGTGGAGGGAGCTGTTCAAAAGATCACCACCAGAAGACATCAAGACATACGTGAGAAGGAAGAGCCTTCACTTCTAAGCGTGCAGGCGGAGACTTGGCCCAGCTCATCAGACACCAGGCATGTGGCACAGGGCATGATAAAATGTCCACCATGAGAACGCACATTAAGATGGGACTGGTACACAGACCCAATTTTAGAGTGAAAAGGATCTGTAAGAGCACAGCAGCCACAGGGCCCGGCTCCTATGCAGCCAAGCCCTTCACCAGCATGCAAGGATAGGTTCTTCGACAAGTTACTTACCCTCATGAAATCGCCTCAGATGGACACCATCCTCGGGGAGGTCATCAAGGACATGCTTCCTCCTGTACCACCTCAAGCTCTGACCGTGGTCCAGACCCCGGTTCAAGTTCAGGCCCTGGTTCCCAAGCTCACTCCAGTCACGGTGGCTCCGCCCTGGCTCAGCCCCTGGCACTGCCGGTCGGCATGCCACATCTGCCCGTACCCAGCACACCACCAGCAGCTCCCGACCTGCAGGACACAGTGGGTGACACGGACGAGGTGGAGGATCAGCATACTCCCCCCTCAACTAATGCTTTGCACAAGAGGCGAGCAGGTGTGGCCGAGTACCTTGGGGTCCCGCAGCCACAAATTGAACAACCTGAGGCGGGGGTCTTTGCTGAGGTGTTGACCACCCCCCTGTCCACAAAAATCTGGCATCCCGCTACAAAAGAATGGAGAATCCATGGCCAGAAAGGGATGGTTAAAGCTGCATTCCACGCAGCCTACGAATAAGCACCTTGATGCCAAGTATAGGCAGGCAGAAGGGGACTAACTCATACTATCAGTGAATCCCCAACCTCATTCTTCTGTTATAGCTGCGGCATCCATTTACTCTAAACCGCAGGCTTCTTAATCTGCCCCCAGGTCAGCCATCCTAGGGAAGGAGGAAAAGCTGTTGGAGGCATATGGCAAAAAGATGTACTCTAATGCCATGCTCCACCTGCGCCAGGCCAACGTGGATGCTATGTTGGCAGCAGTGAACCAAAAACCTTGCCAGGAGATTGAGAACATCCTCCCGGATTCGGGTGCGATTCAGGCCAGGGTTGGCAGATGCGAAAATAGTTTCCTGTGATATCATGGAGTCCACAGTGGCACACATTGACACCGCAGGCCTATCTAGCTGTGTTGCCACCGATATGAGAACAGCTTTGCTTGAGGCGACCATGTTTAACAGTGATGTGCAGGAGCACATTCTCGACCTGCCATTTGAGGGGGGTAATGTGGGGCGGGGGGGGGGATAGACTTGTTTCACTCAACCACTGATGAGGAACTTGACATAAAGAAAAATAGCTTGCAAACAGCTAAGTCCTTGGAAATCTTGACAAAATCTGTGCCCAAGCCCTTATAGCCAAAGTCACCAATGCTTTGACAGAAGTACCTTCGGTGGCTTGTGGGGCTCTCAGGAGCAACGCTCTAGACAGCCTGACTGGTCTCCTAGCCAGCACAGGCGCAAGCAGCACGCACATCTTTCTCACAAGGGTTTTTTTCCAGTCCCCCTCCCAGGCACCAGCCTCAGAGGGTAAAAATCTGTGACGGTTCCATCCAGATCCACAAGTCTCCGGTCAGGGGCAGGTTTGCCTTTACATCCATTCCTGCCAGGCAAGGTTTGTGGACACATGGATCCTCTCTGTAGTTTCCACAGGCTTCCATCTGCCAATACTTCCATTTCCTTTTTCCTCCCCTCCATTCCCACAGATTGGGACGGCAACTCTTCTTGCGGAAATCTGTCGCTCATTGCGAGTCAGGCGGTGGCGGAGGTTCCAGATTCACAGCGAGGCATGGGCTTCTATTACCAGATATTCACCATACAGAAAAAGAACCAGGTTGGCCTGAGAGTTGTTCTAGGCCTTTTTTCCTTTGACCCTTTCCCCTACCCCTTCAAAAGTTCAAGATGGTTAGGTTACTCCAGCACTCATTGCAGAGACACAGTGTCGGAGAGACTGGATGTGTGCTCCCTGGATCTGAAGGATGCTTACCTGCACGTCCCGATTTGTAAGCCCCATCGTTCCTTCCTAAGGTTCAGGATAATGGCCTTTCACTTTTAATACAAGGTCCTCCCTTATGGCCTCCATTTGGCCCTAAGGTAAAGACAAAGTTGATGAACTTGGTAGCAGCCCTTCTGAGGGCGGAGGGCCACCACCTTTATCCATGCCTCGACGACTGGCTCGTCAGAGCAGAGTTGCCTGAGGCAGTAGATCGCACAGGTTCAGCACTTATGCACATGCTATACAATCTGAGGTTCTCAATCAACCTCAAGTCGCAGTCACGCCCCACTCAGTCCTTAACATTCCTTTGGCTAATATGGATACGAGGACGGAGTGTATCTTCCCCTCTGCAGACAAGATCACAGAAATAAGGAAGGCCACAAGGCACTTTCTGAGCAGATCATTGACCTCCGCATGGTGGTACCCCTGCACTGGACAACCAGTGTCCATGGAGTATGGTCACAGCAGGAACAGCTGGAACACATTAAATGGTTCGAGATGATAGCCATCTGGCTTGCTCTCAAAGCGTTCCTCCCCATTGTCAACAGCATGTCTGTCTGCATCCAGACAGACGGCTCCACTTGCATGTATTACATCAACAACCAGTGAGGTACCAGGTCCCCTCCACTCTGCAGGCTGTCCATCTACATTTGGGAGTGGACGCTGTCCAACAACATTTACTTGTCGGCAGTCCACCTTCTGGGGAATCCAACTTTGAGGAAGACAAGCTCAGCAGGCTGGGGATGGACAACTACGAGTGGTAGTTGAACACAGAGGTCTTGAGAGGGGAAGTTAGACAGGTGGGGCCACCCTCAGGTAGACCTATTCGCCCCCATGAGCAATAGGAGATGCCACCAGTTCGCTTCCTGGCTGGGGCAAGACGGGATCTCTGGGGGACGTGTTGCATATTCTGTGGAACGACATGAATGCATACGCACTCCCCCCCACCACTCCGTGGATTCACTGGGTTATCTGCAAAGTTCGGGAATCAGAGTCTTTCGACTCATCTTGATGGCGCCATGGTGGCCGTCAAGCCCTTGGTTCTTGGAAATCATCTGACTGTCGGATCACCCTCCAGTACACCTCCCGCTGGGTCCAGCCCACTTACTCTTCAGCAGGTGGGGCACAGTGGTTCACCCCGCACCACAGAAGTGTAAGCCCTGACAGCTTGGTTCCTGAACAGAAGACCCTGAAGCATCTACACTTGTCACAGGGCAACCTGGCTATGATACAAGGGGCAAGAAGCGACTCCACCAGGAATCAATACAGGAGCAAGTGGACAAGTTTCTGTCACTGGGCCATGACAAACAAGATTGATTCGCTGACATGCTCACTGTATGCTGTTATCCTTCTCTGCGCATCTGGCTCACTCAGGTGTGGAGGTAGACATCTGCTGTACGTATTTGGCTGCCATAGGGGCCTACAAGAACTTCGTACACATCTTCTCCTCCAATCCGGTGGTTAAAAGGCAATTGGCAGTTCTGACCAGATTATATCCTCCTGTCAAACGTCCACATACGATCTGGGACCTTAACGTGGTGCTGACTACCCTGGCACACACCCTTTGAGCCTGTGGCGTCAGCAGACATCAGGCTGGTTACTATTAAGACTGCCCTATCAGCATGCCGGATCAGCAAAATTCAGGCCCTGGTGGCTTCAGAGCCCTATACCACATTTCACCAGGACAAGGTGGTGCTAAGTACGCATCCTGCCTGTCTCCCTAAGGTAGTTTCCTCCTTTCTCCTTAATGAGGAGATACTTCTCCCAACATTCTTTGCAAATATAAAGGATGAGGCTCAGAAAGGTATTGCACTGTGTGGATGTCAAGCATGCTCTAAGATTTTTCCTGGTCAGGACGAAAGAGCTTCCGTATTCAAATGCCTTCATCACTTTGGCGGGTCAGAACCAGGCTGTCAATCCTCCAAGGCTTCCATAGCAAGGTGGATGGTGATGGCCATCAAGGAGGCAAATGAGGCAAATGAGGGGCAGCACAGGACTTTGCCAGCAAACATACATGCCCACATCATCAGAGCCAAGGCCACGGCTTTCCAGGGACAAGTCCCATGGCAGACGATCAGCAAGGCGGCTACTTGGTCTTACCCATCAGCATTTTGCAAACACTACGGCTTGGATGCCCGCGCCAGGTCAAACACTGCATTTGGCCAGTCAGTTTTGAAGAACTTGTTTTCTTAAGAGGGGCAACTCTCCTCCCCAGGGCTGCATTCAGTTGTAATTGCTCATACAGTATGGAGGAAAGGGGACGGGACATAGGAGTAATTATAAGTTACTCACCGTAGTGACTAACGTTCTCCTAGTCCGTAGTCTCCTGTCCTCCGTACGTCCCACCATCCTCCCCTGTAACATCTGTGCCATTAGGCAATCATAATCTTGTCAAAGTGGACTGAGCGTGGCGCAGGGGAGTGCATGCTCCCAGGGCTGCGTGCATCTGAATTTAAAGGATAAGACTATTTTATTTTGGTGAAAGGTTCAGTTTCCCATCCGTAGCGAGGGACATACAGCATGGAGGAAAGGGGACTATGGATTACGAGTATGTTAGTCACTATGGTGAGTAACTTATTATTTATTGCCCTTAATGTTTCCCTGAAGCTGAAAATTGTTGCAGGGTTGCGTTCCCATTAATTGTCTCAGATCTTTGATAGTGCATATTCCGCTCTCACAAGTGTGTTCCTAAGTGCCTGACTGTTTCTGTATGTGAAGTCAGCAGTTCAGGGAGTAGTCTACGTAAAGTTAGATTTATTTGCATCATGGGCAAGTATTTCTTTAATACCTTCTTGATTCTGAAGATCTGTGTGGAGTATGTGGTTACATTGACCAATGACTGACTCGTCTTTGGCAGTCTTGGTGTCAATAATGCCTCTCTAGGTGTCTTTTGTGTATTTTCAACTTTCAGATATGTCTTATTTAGGTCATGAATATATTTCCTTTCAAGGAATTTGTCCTGTGTTTTTGGGCCTGTCTTTTGTATACCTCCAGGTTGGTGTACGCTTGGAATGAAAACTGGTTGCTGGCAGCAAGCTATTGCGTCAGTTGGCTTGGTGAAAATCCTGATATTGAGGACACTGCTCTCATAATATATCTCCACATCCAGGAAAATTAATCTTCATCTCACTATACACTGTGGTAAATTTAATATTCGGGTGCATTTGATTAATCTTCTCAAAGATGATGTCTAACTCACCGATTGGTCCAGTCCAGATACCGAAGACCTTGTCAATATATCTAACCAATATGGACAGGTGTTGCATCCATCTCGCTGAGTTCAAAACAAGTTCTGTTTCGAAGAAAAGCATACATGTATTTGCATAGATGCTCCCATACTTGTACCTGAAACTTGTAGAAAAAACCGATCATTAAACTTGAAAACGTTGTTCATCAGAACCAGCTTTAAGAGAGTTGGAAGAAAGACCTGGTCTGCTGTGCATGAATTGGATGTCAGTAGGCTGAATACTTTGACATGCCACGTGTCAGTAACAGCCTGTTTGGTGCTACAGCCAATTGAGTCCCTCTAAAGGTTCTTGCCTCGAGGGCGACTGCCAAGTCCCTGGGTCTAGTGGTGCAACTGCCTGCTGCCCACATGAGTGGACCCTTCCTCCTACGCCCATTGGGTTTGGGAGGCATGCCCAAGGTGCTCCAAGAGATGGCTTCAGTGGCCCCAGGTGCGAATCCCTTGTGACAGACTTCCATCATATGACCCCGTAGGAAGGAGAATTTCCCTGTTTGGCGATGAATTGTCTCATCACGCCCTATGCCTGGGCCTTCTACTTCCTTCGCCAGGGATATTGCCTCCCTTTTGCTCAACACCCTGCAGACATCACTTTTTTAGCTGGTATGCAAACCTTTTCTTTGCACCAGCTTGATCTGATCATACACACATTAAGGGGCCTACTTTAGATTTTATTTTTGCCCCATTTCAGCTAGTGTGTGTCTTCCCAACCCTGGCACAAACTTGGTCTGATCATTATTTGATACACTACACTGTTTTAGGTTGGTGGATAGACTCCTAATGAAATCCAAGTTAAAAAATGGCCCGTATTTGTATGTGGCGATGGTTGACGTTTGTGCCGCGTTCTACACCGTTGAACGAGACACTGTGGACAGAAATGGAGGCCTACGGCTGCCCTGAAAACCTATTGTGTGCGGTGCGTGGACTCCGAGAACACCTCTGTACAGGTGAGATTGGACAGCAGGGGCTCCCATTTTGACCAATAAAGCAGTAAAATAGGGTTGCCTGTTGGCACCCCTGCTGTTCAATATTTCTTGCCAAGTTGCCTGCAATACTGGCAAATGTGAATAATTGTCCACCTAAACCCAACGGTGAATAGGTGATTTGGATATCGTGCGCAGACGATTTGGTAATATGTGACCGCACATATTCGGGTATCAAAAGAAGTTTGCTGGAGCTACACAGATATGCAACTGCAAATGGTCTGAACTATGAAAAAATAAATGTTGTGCTTACCTAAGGTGTTGCTACTGGGAAACCATATCGAGAGAGTGAAAAGCTATAAATACTAGGGTATTGAATTATCTACTACCTGCACCTATTCTGAGATCATAGCAGAGAAGCGAAGAAAGGCATCTGTAATAACTGTAATTATTGCCAGGTTTGTCAGGGAGTGCTCTGGGATTAGCCTGCATGGAATATCATACAATATCTTTGTACCACCATTCTGTATGGCCTTGAAGCTTTATGTATGCAGGTTCTAACATGCTTGAAAGTTATCTAAGGCAATTTCTGGAGGAACATACGCGGTACAAATATCCTTTAACATTAACAAGTCAATGCAATTGCCTCCTCAGCTGCATATCACTCTAAACTAATCAACGCAGTCAGGCCCTTTCTCTCCAAAGAGAACTGCACAAACATAGCCAGAGCCATCACTGGCTCCAGGCTAGACTACTGCAATGTCCTCTTTCTAGGAACCTCCAACAAAAATCTGGAAAGGCTACAAGTCATACAGAATAGTGCTCTCCGTGCAGCCCAAGGCATTGCTAAAAGAGAACACATCTCGGAGGCTAGAAAACTAGCCCACTGGCTCCCAATTAAGGAAAGAATCGTCTTCAAAGCTCTTACTGACCCACAAGTGCATTCACCTCACTGCTCCCGTTGACCTCTCTGAAAGGATCCACCCTGTCTCCTCCACAAGACCAACCAGATCACCCTATACCAACATGCTCTATGTGCCACTAGTAAAAAGAGCCAGAGCGGGTGGTTCCAGCTTCCCATATCTTGCACCCACACACTGGAATGTCCTACCTTCCACTATCCGAGGTGAGGCCTCCCTCATCGCCTTCCGTAAAGCTATGAAAACCATCCTCTTCACATAAGGTCCCTCGCATCAGCATGAATACTATACATTTGACCCACTGCATAAACTGGAATGTAATGACCAATCGCATAAGCTGTAAGTATTGTATTATGTCTGTAATACTTATAATGTACCAACAACTGCTACCATTCCTGTACCTCTGTAACTAAGCTCTCACAAGTAACAGCGCCTCAATGCCCGTGGGCTGATTGCGCGCTATATAAATGTAAATAAATGAAATAAATAAACATTGGGCTTGAATGTGTCAATTGAATTGCTAAGAATTGAATTGGGCTTAATATCCTTGCCTGCCAGGTGATAAAAAGAATGTGCCTATTTTATTTTAAATCAAACACTCGACCAGAGTGCCCGTTATTAAATTGTTGGGAGAGAAACCCCACACAGAAAACACAAATACATTTAAGAGGTGGTTGATCATAACCTTTAGTGCAATTGACTGGAAACCGTATTGGCAACTGGATCACCAAAGTTTGCAAAATAATTTTCTAACACAATTGGAAAGGTGGGATTGGGCTTACAATTAAACACCTTGTAAAATTAAGAAATTATGGTAACTATAAAGCGAATACATACATTTAATGGTCCTCTGAGCTGCCTAAAGTTATGTTCATCTCCTGCGCTGCACAGATTTTTGTTACTCTTGAATGAATAAACTCAGTGTTGGCAAATACAGTTCCGGCTTTAGGGATCGTGAAAGAAGACAGGAGTTGCTGCATGTGTGGTATCCAAGTTAGTATAGAAATGGTACAACATTTCCTAACTGAATGCAGAGCGAATGGCCCTTTGTATACGAATATGCTGGGGAAATGTGTTAACTATTACAAGAGCATTAAGAGTTTTTTGGGCTAACTGCATGAATACAGAAAGCAAATCCAAGCCTATAGCCCTTTATCAAATGTGGCTTATAGTTAACTCTCTTAAAGCAATCTCAGTAACAGACACTGATATGTGGAGTTTTGTATTTTATAATGTGTATGAATTATACAAACACATTTTTTTACTTTGGTATGTAGCTATTTTATTATAATATTTAAGTATGTAATATAACCTGTGAAAAGTTTGTAGACCTGGCCGCATTCAATTAAATAAAGCTATTTTGACGCAGAAGCGATTTTGTCTGCAGCAAATTTTCCAAAAGTTATTTCAGACAGTCAGACCTCCTCTCTCCCAAATTGTCTTCTTTGGTTTTGCCTTCCCAGATATTGTGTGATAACTTGTCAAATGTTTTTGTTCAGTAAATTGAGATGATTAGGTCAAACATTGAACAGTGAATTCAAGGTATGGCTTCTCCAAACTCTTCTTCCTTATCTTTGCATTGGAGCCTGGAGTCCCTTCTCTTCAGTTCTTCTTCTTTTTTTAGCTCATGAATAGTTGAAATTGATCGTACTATTCTGCATCTGAAATTGGCTTTATCCTTGGATTCCATTCCACTGTGTTCTGAAAGTTGTAGCCAGCTCTAATGATTATTGCTGAGGCCATAAACTAGTCTCTTATTTCTGGTGAGATTGCTGCCTCACTTCAACATGCCTTGGTAATCCCGCTCCTAAAGAAAACTACACTTGATGCTTCTATTGTGTCCAACTGTTGACCCATTTCCTTACTGCCTTTTTTAATGAAGTTACTGGAGGCCATGATCATGCCTTTGTTAAGGTCTTTTCTCGTAGCCTCTAATATCCTTGATCCTTTTCAACTTGCATTTAGCGTTTTTATGGGCACAGAATCTGCCTTGGTCTCTTTGGTAGATGATCTTGCTCTTATTGTGTACTAGGGTGGTGTAACAGGTCTAATTTTGTTGGACTCCTCTGCCGCTTTTGATACTATTTACTTTTTGTGCATTTCTTAGGCACTTATACAACAAGTCAAGTGAATTGTCTTACAAAGTCTTTACATGGCAACAGGGAAGAAAAATGGGCTTGAAACAATACATACACTTGAGGATAAAGACAAACCTACTTGGCCTTGTGAGTATTCAGAACGTGTAAGTGCAGAGGGGAGGAAGGAGTGGGTGTAAGTGCTGCAATGTCCATGCTCATGGGAGAGCATCAGATGCGTCAAGTGTATAGTAAGTGCTAGGCAGCGTGGAGCTGCAATAAGGTGTGAAAGTGCAGGCTTATAGTGGGGTATGCCAGTGGCTGCCGAGGTAAGATATATTCTTTTGGCTAGACTGGAAGAAGTCTGCATCTCGGTTCTGTACTTAATTGGTTCTGGGCTTTTTCCGGGCATCTTGTTCTCAATCTCTTAATTTCCTTTCAAATCCTCCCCGGTCCTGTTTTATGCAGAGTTCCTCACAGGCTCTACTCTCTTCCCATTGTTTTTTAACATCTATATTAATCCTTTAGCCAGCTTCATCCACTCCCATGCTTTTCCTTTCTAGTCCTATGCTGATAACCAGCTATTGTTCAGGCTGCACCTAGAGCGTAAGGGAACATTGGTAGTCTCAGGTCTTGCCTTGAGCCGGTGTGTGATTGGATGAGTGGAAACTGTCTGAAAACCAATGGCGAGAAGACGGAAGTAATGGTGGTGGGTCCTACTTTGGCGTTGTCCTTGTGGACTGCCAATCTTTGGCCCTCTATTTTGGGTCCGCTGCCTGCCCCAGCCAAGTCAGTAAAAAAATCTTGGTGTTAAGATCTCAACCTCACTTAAACCCGAGGCCCAGCTCGGTGTCATCTGCAGTGAAGTTTTCTTCAAGATGAAGAAAGCCATCCCTTTTATTCCTGACGCTTTTCATGCCTCAGTCGTTGCTGCCACTGTTAATGGCAGCCTTAACTGTTGTAGTGCCTTTTTGTTGGCACATCGTTCTCTTTTGAACCGTTTGCAAGTGCTTCAAAATGCTGCAAGCAGTTTGGCTAATGGTCTCTCCTATGGCCATCCAGTATCCCCAGCTCTGGAGGACCTTCATTGGCTTGCCATTGCAGGACACATACAATTCTAATCTCTTAACATGATTTATCAGGCCTATCATCTTAAAGGCTGCATACCCTTTCAACAGAATATTTCACCCTAGGTTCCTGTGTGCTTTTTACGCTCTGCTTCTTTGGCCCTCCTATCGGTCCCTTGTTAAAGCGTAGAATGTTAGGGTGGCCATGCCTTCTCAATCGCCTGCTCAAAACCTTCGAATTTACTTCATATGTCTCTTTGTGCTATTCAGGATTTCAACCAGTTTAAAGCTTGATCAAAAAACCTACCTGTGGATTCCAAAATGGCTGCTGAGGAGTGAAGGTGCACTCCTGTGAGCTCCTGGCTGGGCCCCAGAAAGGAGGACTATCAAGCAGAAAAGGACACCCCATAGACACCTGGAATGTAGGGTGGGAAGATGACAGGCAAACAGAAGAAGCCTAAAATGTGCTCATTGCGAATTTACAGTGTGCAGAGATCTAGAACGTGCAGCCCCTGCAGCGTTTAACGGACTAGAGGCAAATTGGGAAATGCACAGCAGCGCAGCGACACGCAGCAGCTCTCTGGATGAGGGCAGAGGACTTTAAGCCGGCGGGGAGAGCAGACCCCAGCTGTGAGGCAAACAAACTAAGTTGGTGGCTCCCGCGATCACGAAGCAGGGAGGGAAGCTGCCCGGTATGAGCAAGCAGCGTTGTGAGGGAGCGCTCACAGAGAGCCAAAAAGGTGAGGAGGAATCCCGAGCGCGATACGGACCCCCACTGGCAGACAGAACAAAGTAAAGAGAAAGCGGGCACTGGGGGTGCCGGTAAGGCACTGACTCTCGTGCCATGCCGGGTGACTCAATCAACGCTGGCAGATCTGGAAATGAAAACTGTGCGAGCCACGTTCACAATACGCAGAGCAGCAGCGCTTTGCCCACCTGCCTGGGAGATCCTGCATAAATACAAAGCTATAGGAAGGGCAGGCAAAGCTGTGGACATGGATGCCTATATAAAGGTAGTTAACCATAACCCATTTTCCCCAGATACTGGTCCCTACAGAGGTTGAGGAAAAATAAATACATAGCAGGAGCAACAAGTCAGCTGCACCTGGTGTAGCAAGGAAAAGCAGTACAAGGTCAAATATTTGGCAATGCAAAGTGCAGTTTTTGATCAATTAGATCTGGTGCTCATGAAGAAATACTAAAACCCCCAGCATTCAAAAGGAAACCGAGGCAGACATTGTAAGAATAAGGGCTGGAGCAATAGACGCCTTAGGGCAGTGACACCAATAAGCAGCTGTTAGGCAGAAACCTGTGCAGTTCCCTCTGGGACCACTGCAAAAAGTTTAAGTCTACAGGAGTTAGCAGTAAACCCAATTGGTAGCAGCCTGCACCACCCAGATTTACCTGGTAGCTGTGGCTGAGCAGTCAGACTTCTCTCAAGATGAGTTAGGCAGTATTTGGAGCATACAAGATAGGGAAATTTGCACAGTAGAACAAGCAGACACGGATCAGAGCCTGGGTGTAAAGATATATACTTATTTATTTAAAAACACATCTATGAAAAACACACTGGCACTAATACGGCAAACAACTTCAATCACAATTACTATAGGTATATCAATCCCCTAACACTATTTCGACAAGTCTATGTTCAACGGCACCACTTATTTGCAGACAGAGGTGAATGCTTTAACCTAGATGGCACTCTAATATTCGTTAGACATGGAGAGAAAAAGCAGGGTATGAAACCAACTCAGTATCAACACTTTTACGAGGCAAATGCAAGGCAAGTAAGGCGGGGTCTACTGTAGATCACAAAGTTCAGAGGCCAGGCCCACTCGGAGAGAGGCAAGGCTGAATGTCCCACAAGTATCACAGTGGAAATGCACTTCAAGTCTTTGTAGCAAAATGTCACAGAAAGGTTGGACCAGTTGTAGAACTGAAGTTAAGAAGGTCTGGAGGCGACCCAATGGAAAGGTAAGCATTTATGACACCTCACGCTAACCGTCACAAGGGAAGCCAGGCGGACACAGTACCTTGTAAGTGAAGAGACCGCTCCGGCGGGAGCAGTTGTTCCTGGTGGTGCATGCAAGTCGGGGCTTCGCCAGGAGATGAGATGATCTCGTCGGCGTCGAAGAAAAGTTGAAGATCGTTGCGCCACCAGGGAAGAGACCAGCCGCGGAGTGCTCCGTCACAAGGCACCACCTTTTGGTAGCGGTACAGTGGTTAGTGGCTATCCGGTTGCCGGGGTGCTCAGCACGGGCAATTCGACCGCTAGACGTCCTGGAAGCGAAGAAAAAGCAAAGGGGACTGGTTGTTCCCACCAGTCAGGGGAAGAAGACTCTCCAGCAGGGACATCTCCTCTGTCGTTGGGAAGTGGTGAGTCAGTTCAGCAGGGCTCCACCGGAGGTGTCGCCGTTGCAGGTCGGCTCAGCTTTACCCTCGTCGGATTCTTGGGTCCTGTGGCGACTTCTGAAGATCCAGTCCCAAAACCCCCATTCATTCAGCCTAGCTGTCAATCAAACACGCTAAGTGGTGAGCGGGGCGGCTCACCTTTGGGCCAATCACACCAGAGTGCGACTCGAGTTGGCAAGGCAACTCAGTCCAGGGTGCCTAAACCCCCTCCCACACCCCCTGTGGTACCCAGACAGAATGGCACCACTCTGGAGGGCTTCTGGGCGGAAGCCCGCCAAAAGTGGAACAAAGGGCTCAACCTTTGGTTCGGAGTTAGAGGTGCCATTTTAAAAACAGAGTTCTGGCAGAAAATACCAACCGGTAGATTTATTTAAGACAAATAAACCGGCGGTATGTTAGAGACTAACGTGAAAAAGTATTAGCCTCCAACAATGGGAAGAATCCCATAGGAATATATTCGCGGTCGAATATAAAAAGTAGTATCCACTGCCACCAGCCAAAACTCGACGAGGGGGGACGGGACAGTGCCCCCCTCGAACAGACCCAGGGGTAATCGAATTACCCCTACCAGTACGTCCATAATAGGATGGTTTGTACTAGTTCTGTTAGTAAATGTAGGTCTAGTAAAGCCAATGGTGACTTTACATGCCCTGGGAGACAGTAGTCCGTCCCAGGGTATGGAGTCTATGGTGGGGGTCCTCTAGGACAACCCAGTGTTACGGCACGGAGGGTGCGGTGTAACACACATAGCAAAACACATGAGGCCCTATGGAGTAAAAGACCCCATAGCCCATAGAACACATTGACATTCAAAGGAATCAACCACATTCATGTCCAAGAGTGGGAGGAAAAGAGTCTCACTCTTGGCAGGATGAAAAAAAACAAACTCCAGAAATCCAGCAAAGCTGCTGGGGGACTCACTAGGTTAGGAAATTCAGCCTAAACAGAGAATTCTCCCTAACAGCGGCGAAGGCAGAGGGGACGCTGTGTCGGATTGATGCAATACGTTTGTCCAAAGGGAGGAAGAAAAGAACCTGAATTGAAGGCAGGAAGAAAAAGGCCAGTCAGACCCCTGAGACAGAAACTTTGGGGAAGTGGGTCTGGAAGTGATTATACCCTGGGGTCAGTAGCAGAAAAGAAAAAGGACACTACAAGACGAGAAGTAGAAGGCAGCAGACAAGTAAGGGAGGTGGTGACTTGACCATAATAAACCGTGAGGAAGCACAAGGAGCACTCGAAGGGAACATGGGAACCAGGGTGTGCACCCACTTGCAGATACCAGGTCCAAAGGGGACACCGACCCCTGGCCCTCAGCCGTCTAAGAAAAGCCAAAAGAAAAGTCAACTGGAAAGATACTGGCAAAAGGCGCCAGCAGAGCCAGGACAAGTAGACCCCGCCCCCCCCTGATCACTCCCCCTCCCACACCCTCAGACAGATTGTGACGAGGAGACACAGGGGACTGGAGCAATGGTCCTAAACAAGGAAAACTTACAAAAGTGCTTGCGGGGCATGGAGGAGAGCAGAAAATCGGAAGTTTGAAAGAGGATTTGAAGAGCTCAGAGAGGATTTGGAAAATCATTGGAGACCGAACGTTAGGATTAAAGGACTGGCGGAGCGGACTCCGGAGGTGGAGTTGAAATCTACCATTCAATAATGCTTTGCCACCATGCTGACGGATTGCACGCCTGAGGAGATCCAGATTGATAGGGTACACAGAGTGGGCCCGAAGAGGAGTGGAGAAGGAAACAGGCCCTGGAACGTCCTGTGGATTACACAATGGCTGCTGAGGAATGAAGGTGCACTCCTGTGAGCTCCTGGCTGGGCCCCAGAAAGGACTATCAAGCAGAAAAGGACACCTGGAATTCATGGTGGGAAGGTGACCGACAAACAGAAGCCTAAAGTGTGCCCATATTGGATTTACAGAGTTCATAGGTCTAGAAGGTGCAGCGATAACAGACATAAAGGCGCGTTCCCCTCGGCGGCGCTGCAGGAGAGGATGGAAGGCATGGCATTAAAAGACCTATGGAGGGCGAAAAAGGGACAGGAAACTGGATAAACGTGCTTCTCAGATGTGCATCGCACATATTCAAGAACAGATCGTGCATGGGCGACCCCCATGGATCGCTCATAGACATGGAACTTGGCCCGATCTCCATATCGGATCACTCTCCGATGAGGATACAGCTGGGGGAGTTGAAGTTGAGCAATCCTTTATGGTCGTGGAGACTCCCAGGGGATCTCTTGATACCCAGTAGTATGGGAAGCGGTGAGGGTCAAAATAATAGAATATTTCGCAATGAACACTACAAATAGGGTCCTGTTTAGGAGTATATGCAATGTCTTTAAGGCAGTATTGAGGGGGGAGCTGATTTCATTAAAAGCCCAAAAGCGGAAAGAGAGAGACAGGCTAGAGAAAGATCTAGAGGAAGCGCGGATTCAGGCACAAAGTCTATTGGCATGCCAGAAGAATAAGGAGAACTATAATAAACTTAAGGAGGCACATAGGCAGCTGCGGCTTTTGAACACTTCGAAGGCGGAGAATGCTCTATTAAAGCTCAAACCAAGATATTATGTAGACGCCAATAAGGCAAACAAAATGCTAGCTAGGCTCCTTAAGCAGCGGAAAGGTCAGCGGCATATTGAAGGAATAAAAGTAGCAGCCGGTACATTAATGACGGAAACAGAGGGGATAACCAAGGCCTCCACAGCATACTATAAGGGACTCTATGGGGAACCCAGAATTTCAAAAGATACAGGCCTTTTTGAAAGGATAGAATTGACCAAGATTACGGTAGGAGAGAGGTAAAACTTGGACTGGGAGATTACGGAGGAGGATGTGCAAAACATGCCAAGCAATAAAGCACCAGGGCCGGATGGCTTTCCTGGGCTGTTTTAGAAGGTCTTTTGTAAAGAAATTAAAGAGATCCTTGCAAAATTGTTTAACATGTTTAGAGATGGGAAGGGGGTGACTAACTATGACATAACAGAAAGTAGTCCTATTTGGAAAACCAAACAATGACCCCACAAATTGCGGGTCATATAGGCCCATCGCATTACTGAACACAGATGTTAAAATCTACATGTGGATACTAGCCGACAGAGTAAAGGAGGTTCTCCCGGGGGTCATTGGGCAGGATCATTCGGGGTTCATAGAGGGGAGGCAAACCTGGGACAATACAAGAAGGGTGATCCACCTATTGGAAAAATTCGAAATTAAGCAGATAACGGCCACTCTAGTCTCGTTGGATGCTGAGAAAGCTTTTGATTGGGTGGAGTGGCCATACCTGTTTCAGATGATGGACCTAATGGGGGTTTGGACCAAGATATATGCAAATGGTAAAGGCAAGCTGCAGCAACCCTCTGATCCGTTTGGCAGTGAACAACCAAATCTCTAAAGCAATATGAGTAGAAGGAGGGACGAGACCCTATCAACACACCTGTATGCTATTTATTTAGAACACTTGTTAGCAGCAATAAGACAGAGCGAGTCCCATTTGAGAGGGGAAACTCACAAAATGGCTGCATATGCAGATGACCTGTTACTAACATGACAGAACCGCAGCGGTCTATGCCTGCCTTAGTACCCGCCCTTAAAGAACCGGAAGAGTTGTTTGGCTTGAACATAAATATGGGGAAATCGGAGATGCTGGAAGTGGGACTCTGAGGTAGCAGCCAGCCAATTACGGAATAGCTCCCCATTTCGCTCAGCAAAGGGAAGCATAGCATATTTAGGAATAAAATTGACAAGTAGGGTAGCAGCACTTTACAAAGCTAATTTTCCAGACTTAAACAAACGCAGACAGATCTTGCAAACTGGTCCCTGTTGCGCATATCATGGTTGGGACGTTTAAACACAGTGAAAATTGTGACCCTTGCAAGGGTGGTATAGGGCTCCCTAATTTATATCAATATTACGAAGCAGCACAACTCAGAGTGGTCAGGGAGTGGTTTTCTGGTACTGACAAAATACGGGCTTGCATGAATAGAGCAGTGGCCGGGCTGCCCCTGACAGGTTTGCTGTAGTTACAAGGGAATGAGAGACCCTGACCGCTAGATGCAGTAGGATTCTACGTACGACGTGGGACAGGAGGGTCAAGAAAGGGCACTTATCTTCTATACCCTCCCCCTTCACTCCAATGTTCGACAATCCCAACTTCACTCCAGGTACGGAAAAAGGATCATTTAAAAGGTGGAAGGAAAAGGAATGTGTAAAGATCGGACACATGGTGTGGGAGGGGGAAGTAATGTCTTTTGTAGATTGCAAGCCACAGGTAGGACTGAGGGAGGAAGATAGATTTGAGTATACCCAATTGAGACATTGGTTGAGACAGAAGTGGACGCATCAAGCAGCGATTAGGGAACTAACAAAATTCGAGACATATATCACTTCACACTCGCGGGACAAACACTTAGTGGCAGATGTATATAGATTGCTACAAGAAGGCCCAGCCCCTAAAACATGGCTGTATCAAGCTGCGTGGGAAGACTCGCTGGGAGAAGCAATTACCCTGGAACATTGGGAAGAACTGTGGAGGAAATTAACCAGGTCACTCCACCTGCGAGAGGCTTGGTATACAATGATGCTCCAGTGGCACTAGACCCCCAGCAGATTGCATAAGATGTTTAGATCATCATCAGAGGAATGTTGGAGGGGATGTAAGGGAATTGGGTGCACATCTGGTGGGGATGTCCTAGGATAAAAGGGTTCTGGGAGGAGTTAGGAGTTTACAAAAAGTTTATGGGAAATAGTCCCAGAAGTCTTACCCCTTACACTAGCTGAGACCCTGGGAAGAGTACTGAGACCAGCGCTACATATAATCTCGAAGTCTCAGAAAAGAGCCTTGACAACGGCACTAATAGCTGCATGGATGGTAATTGCTAAAGACTGGAAATGAAGATTACCCCCCCCCCTTCCCCCCACACACCACACCCCCGTCGACAAACAATTGGTTTTGTAAACTTTGGGACATAGTGGCGATGGAGTGGATTACCTACAGCGCCCAAGGGGAAGCGGACAAATTCCAGAAGGAATTGGGGGGAAATGTTACTTTTTTTAAAAAGCGACTTTGTGTAACAGTGGTGCCCACAGAACATCCGGGTGTTGGCCATAAACTGACCCAATGGTAAACGTTGAAAAGCAACAGACAGAAGACTGGATGTGGCGAATGATGCTATAGGTGGAAGCGGTTCCTCATGGAGGGGGGGGGGGGGGGAGTTCTTAAAATGTTTAACAAATGCCAATACAAATCTTTAAAACCTATTTGTGTGCATACAGTTCTAATTTTTTGGCTTTTGCTTGTCTTTTCTAGGGGTTTTTGAGCCTGCAGAGCACCACAATGCCTTTGGTCAATAGTTTGCACCATATAAGTTAGACGATACCTCACTCAGCCAATGCCTGTCTTCGGATCCTCTTCTTTTGGTGGAGGTTTGCTGGCTTCTTGCAAAGGGTGTTGTAGATCAGTTGAACGTATCAGAACAAGGCAGGGACTGGCACTCTATTTTCTGGATCCGAAGAAAGACTGAGGCTTGTGTCCTATTCTGGATGTGAAGCTGTTGAACCTGTACCTATGCAAGGACAATTTCAAGATGTTATGCTGGCCTAGATCCTCCAAGTGCTCGACTTGCAGCACTAGCTGCTATTGTTAGCTCTCTAAGATGCTTAATTCTATGCTCCTATTGCTCTGAAGCACTGGAAGTACCTGAGATTTGTAGTGGGCCATTGCCACTACGAGAGCCATCCTGCCATTGGGTCTTTTATTAGCACCCAGGATCTTAAACAAGCTGCTGAACGTTTTGGTGTCTTGTCTCAGGAGGGAAGGTTTTTCCCATCTTTGCCTTTCTGGATGAATGGCTCGACTAAGCTAGCTCCCCAGACTAGGCATTGTTGCGTATGTTTTGTATGGGCAACATGTTGCACATCTTGGGCTTCTTACAGTTCAGGGAGAAGTCTCTGGTTTTATTTAAATTGTAAAGCTTATTTTGGAAATACAAAGGAATTGTCATAAAAACACCAAATCAGATTCCAAGCATTCATAAAACTCATGTAGCAGCATACATATAATCCACAAAACAAAAACAAAACACTTTCAGTCATTTAAAAACTTACTTTACGTAAAGCTCCCCTAACAAATTATGAAACAGCCCAGACCATTCTAGGAGTATCGGCCCACAGCAAGGAAAACAGCACCGGTCTATGAGTGAACCGAAGTGCATGCAGAATCGGTCTGAGTCCTAGCTCTTATTCTGAATAAGCTGGACAGAAAAATAAGATGTGAGCCAGGTCCACCAAAGGGGCATTATACAGGAGGCAATATTGATTGGCAACGTCCTGTTGCCAAACATCCGTATTGGCTCTAAGGGGGAGGCAATTGAAACAATGTCTTGTTATCAGAACCCTCTGACTTGGCTTCTCGGCCCATAGAAGCTATTTTTGAATTCCAATTCCTGTAATAATAACATATCTCCTGTTAATGGTTAATAACAGCTTTTTTCCCTTTTTTCCCTCATATGTGCTTTAGCTTTCAGCGCTAATGATGTAGATGTCAGAGTTTCCGCAGAGCTAAAGAATAAATCCGCATTCATTGCCCTCAACCCAGATGTTCTACAAAAACGCCAGGGAGTCCTGGCATTGGAATCTTAATTATGGTCTTGATCATGTCAAGCACACAATCAGCCTAATCATTTCACCAGATTTGAAACCTGTGAAATGAAGGCTGCATGCACAAGATTTCACGCTCCGTAATTGGAGGTCGACGGAGTAAGTCTAGTACATGTTTAAAGATATCAGTTTTCAAATATCTTAAGTGACCTTACATTTTTAAACCCTCACACCTCCGTATCATACCTAGCAACTGACACTGCTTTACGATGATTTTTAGGGTCGGCCCACTGGCATAGCTTTAAGTGAGCCTGCAATCTTTGTACCCACCTCACCCCCTTCCCCCAAGTACTTGTCTGAACAGAACTTCATGGACTGCTTATTCACGTGCATATCTGGAGGTTTGAGGATTAACCTTCAAATCCAGCCTATCTATGAAGACAGTGTAGTCAAGAATAAGTCATTGAAGGGTGTGCAGCGAGCGCGCAGTTAGGCCTGTCTGTATAGGTCAACAACGGTAGCACTTTTTTGCCGAGCCTGTGAATATTAGGTGTCCAATTTCTAGGTGGTCATATAGACCCTTTTTGTAGCGATATAAGAGTAGGGGTGCAGGCGCACCCCCCCCCCCCTACCAGGAAGAAATCTGTGCAACACCTTTTTTTGCCACTTCTAACACAGGCCTGATTCGCTGATTACTAGGAGCTCGACAATCCCCTCTGGACAATTTATCGAACTGAGCACATGCCACAACTTCGCCCTGTTCACTTTATCAAAGGCAGTGCTCGGTCCATGAATGCTTGGAAGATCGGCTCCTCTTTGATGAACAAAGAGTGGGCCACTATCAAATGGAGAATCAGAGATTGCTCTGAGGTACCCAGGCCCGCTCTAAATCCTAACTGAATATGGGGCAAGATATTGTTCTGGGTTACCCAGGTTTCTAACCTGGTGAGGACAGCATGCCCATAGATTGAAAAAAAAAAAGGGAATCCAAGAGGGATATAGCCCTGTAAGATACTGGCAGGGGTCTCTGCCCCTTCTTATAGATGGGCTGAATCAGAACAGAGGACCATGAAGAGGGTAATGCACCCCAGAATTGATGGCATTGAAATCCAGGGTCAAGATGGAAGTTGAATTTAAGAAAAGTTTCTTTGCCAGGGTTTTCACCAAGCTGCTAGCAGTGGTGGCGGCTCGCCTCAGGAGGGAGGGCATTTGTGTCTTTACCTACTTGGACTGGCTCGTCCAGGCTCACTTCCATATCTAATGTTGGAGCGCCTTTTCCGCACATGCAGTCTATTGGCCAGCCTGTGCTTTTTCCTGATTTTCAAAAACTCTCCAGTCTGTCATCCTAGTTTTTCAGGTTCAGGTCTCGAACCAATTGGCTCAGGATCACGCTTGGTGGACTGTGCAAGTCAACTTGCTGAGTGGTGAATTGTTTTGCCATCTTTGGCCCCAGGTGACTGTGGGCACGGAAACATCTGACTGGCTGGGGTGCTCACTTATCAGACCAAACGGTGAGTGGACTGTGGGCTCCTGCGCAGTCTCAGTACACATCAACTTACTGGAGTTGACGACGAGCAGGCTGACCCTGGTTGCTTTTCTCACCTCTGTGAAAGGCAAGACTGTGCTGATCCTGACCAACAAGACGGTGGCCATGCACTACCTCAACAAATGAGGTGGTGTGGACTCCTTGCCTCTGTGCACAGAAGCAATATGACTGAGGTTCTGGGCTCTGGAGAACAGTGTCTGACGGCAGCTCATCTAGACGGACGAGGGAACGTCACAGCGGGATGCCTTAAGCAGACTGACTTAGGCCTCCCACCAGTGTGAGCTCTTTGAGGAAGTTCTGGAGGTGATCTTCTCCTGTTGGTGAATTCCTCAAGTGGACCTCTTCGTTTCCAGTGTCAACTGGAAGTGCGTGTTCTGCTCCAGGGAATGACCTTGTCTGGGAGTGCTGGTGTATGCGCTGATGGTAGTGGTCTTTCAACTGCCTTTATTCATTCCTGTCATGCTGCTGGTTCTTGGGAGGTTGCGCCTGTTTGGAGCCATGATGATCCAGCCTGAATCAGGAGAAAGTTGTTTCTGATGCTTGTGGATCTCCTTAGAATCACATGCTGTGCATATAGTTCGACATCTAGTGGTAATCGCAGAGTATAGCATCTTTTTCTTCAAAGATGAAAAGGGTCATCCACATGGGTGTGATTGTAACACTATCCCTAGTGTAACATGTAGTGTACCCAAAATCCCTCACGCGTCAAGGTCCCACCAGATAGTTCTTTTTCTGCCAACCTAATTGGTTGCTTATGCAGAGCTCGTAAGAGTTTATATTGCTATATCTATTCCCAAGGTCTACGGTCGTTTAGTCAACTCCGACAACCATCTCGATGGCTGTATCATGAGTTTCCTGCTGCCGACGACTAAATCTACAACTGCTTGGCGACTTAGGCGTGGCCTCGACCCTCAAGCCTAGCCTTTAAAGTAGGTAGAGTGGGGCCCTGTTTATTTCAGCTCTCTGAGAATGCATTTCCTTCACCCCTCTTTATCTTCTTGGTCTGGCTGCCGCTAACCTCTGCTATGGAGAGGATCTGTTTAAATTCTGCCCGTCTTGTAGCTGCAAATTCCCCTGGAAAGACACCCATCACTGATGCAATACGTGTCTTCCTCGTGATCACGGCGAGCGCTCTTGTAAGGCCTGTAAACTCTTTCAGCCTAAGACGCTGAAAGACAGGCGGACTAAGTGGTGGGGAGCCCAGCTATGCAGGCCGAAAGCCTTTCCCGGCGCTGTCGCTTCAGACTAGGAATCCGTCGGCAGCCATGGCTCCGATTCGAAATCCATGGACCTTTCTTCAGAGCCTACTCGCTCCCAAGTGCCCGGCCCTGATTGGCAGGCCGTTGGCACTGTTATGGGGAAGTTATACCCTGGTGATAAGGGCACCCACGCATTGCGTGTACTTAAGCACACGACCCCTAAGGCCTCTTTGGGGTCGTCAAAGAAGTCCTCAAAGCCTGTCGAGTCACCGAAAATGTCAACTGTACCTTATAAACCTTGCGGTTCGGCGTTATCTCCGCAGCCGCGACATGCAAATGAGAATAAAACTACTTCTGGAACGGGGGCGATCCTCTCCAAAAGTCCATTGCTGTCGACCTGCTGTCCAAGGACGCTCGAATGCCGAAGGACATGGTGGTATCACCGACCACGGCAGCGCCTTCAGGTGCGCCGAAACCCTCTATGCTGTCAATACAGGTTCCAAAGCTTTGCGAGAAGTTTTCAGATACCCTTTTGGCAGCCAGGGACTACAAAGGCATCCCCTCTCCCTGAGAGGACTATTCTGAGGTGCACCAGGCTCTTTCTAAGGCCTTACATAAGGGTTCTTCCCCTTCTAGGCAGCCCTTCCCTCTTTCTGACCCTTCAGCTTCATCAGAATTGTCTAGGGAGAGATTTGAACTGTGTATGGCTAAGATGGCTAAATTCATTGACTTTTCAGACCAATATGACCGCCTTGAAGAGACCTAGGAAAGTGCCCCATCCCCTCTAAATTTCATGAGCTTCCCTCCACATGTACCCAGTTTTCCTCTTTGTAGGAACCACAGGGACACCACGATAATCTTTGGGGATGACCCGGTTTCTTATGAAGGGTTTAACCTTTATTATCAAAAGCCAGTCTATCAAGACCCAGACTTTGATCAGGTGGAGGACCAGGGCTCGTGGCACACACCGCCACATACCACTGACCCAGACGTCCTCTGTCAGGACCCCTCTACCACACCTCCACTGAGCGATTGGTTGCAGTTGATGACCAAATGCTGTTCAACTCCCTCTTAGAGAGCAGCCGACCATTTCAAAATTGCTACGCATGAAGCTGCCCCTGACTCGGACTTCATGGAGGATATCCTCAGGGAAAATACTCTGGTTAGCCAGGGCATCCCCTTATTAAATTCTATTAAAAGGCGCCTGGCTCCTTCTTTACTGTCCCTGTCTCTTAAATGGGCAGCTAATCCCAAGGTGGAAAAGTGTTTTCGACCAGCCCCCTCTGACCTCCTCCACATTAGGGGTCAAGCCACACCAGACTCTTTGGTAGTAACAACCACTCGCAACAGTGAAGCAGTACCACTGTCCTCGGAAGAATCTCCTCCAGACAAGCACTGCAAAAAACATAACGACCTTGGGAAGCGTGTCGTCACTTCTGCGGCCTACTCCATGAGAATTGCCAACACCGCGCTCCTTGCGAGCTAGTGATGTTCAGTGGGACCTAGTACAGGATGGTCTTCAGGAAGTTTCATAGCCTACCCTATCATGCCTGCTGGTGATCGTGGCTGAAGACTGACAAGTGATCAAGAATATCCTGAAAAAACACTGTACTCTGCCAAAACCGCTGGACGCACCCTCGCCCACGGATCCCTAATCAAGTGCCATGCCTGGTCCAAAAACTCGGGGTTCAAACCCGTAACACAAGCCTCTCTAACAAGCTGGTGGAGGAATCCAACATTTTTGGGAAAGTGGTTGATGATGCCCTGGAAACAACAAAGAAAGGGCATGAGACTTTAAAGTCACTTAGCCAGATTACGGCTAAACCTTTTCACTAGTATGGCATCCCTAACTCCTGCCATCCTTTTGTGGCCAATCCTTCTCCAGCTCGCCCCAAGTTCAGTACGGCTCGGGAGGGAGGGATGGATGGGTGGTTGGAGAAGGGGCGGCTTAGTTGGGGGTGCTCAATGGTCCTCCGGTCAGTGCTCCTCTGGCAACTTCCAGTACCAGCAAAGAGGTTCTCGTAGTGGCAAGGGTAGAGGTAGAAACTCTACTCCCAGAGGCTCCCTGGCCTCCATCTCCAAGTGACTCGCTGGTACGGCTCCCCCTCACCAGTCACCCCCCCCCCCAACGCTGCCCCGGTCAGGGGGTACCTTGTCTTTATTTATCCACGCCGGGGAAGGGGATCAGTTCAGGTCAGTGGGTACTAGAGCCTGTTGCCCACGGGTACTATTGTATAGAGTTTCTCTGACCACCTTGCTACCACCCAACAAGAAGCAGATGCCTGTCGCCAGAACATCTGCGCATCCTGCTGGAAGTAGTTCAGGTCCTGCTGGAAAAGGGCACCAATCGAAGTAGCCCCCCTTCGCCAGGTAAACGAGGGTATTTATTCAGTGTACTTCCTTATTTTTTTTATTATGCATTAATTTAAGCTAAAATGCTTAACTTTTTACTTAAAAAATTTCCCATTTCCATTTGTCAGTTTTCTACATAGCCTAACACAAATTGTTACGCCAGATAATCCTTGTCCTTTTTCAACCTTTTATTCACTTGGATATCTTTAAGAGTCCTTTCCAAATTGTGTGTTCGGCTCAGATTTGGGCTGTTCCTTGTCAATGTTCATTATTATTTTTAGCATAATTTCCAAGTATATGCTGAGGCCTTTTATAGTTTTTTTAAAATTAATTTCATCATATAAGGCTTGCCACCATTTATCAGAGTCTTGGTTGGTGCCAAGGTGTTCTGGAGGTATTTCTCTTTCCCCATTTAATTCAGTACAAAACATTAGGTGTTGTAACGTTTCTTTATTTGTTTGCATTGACGACATGTATCTGTTTCTTCTAAGCCATATTTCTTTTGGATCTGTCGCATTCGTTGCACATTTAGCCTTAAGCGAAGGATCAGGTCCCTGTGCTTCTGGTTTGCGCTCTTCAAGTAACTAGGAAGCTGTTTGGCAAAATTCACTAGAGTTTTTGACAAAGTATGAGCTTTTGAGGTTGACAGACTTGTTTCTGATTGTGCCCAATCTATTGACAGTAGAAGGATTTTAACTCTTTTCGGGTGATCTCGTAATGTTTCAGCACTGGTGCATAGGTTTTCCAAGATCAATTTGTACTCCTCTCCACATTTTGAGAGGCCAGAAATCTGGGACGTTTGTTTCCCGTTTCACGATTTTATATTGCACAGGGCATCCATTAGTTCTACTTTTCTGTATGTTGAAAGTATTTTCCAAGTCATTTGAGTATGGATTGTGTATAGTCCAAGTTCGTGGCGGATTACTCCTATGGGCACTGAGTTTGCAAGGTTCAGGATTCTTCTCCAGAATCTGGCCTCTAGTTTGTCCCATACTTCCCATGGTATTCCTAGGCATGTGTCACTTGCATATATCACCGGGATCACTTTGTATTTATAGAAATGTATCACAGATTGTAATGAGAATTTCCCCATATCTTTTTTTTCACCAGTAAGGCTTGGGCTATAAGCTTATCAATTTTGAGTTCTAAGGTTCAAATCCACAGGTTTTTCTCCACTGTCGTTAATTATCATGGCGCCTAGATATTTTGTGCACTTCACGTTAATCGCCGTCTGTTGGAGTGACCCTGAATTTTTTTTGCTATTTTTTGTTTCATTTTTCAAGGATGAGAATTTCAGTTTTGTCAGCATTTATTTGTCGTTTATTTTCATCCACGTAGTGTTGTAGTGCATTCAGTTTATGTTGTAGGTCTATTGCAGTCAGATCAAGCAGTATTAAATCATCTGCATATAGTAAGTGCCCTAAGATGTTTCCGCTCATGCGTGGGTGGCAAGCTCGTGTTGGTTCTATCCATTCTTTAATGTCGGATATGTAGAAATTATACAGGATTGCCGCCAATGGGCAGCCCTGTTTTAGACCTCTTTGTGTGGGCAAAGAATTACTCAAAGTCCCTTGTAAGACTAGCCTAATCTGTAGACTTGTGTTTGAATATAGGGCGATGATGGCTGCAAGTAGATTTTGTGGGGATCCTTTTTTCTTCAACTTGTACCAGAGTATTTCACGGTCAACCCTATGGAAGCAGAAGCCAGATCCACAAACGCAACGTATAGTTTGTTCCCTTTCAATGTTTTCATTTTTAGTAGGTTAAATGTTAACAAGTTTAGCTCACAATCTACATTCGTAACAAAGCCTGTCTGTCTTGGTTTGCGATTTTCGGTCTTTGTTAGCCATTCATTTAGTCTTTTAAGTAGGATGCTGGCGTATAGCTTTCTAAGCACATCTAGGAGAGATATTGGGCGGTAGTTTCCTGGTTTCATTCAGTCTCCCTTTTTGAACACCAGGATTACTACTGCTTTCCCCCAGGAATCAGGTATTTTCATTCTTGTGTCAATTCTTCTGAAAAGGACCTCACACAAATTAGCCCATAGAATGGGGTTTTGTTTTAACATGAAATTTGAAAGACCATCCGGTTCCGGGGCTCTGGATTTACTAGCTTTCTTAATTAAATCCAATATTTCATTTTTTGTAAAGTTTATTTCCCACAATTTCATCATTTTGTAATGGTATTTGAAATTCCTGCTCCGTGCTGTTTTGGGTATAGATTTCTCTGAAATGACCCAGACGGTGGCTTTCATGTATGGGATTTTATTTGTTAGTTTCCCATGGACGCTTGTTTATTTATCAATGACCAAAACGCTTTTGTTTTTTTTGTTTTCTATAGTCATCATCATATGCTCGGAGTCCTGTTGGTATAATTGGGGTCTATGAGCTTTCGGCCAGTTACAAAAAGCTGCTTTCAAACGCTTACCCTCTAGTCCCATTGTGTAGCTCCTTAGTTTTTTAGGGCGCGTAGATCTTTTGCTAGCTGTTTTTTCTTGTTTGCTGTTTTTAAATCAAAGTGATGTGCATGCGTCTTTTTTAGCCGATGTTCTTTACTATTTTCTCTGAAGAGTGAGAGGCAAGATTCATATTCTATTCCCAGAGAAGGAGTTGCTATCCAATGATCTATAGCTGTTCTTAGCTAGGGAATCCGCTTGTTTGTTGTTTTCAGGTGATTCAGGCCATGGTTGACACATTACTGGGCCATTTTTCTCGAATTTTCTATGGATTACTCTCTATCAGTAGTCGAGTCTCTGTAGGTTAGGAATAGCTGTTTGTGGTCATTTTTACTGGATTCTATTATTTTTAAAGACTTGCTGTTTTGGAATGTGACCCACAAAGGATCTCACCATGTGTCTTGTTTTAGACCTGCACCCTGCAAACCCATATGTCAAACCTCAGAAGTTCAGGATGACAACACTTCAGGAGGCAATACCACTGCTAAAGCAGGGGGAATTACATGGCCACATTGGATATGAAAGATGCATACTTTCATATTTCAATGTTGCCAGCGGACAGAAAGTACCTCAGGTTCATGATAGAGGACACCCACCATCAATTCAAGGTTCTTCCCTTCGGCATTGCCTCGGCACCTTCAACTCCATCAGAGATGCATGGGCATACTCGGAGGCACAGAAACCTACCACCAGACATGGCTACTCCAGTAAGTGGATGCGCATGGTTACCTGGTGTAATACCAAGGGCGTCAATCCTATTGATTGCTCTCCTAAAGATATTGTCCTGTACCTAACTCACCTGTTGGATAAAGGATTGGTTTTCCATTCTTTAAAGGTCCTCTTAAACGCTCTTTTGGAGTACACCACGTCCCTGAGCAAGGTTTCGTCGTGGAAGACTCCTGTGATTAAAGCCTTTATGGAGGGGATAAAGAGACTTCATCCCCATATCTCCAACCCAGCCCCCAGATCGGACCTGAATGTTGTCCTTACCAGACTAATGGGACCTCTCTTTGAACCATTACATATAAGGCTAGCCTTGGTCTCGAGGCACTTGCCTACAAGACCGCCTTCCTAGTGGCGATCACCGCTATAAGGAGAGTTGAACTGCAGGCACTTCCAGTTCAGGACCCCTTCATCACGATTCACAAAGACAAGGTGGTTTTGTGCGCACACCCACGCTTTGCGCCAACATTTATCTCAAAGTTCCATGTAAAGTAGTCCATAGAACTACCCACCTTTTTACAGAATCCCACTAATGTGGCAGAAAGCAGCATCCACCCACTAGATGTGAGGAGAGCTGTTATTTACTACCTGGAGAAGACAAAGCCACTAAGGAAAACAAACCAGTTCTTTGTATCATTGGCAGCTGGCAGAGGAGGAGACCCTGTCTCTAAATCAGCTATTTCCAAGTGGATCTTAAACTGCATCACACTGTTACACTCTTGCCAAGAGAGATCTACCCTTCACGCCTAGAACTCGGTCGACTCTGGGCACAGGGGCTACCATAGCATCCATTGCAAATGTTCCTCTAGATTTAATTTGTAAAGTAGCAACCTGGAGTTCTAAACACACCTTTACACAATACTAATGGCTAGATACACACTCTAGGTCTGATTCTCAGGTGGGACAGGCAGTGCTAAGACATTTCTTTGCTACTGTTCCTTCAGACATACCACCAGCATCGCTGGGTACTGCTCGCTAGTCTGTGCACAGCATGTGATTCTAAGCAGCTCCACAAGCATCGGAAGACAATTACTCACTGTAATCGTATTTCTTTTTTTTTTTCATCTTTTTATTAACGGTCTCAGCAGATACATCGACGCTCAATCAACATTACACATGTTGTATCTCACAATGGCTACATCTTCAGTGTTACAAAGTATACAGTTCATATGTCTGATTCATTGTCCGAGAGCAACTCGCAAAGATACGTCCTGAAGGGACCCCATATGTCCTTTGGCCGACTCATACTTGGCTGGGTGAGAACGTATTGTTCCTCGCATTCGTTTATATAGGTCAATTCACGTAAGAAAGCTTTCATGGTCGGGGGGGGGGGTTGGGCTTTTCCATGCCTGCAATATACATTTTTTTAGCAATAACACATGATACATTAAACAGTCTTCTGGTTCTTTCCGAGCATTTTCCAATATCACCAAACAAATATTTTTGCGGAGCTAGGTGTGAGGGAATTTGTGTAACATCCTCCAGCATTGTGGCCACCAGATGCCACGGCCGGGCACTCCCAGTACATTTGGTAGGAGCCCGCCTGCGGGGTCCCACATTTAGGGCAGCCACCCACATCGGGCATGAATTTCGCTATCTTAGCTGGAGTATAGTGCAACCTATTAATGACTTTAAATTGTATTAGGCGCAGGCCCGCATTGAGAGACACTTTCTTCGTAAGCGCACAGTATCTCACCCAATTATCATCAGGGATAGGCTTTTTCATATCTATTTCCCATTTCTCTTTCACTTGGTTTGCTGTGGGGATGTGGGCCTGTATCGACTTGTATAGCTTGGAGATCCCCAGCCCACCCTGTGTAGTGACAAGTTGTAAGCATGGGTACGAGGGGAGGGTTCACCCGGAAAGGATGGCCCGTGGGCTTGATATGCAGATCTCATTCTATAATACTGTAATGTTCGGAGTGGGCCCCCTCCCATGCCTCTCGTAAATACAGTAAGAGTCGCAAATTTCCCCATCAATGTACATGTCGCCTATCTTCATTTCCCTACCAGGGTCCCAGGCCTCCTGTATGCTAGAGTCAAATGTGGGGGGAATGTTTGGATAGTCCCAAAGGGGGATCTCCGGGTTATATGGGTTCTCAATCTTTAGCTTTTTATATATTGCCCTCCAGGCTCTACAAATCACAGGGTCAAACTCACATGAATCTTTGTGTCTTGTGTCAAAAATAACCGATCTGATATCTGCGGGCGCAGTGGTGTATTCCTCTAGCCACGTGTGAGGTGGGTTATCCGTATCATCATACCAGTATTTCGCAAATTGCGCCTGTGCCACTAAGTAATAGAGCTTGAAGTCTGGCGCTGCGATTCCCCCTGTTTCATACGGGTCTGACATTTTTTCCCAGCTAATCCTAGCCGCTTTCCCACTCCAGATAAAAGACACTGCCATGGATCTAAGTCTGGAGAAGAATTCCCTTCCCGGCCATATAGGGAGGTTTACGAATAGATAAAATAGTTTAGGAAGGACAATCGTTTTGAGTAGTGCAATTCTACCGTGGAGTGAAATTGGAAGGTTCCTCCAGACTTGTAGCTTGGTATTGAGTGTTTGTAGCGCTTGTTCGTGATTGTCATTGTAGAGAGTCTGTCTACTACCGGAGACCAGTACACCCAGATATCGAATGTGTCGTTCTGACCATCTAAGGCCGCACGCCTGTGCAGGGCACCTTGTGGAGGGGGTAAGGGGGAACAGGAGTTGTTCACTGTATATCCGGAGTACTCTGCAAATTCACTAATGTCTACCATGATGGGGCCTAAGTTCTGGTCTGGTTCGTGCACATACAACAATGTGTCGTCCGCGTACAAAGATATTATTTGGGTGGCTGCCTGCAACGTGATACCCCTATTTATATGCTTCAATCGATCCGCCGCTGCCATGTGCTCAATTATGAGAGCAAACAGGATGGGGGAAAAGGGACACCCCTGTCTGGTACCTCTACCCAGCTCGAACAATCTAGATATGGTTTTATTTGTGCATAATTTCGCACCGGGGGCAGTATATAGCAACCTGACATAGCTAACAAAGCAGGGCCCCACACCAAACGCTTCAAGGACCAGAAAGAGGTACTCCCAGGAAACAGAATCAAACCCTTTCTCGGCGTTCAGTGACACCGCGATCACCTGTTTACTCGGGTTTATATGTGCCATTATGCCGAATAACCTGCGCAGATTCAGGGCAGTAGACCTTCGGGGGATAAATCCGCTTTGATCTGCGTGCACCAGCGTAGGTGTTATGGGTAACATCCGGTTTGCTAACACTTTTGCAAAGATCTTTGCATCCACATTCATTAAGGATAAGGGCCTATAGGACGACACATCTTGCGGTCTGGGTTTAGGCAACACAGTGATTATGGCCTCGCGCAACGTTGCGGGCAGAGTTTGCTTCCCCAGGGCTTCCTCCTACATTTCTAGCAGCACCGGGACCAGCTCCTCCCGGAATTCTTTATAAAATTCAGCGCTCAGCCCGTCTGAGCCCGACGCCCTGCCAGGTGTGAGCTCCTTGATTGCATCGGTCAGTTCCTCTGCCGTAATGGGTTGCTCTAATACCAATTTACTCTCCTCCGGGAATCTGGGGAGGCCTAGCGTGGCGAGATAGTTTCTAATCTCGACAGGGGATTTCTTGTCCCTGTTCGCATAGAAGTTTTTATAAAATCTAACACATTCATTGTTTATTCCCTGTTCACTAGTGATAGTTTCATTTTGTGGTGTTTGGATAGCAGCGATCGGAGTAGACTGTTTTTCAGTTTTAACAAGGTTGGCCAGCAGTTTCCCTGCCTTATTACGCTCCCCATACCTGCGTGCCCGCATAGGGGCTGCCACATACTGTACTTCTCTTACTGCCAGCTGGTCAAACTCTCGGAGTAGCTTGTTTATTCTGGCAAGGGTGTCCTCGCCATGTGTAAGACTATAGGTTTCTTCCAATTCTTTCAGGTCCTTTTCCACCCCCTCCAATTCATGACGTACACCCCTCAAAAGGCCAGTGGCCTTGGATATCAAGTTCCCTCTAACCCAAACCTTGAATGCCTTCCAAACTGATGTGTCTACCGACCCGACGTTGTCCGTGAGGAAATTAGCAATTTCTTCGTGTAGTGACTCGACTACGCTGGGATCTTTTAGTATGTCTCTGGGCATCCTCCATCTGAACATAGGTCTAGGGGCATCATTCAGAGTGACCTCCAATATCACCAGGGAGTGATCAGAGAGCGTGCAGGGAAGAATTTCGCAATTTTGCAGCGCATGCGCGATGCCTGCAGATATAAACCAATAATCTATTCGCAACTCGCTGTCGTGCACCGAAGAGTAGAATGTATATCGCCTGCTAGTTGGGTAGAGTACTCTCCAGGCATCGAGTAGGGACAATTGAGACAGAATTTGCTTTAATATCAATGTTGCCCTAGGGGGTGGTCTGGGTATCACGGCAGATCTATCAAGGGCCGGGTCAAGTGCCATGTTGAAGTCCCCCCACCCCAAACAATGGTAGATGTATCATGCTTACTAAGAATCTCCAACATATTAAGGTAAAAGTCTGGGTCATCCAGGTTGGGGCCATAGGTGTTCACCAGGGTTATTTGTCTACCCGATACCTCCCCCCAGACCAGCACGTACCTGCCCATCGGATCCACAATATGGCCCTTGGCGAGAAATCCCAGCGAGTGATATATTAGGGTGCAAACCCCCCTGGACTGCGAGGAGTAATTTGTATAATAACGCAATTTGCCCCATTTTGCCAACACCTGCTCATTCACAATGCTCATTGCGTGTGTCTCTTGTAACATTAGGACTTGTGGCCCATGTCTGGTGACGTAGTTACCAACTTTCCTGGCCTCCATTGGGTTATTTAGTCCTCGGACATTCCATGTAATCAGTCTTATCCTTAACCCATCACCTATTTTTTATGCACATACGGTGTAATACACTGTGATAGCCATAAGTATGTAAATTACCAGCATTTGAGTAGCACCAGCGTCCACGAGACCACTTTTCAATCACCCCAAACCTCCCAACAATATGTAACCTTAAACTCCCAGTTCTGCGTACCCTGCCCCAAGCTCCAAATTCGCCTGGGCGGTCACAGTAGCATGCTCCCTCCCCAGACTCCAACTCGTCTAGGCAGTTGCAATTACACAAAACTTCCCCATTTTCCCTTCCCTCCACCCACATCATCTGCCCCAACTTGACGAACCCTGATAACAGTAAGGAACATTCCTGAGGGTGCTTCGTTGCCGTCCTGAGTCATCCCTTGGACGCCCACGTAGGAGGTGCTATGGCCCGGTGGGCAACGGATCTCGGTCCAGATCAGCTGTGTTGACTTTTTAAAATATACTCATTGTTGCTGCAGGGAAGTTATAGTGTTATCCATCTACCGCGTCCCCTCTTCCCTCGTCGGGATTCGGTCTCGCATTCTGGTCTCTTGCCGGGTACCCTGGGAGGCAGCGGGATGGAGGCTTCCACTTACGCCATGGCTTCGGCAGGGTTTTCAAAGAAGTGGGCTCTTCCTCCGTGTTGGATTCTCATTTTCGCGGGGAAGATTAGGGCATAGGGAACATTACGAAGCCGCAGTTGCTTTTTGACCATCTCATTGGACCTGCGTTGCGTTTGAATGGTCGCCGAAAAATCCGGATATAAATGAATTCTGTTTTCATCAAAGTGCAGTGTCCCTTTTTCTCTGGACAGTCGTATCGTATCCCTGTCTCTATAGTTTAAAAGGCATGCAATGATGGTGCGGGGCGAGGCGCCTGGGTACGATGATTTCTTTTGAAAAGGAAGTGGCTTGAGAGGGATTCTGTCCCAAGGACTGATTTCAGCAGATCTTCCACCTGTCTTTCCATGGAGCCTTTGCCAAACTTCTCCGACACCCCAACAATACGAATGTTATTTCTACGGGACCTAGATTCAGGGTCCTCGCACTTGCTCTGGGTCTTGCGGAGTTCGGTCTGGAGTAGGGCTATATCCCGGCCATGCTGCGAAATCGCATCTTCATTGGAGCTTATCCTGGTTTCTGCTTCCGAAATGCGCGCGCTCTCCTTTTCCACTTGCGCCTTCAGGGTGCCAATTGTCGCCACTATATCGTCCAACTTGATGTTGACAGCCAGGAACCCATTTTGCACAATTGTTGCCAGGCGATCCAAAGGGTCTGCGACTCGATTCTCAGATGTGTGCGCCGCTCCTCCCGGCGCCACCTGTGGCAGGGAGCTAGCGAAGGAGTCCATTGGGCCGGTCTTCCCCCTGCTGCCTTCTTCTCAGTGCGACCCATTAGACAAGGTTACCACTTCCAGAACGGATTGTGCTCTCCCACGTATATATGGTTGCTACACCGGCACACAGTAGCGGCTCCCAATAGGTATATTATAGGGTAATGGCGCGGCCTCTGGTCAGTGACCCCGCCCGGGGTGCGCTTCAGTATAGGTGGAGGGTTGGGACCCTTCTCGCCCCTGATGAACACTTTTCCCAGAGGTGTAGTTGTCACCCCCTCGCAGTACCAACGTGAGCACTGCCCACGGCCTAAGGGGAAGCTGCCAGCGTGTAATCCACCAAATTCCTTTCTGTCCTCCAATGTTGTGGTGGCTACCCGGTTCTTAACGCCTTTTGTCGCGTCTCTCCACCCTCTGCCGGAAGTACTGCGCCTGCTCCGTTGCCAGCCCCCTCACCATTACCTTGTGACACTGACGCCTTCAAGCCCCCCGCCTCACATATATCCGATGTTCAGGTGCCCAGTTGAGGTGTTAGGCCGGTATGTGGGCAAATGTAGAATGGCTCTTATGCCCCTACCACTCCTCTATCAGGGCGCACTGTAATACGAACAAGTGCAGGTTACTTCAAGTCCACTTCCCTTCACTGGGATTCCAGTCGCCCGCTTCCATCTGCTAATCCGTGGGGAATGGGTGAGCTAAGCAGGGGCACACCGTGTCTCCCGACCAGCCCACGTAGGTCCAGTCAGCGCCCCTCCTGCAGCGCGCCTCTCACCGTCTGCAGCGCTGTGGCGGCAAGCCGTTTAGCCTCCAGGGGCCCCTCCTGCAGTGCTGCCATGTTAAGCTCCCTTTGTGGGGACCTAGGGGCAGCCGTCCCCTGCCTTGCTCCCTCTCGGGTCCTGGCTGGTCAAAACAGCAGGGCTCCCCACACACACACCCCTCTTTCCCCCCGGCGGTCCACTTACTTCTCCAGCGACGCCACCGCTGGGCTTCCGCCACGGGGGGGGAAATCAGGGACAGGGGGGCGCGTGTTTCCCTCACGGCGCGTCTCTGGGCACACTCCTGGTCTTTCCCCTCCTCTTCGGACCCGCCGTGTATGTGTTGCTGTCGGATCACAGATCAGGCGGCGGGATGGGGAACGGAGCGCCGCAGTCCCCAGGCAGCCTCAGTGTTAGCGGGCCACCCCTCCCCCTCACAGCCTGCCCGACGTTGCCAGGTCCGGGCTCGTGCATCGACTGCGTGGAGCCCTCGAGCGGCCTCTTCACAGCTCGCCAGGCGCTGCAGTTTCACAGATGGATTTCTCTGTTGTTCTGGGGCCGGCGAGTCCTGTTCTTGCAGGGCACCTCCTCCAGACCTTCCCCAACGGTATCTTAAAACAGATTTCCAAACAGCTGAAGCCTGGAAGGATATTTTATGCACAAGGATTTCAACCGAGTCGGAGCTCTCCACCTAGGTGGCCATCTTCAGACGTGCGCAGCAGCGCCCCCCTGTAATCGTATTTCTGATGATTGTATCTGCTTAGATACACATGCGCCCACCCTTCCTCCCCTCACTCACGCAGACTATAAGGCTCCCTCTTGGCAGGAAATAAACAACCGGTGAGACCTCAACACGTGAGGGATTTTTGGTACACTACACGTCACTTTAGGGATAGTGTTTATTTTTGCATTTTTTGGTGTTAGTCATGCCCATGTCGACATCCCTTTCAATCTTCGAAAAAAAGATGCAATACTCTGCGATTACCACTAGATGACAGACTTTGCTAAGGAGAGTGGGCTTGCTCTCCCAATCTGAGTTAGAGGGTCGTAAACCTGAACCTCAGGAGCCTGAACCTTCATGCTTGTGTACTGATAGGCTGAGATGCAAGGATTGGGACTTGTACGACGTCCTCAATGTGGTACTTTCATCACAGAGGCTCACTACAAAATCCATGTATGCCTGCAGGTGGTGTACATTTTTGATTTGGCGCCGAGAGAGGGACCTGCATCATTTATCCTGTCCTCTGTCCCCTGTGTTGGATTTTCTGGTTTCATTGGCCTAGCCAGTCCTGCAGTTTGGCATTGTGAAGGGCTACTTTGCCGCAATTTCAGTGTTCACCAGGTCCCCAGAACGGGGATCATTTTTCAGTCCTCACTGTTATGCAGGTTCTCCGTGGGTTGATTTAACCAGTTTCCTCCCCACCAGTTTGTGGTTTTTGGCGTGGGATTTGAATTTAATTTTAATATTTCTCATGGGCGCTCCGTTTGAGCCCCTTCATGTTCTATTAGATTGCTCACCCTTAAGGTTGTTTTCCTGGTTGCCATCAATTCTGTGAGACCAGTGAGTGAGCTCCTGGGATTGTCTGTTTTACCTCCTTATTTGTTTTTTTCCACTAAGAGAAGGTGACCTTGAGAGTAAGGCCCTCTTCTCTGCCGAAGGTGGTGTTGGATTTCCATCTCTCAGAAGATCCATCTTCCTGTGGTTTGTCCTCAGCCTCACCCTTTCAAGATTGAGGAATGATTACATCGGCTAGACCCACCACAGCCCTTTTACATCTATTGTAATAGAAAGGCTGGAAAAGAGGGCCAGTTGTTTGTTGGTTACACTGGTGCTTGTGCTGGCAGGGCTGTGACCAAACGGTCCAGATGAAATATTCTTTCCATTTTAGAGTGCTACGATCTGGCTGGGAAGGGTGTACCTGAGGGTATCGGAGCTCATTCTACAAAAGGAGTTGAATCCACCTCTACCCTGCTTAGGTGTCCCTGTCCTGGATTTCTGCCAGGTGGCAACGTGGGCGTCATTTCACACGTTTGCTAAGCATTATTTCTTGGATTCCCTTGCAGCCCAGGATTCCCGGTTTGGTAGGTCAGTCCTCCAGATATTTCTGGTTTAGGTGGCGTTGTTGCTCTCTCCTCCAGGTTCACATACTGCTTAGGCATGAGGAATCCGTTGGTGGAAGAACACATTACTTGCTTCTTTGTAATGTTCTTTCTGATTGATGTCCCTCCCACAGTTTCCTCATCACCCCCCCCCACGACCTTTTTGCCTCTCTTGCGTGCAGTTTGAGTACTAGGGGGAAAAAGGGAGGAAATGGGGTCAGGGGGTGGGTGTGGGATTGAGATATATGGGGCGCGGAGAAGTCAGATGGAGCCATGCTCCGCCCCATGGTGGCATAATGGTTTCCAGAAAACAGTTGTGCTGGACTAGGGTTATCCTAGATGTGGGATGAGTATCCATCAAAAAGAACATTACCAAGAGGTATGTCATTTGTTCTTGTGGATGTTCCTTCCACAGATTCTTCAACGCCCTCCCAATCTGATGTACTTGGCAGATATATAGTACATCTTGGGGTCTGTGGTCCCTCCGCTTCAGAGTACTAGGGGAACTTCGAGTGTGGCACCTTAACATATAGTGGCCCTGAATTCCTATCTGGTGCAGTGGGCATAGAGGCGTTGAGTGGAGCTGACGCAGAAATGCACTGCGTGCTCTAATAGTAATATTTCAGTGAGCAGCTGCGTTCGGAGGTAGAGCTCCTAGATTACAAATCTGTGGGAGGAACACTAGAGGGGAAAGTTATTTGCTCTTTGCAGGTCTCTGAAAAAGTAGCTCTATTTTCTGGAGTGGTTGAGTTTAAGATGTGGTATGAAAATTGGCTTTTGTAGAGTTGATGCTCGGGGTGGATTGAGGCTCGTCACTGACAGGGTAACCTCAATGGTTTTTCCGAAAAGACAGGTGAGCAGCCTTACCATTTTGAAAAGTATTTCAGTGGCACAAGGCCCACCAGTGCGCGGCCGATTCCAGAGTTGTGCCTTCCCTCGACTGCCTCAGTGACATGGGCTGGAATTCAGCTCAAGGCCTGCTGTGCTGTGGAGCCAGTCAGTCTCTGTCATATGGCCAGCAACTGAGTCTGCTTTGGAGCCTATTGTATAGACTGCGCCAAAGAGGCGTCCCGTTTAGACTGGGAAGCCCCCACACTGCATATGAGGTCGAGGATGATAATTTGTAAAATGCTTACGCTTGGAGTAAACACAAAGGGAAAAAGCCAAGTACACAGTAAAGTTCAGTTTAAAAAAACAAAAAAAGGTTCTTCAACCAGTAGTAGAGATAAGGGCTTCTTTGCTTCTTCCGCAATGTTCAGAACCTAAGAGGTAGTTCTCCTGCTCTTGGTTTTTCCAACCCCCATCAACACCAAGGTACTGCCTCTCTTCTTCTGGGTACCATAAGCATAAATCTTTAAAAAGTCAAGAGGTTGTCTTCGCACACTTGATGTTTCAAAAACTCAGTTAATACCATGGTTCGGCCTCCCTTCCCCTAGATACAAGATGGAACAATGTTCACAAAACCAAGAGTTTGTTTTGTCACTCTTGGTGTTTCAAAGCTTGGTCAATACCAAGGTACTACTTTCTGCCCCCTGGATACCAGATGCACAAATATTCACGAGGCCAAGATGTAGTTCCTATTCTCCTGGCTTTCCACCTACTCCACAGGACCTGGTGGTATGACTCTCTTTTCCTGGTTACTATACATATAACAGTTCACCCAAAATTGGGTGCGAGTCCCTTGCCTGATATACTCCCCTGCCAGGACTTGGATTACTACTCTCTTTGATATATTTGGGTGCGTTTCCCAGACTCACAATCTTCTTTCCCGGTATACCCTCCAGCCAGGACTTTAGTAACTCTTTCATACACTTATCAGCAATACCAAGGAGTGATAATTCCCATCGCCTGGTCACAATGTTCGCACTGCCAGAAGCTGCTTTACCTCCCTGGGCCCTTCAGTGCCTCTCAGCAACATCAGGGGAATGACTCCCCATACCCTGGTTACAATATTCACACATGTCTTGTGTCCTTTAAATGTATACTTTCACTAGCGATACCACCTGGCTTTGCCCGGGTCTGTAGCTGACATGCACATGGGGGTCTGCTATAGCCTTGTGTATGTTTTATTGTCATAACTTCCTATTATTGAAAAATCTGCAATCTCCCGAAAGCGCCTATATTGATGGCACGGAACTGGACCCCGCTCCACCCCTGGGCAGGGGGAATGGGTGGGGTTGGTCAAATTTCACCATCACCAGTACACCCCAGACTGGTGTGCCGACCGTGGGCCAAAGTTTGGTGTCGGGTCGATGTCCCTCGAAGGCCTCCGTCGAGGGCAACATAACCGGATGTTATAAATAGGGTGCATGGCCTCAATTCCGTTTTTTCCCCAAACGTGTTTGCTTACGAGACTTAGCGCGCCTTGTGTATTCCTAGTGAATGTCTTCTTTGACCCATCCGACTTCGCGGTCTGGCTTCAAGACTTGCCGATACTGCAAGTCTAAGAAGTTGATTAAGGACCTGCATCTCATTTCTTTGTGGTGCCTGGGCGAGAGTCATGACACAGACGACTGTTGCCAGTCGCTGACTGCTAAGGCCTTGCGGGAGCGTAAGGGGAAGTTACAGGTAGGTAGGGGTTCCAAACCCAGTAAATCCCGTAAAGCTGCTAAAGGGATTTCCACTCGCGATTAGAGGGGAGACTCTCCTTGTTGGAAAGGTGTCCCGGGATCTCGGTCCCAGAGTGGTTCTCGCCATTCGTCGTCCTCGTCTCGGCATTCCAGGAAGTGCCGTCACCAGTAGCCTTTTCCGTCCTCGGAGGATGGTGCCGCGAGTAAAGGGGCTTGTCCTACGAAGTCCTCAACTCTGGAGGAATGGGTAGCCTTCAGGGTGCAGATGCTGGCAATTTTTTTATCCCAGGGCACAGTTCCGTCCACATATTTGGAAGAAGCTGGCAGGGAACAGTCTCGGTCTGTGGCCCGTGTGCCTTGGGCTCGGGTCCTCGGCACGATTCTTATCGATCGGGAACCTTCGAGGTCCCGTTTAGACGAGTTTCAGGTTGATCGCCAGAGACGTGCTTCCAGATCTCGGTCCTCGTCCCCGGCGAGACAGCAGAAATCTGGTAAGGGATCGAAGCCGAAGCTTTGCCTTGACACCAGCCCTCGGCGCCGTTGTCGACCCCGAAGCCGTCAACTCCGGAGCCGTCGACGCCCGAGACTCCTTCTGGACCTTTTTGCCTGAATTTGCTGATGGAGATCCCTGGTACTGTGGATCCTCCAAGGAAGGTTACTTCCAAGTCTGTGAGGCCTGTTAAGGATTCCAGACCCTCTTCTGTCACGAGGCAGGAGTTTTTTCTTCCTCTGCATGATCTCGATGAGGAGAGGTCAGATTTGGAATTTGACCCTGTTGAGCCTGATGTGGCTTCTGTCTTTTCCGGTGACAGTCAGTTGGAAGAGTTAGGTCAATCTCTTCATGATGCCAGTGGCTTGGACACTTCTCCTGAGGTGGAGTTTGACAGGCCTGGGGCTCATGCGGAATCATCCTACAGGAGACTGATGGCTAGGGTCACTGAGTGTCTTGGTTGGTCTAGTCCTCCGGAAGCTTTTGTTCGGGATGACTTGACTGATATTCTGGATCAAGGTCCGTCCTCTGACCCGGTGTTACCTTTTCATTTGATGTTGCATAAAAAAGTGGCGGCTGCTTGGCAGACACTGGAATCTCTTCCGGCAGTTAACAAATCGTTAACTAAAAAATACTGTCCTTCCAGTAGCGTCCCCAGCTACCTTTCATCTCACCCCCGAGAGTTTGGTGGTTCAGGCGGCTACGGCCACCTCGAGGCAATCTGCGTACTCTACCATCCCTCCGGATAGGTACGACAAAGAATGGTTGGGCACGAAAGGTATTTTCTTCTGGGAGTATGGCGCTGAAGTCAGCCAACTCGACTTGTGACTTAGCAAGATTTTCACGCACTCTGTGGAATTGTTACACCAGCGGCTTAGCATGATCCCGAAGGGGAAGAAATGGTTGGGTTCCTTGCTCTCATGCAAGATGGCAAGGATGCCATGTGTTAATTCCTTCAGTCTGGATTGGACACGGCTGACAATGTTAGCTAGTCCATGGCTGCGAGCACCGTTAAACACAGATTTGCGTGGTTGCGGAAGTCTGGTTTTGCTCCGGATGTGCAAGCCAGTCTTTTGAACATGCCTTTTGATGGCGCACATTTGTTTGGCAGCAAGGCTGACAAGAGCCTTCAGAGGTTGCAGACCTCAAAAGCTGCGGCTAAATCTTTGAACGCAGCTGTGCGTCAACCTTTGCCTTTTCGTCATAGGGGACAGCAGTGGAGGGGACGTTCCTTTTGTTACTACTCTGCTTTTGGTATGAGAGGAGCCACCAGTGAAAGGGGCCAGCGAAAATGTACCTGTGGTAGTAGGGGAAATAGGGATGCCAAAGCCACTCAGGCAGCTGCCTCTTTGCCTTCAGGCGCTGCCGCAGCCGCTCCAAAACCAGCATGAGGCCATGTTCCATTGTTCGCCGGTTGGGGGCAGACTGTCTCAGCATCTCGAAGAATGGCGAGCTATTACTTCAGATGCGTGGGTTCTGGATACAACAGCCCACAGCTACTGCCTTCCCTTCCTCAAGCAGCCTCACGACAATCCACTGGGGAATCTCTCTTTGAAGCTTCTGGATCTGCTCCTTGTGCAGGAAATCTTGACCCTTCTGGAGAAAGGCGGTATTCAACTGGTGCCTGTAGCGGAGAGGAACAAGGAATGGTATTCCCCATATTCTTTGATTCCAAAGAAAGACTGGGGATTGAGACCGATCTTGGATTTGCGTTGGTTGAAGAAACTGCTCAGGAAGGACAAGTTCAAGATGGTCACTCTTTCTCAGGTCCTCCAGGCCCTTTGACCTCAGGATTGGTTGGTGTCTGTGGACCTACATGATGCTTACTTTCATGTGCCGATTCATCCCAAGCACAGAGTACCTGAGATTTGCGGCACGCAGCTCGCACTTTCAGTTTCGGGTCGTGCCATTTGGATTGACCTCCGCCCGAGTGTTTTCACCAAGCTAATAGTGGTGGTGGCAGCGTATCTCAGGCGAGGGGGGGATTCACGTCTATCCCTACCTGGACGATCCGTGCTCGTTCTCCTGAGCAAGCGACGGATCATCTCTGTCTCCCCTGTTGCTCCCTCCACAAGCTGGGCTTCTCCCTCAATTTGAAGAAGTTGCATCTGACACCTTCCCAACAGCTCCAGTACATTGAGGCTGTGTTGGACACGTCCTTGGGGGAAGTAATTGCCTCCCAAGGTGAGGGCTCATCACATTGTGCAGATGGTGGACAGGTTTCAACATGCGCAGCGTCTCCCGGCTTTCAAATTCTTAAGGTTGCTTGGCCTCATGGCATCCTGCATTTTTCTGGTTCCAGAGGCCAGGCTGAGGATGAGATCCCTGCAATGGGTCCTCAAGATGCAGTGGTCACAATTCTCAGGCAAGATGTCGGATCCCGTTCAGATTTTACTCTCGGTCTCCCAGGATATTCTGTGGTGGGCCAACGAAGGGAACCTGATGAAGGGGGAGCCGTATTGGCAGCCGTGGCCGGATGTGACTGTAGTGACGGCCCCTTCCCTCACAGGATGGGGAGCTCATGCTGACTATTTGACCGCCAGTGGTCGTGGGTCTCCGTTGGAGTCCAAACTCCACATCAACCTGTTAGAGCTGAGGGCCATCAGGCTGGCCGTGAAGGCTTTTCTGCCGTCTGTGCGGGGCAAGAGTGTCCTGATCATGACGGACAACACATTGGCCATGCATTACCTCAAAAAAAAGGGGGGGGGGTGAGGATACGGTCACTCCTGTTGTGCAGAGAGGCGATGCAGCTCTGGTTCTGGACAATCCAGCAGGGAATATCACTCTTGGCAGTTCATCTGGCCGGAGAGGAGAATGAGGCGGCGGATGCTCTGAGCAGGCAGAGCACGTCCTCTCTCGAGTGGGAGTTGGTTCAGGAAGTCCTTCTGGAGATGTCCGCCCTTTTGGGAACCCCACAAGTGGATCTCTTCGCGACCAGTGCCAACTGGAAATGCGAGAGATTCTGCTCAAAGGAATTTCCTCCAAGAGGAGCCTTGGGAGATGCATTTGTCACGGATTGGTCATTCCTACTTCAGTACACATTTCCTCGGGTCCCCGTCATTCCTCAAGTATTAAGGAGGTTGTAGAGGTTCGGATCCCACATGATCCTCATTGCTCCGGATTGGGCCAGGAGAGCGTGGTACCCGGACCTTCTAGAAAAGTCCATCTGTCCTCCACGGATCACTCTCACTCTCTCTCTCTCTCTCACATATGCAGTACCCTTTGGGAACACCACACACAATTAAGACTACAAGTGACAGTACAAATTCACCTTTGGTACTAGCCTGTACTACACAGTTAAAGTGGTAGCAGTGGCTGAGCAGCCAGACTTATCTCAAGAGTAAGTGAGCAGTATCAAATAGTTACACAAAGGACAGCAATTACTATGATTCAGGCAAACACAGACTCAAGGTTTTCAAGTAAGATACTTTTCAGTTGTATAACATTTCACTATTCTAAGCAGTTAAAAATCACTTTTAATACACCAGACAAGTTAATGTCACAAAATGAAGTGGGAGCAAAATGGCACTCCAGCAACTTAAAATGGAGGGAAAGACCAAGTTAATAGAAAATGAACCACACCAACAGGTAAGTACTCAGGGCAATTGAACAAGAGGAACTTCAATGATAGAATCAGGTTAAAAAGCCTTAGGGCCAAAGTCAATAGGAGAAAAGTCTTTTGCTCAAGATCACACAGTTCAGGGTAGTTCGCGGTAAAGTTCCTGCCACGGATTCCGGACAAGGTTGGTTGGTAGAAAAGTTAGTTCAAAGAGAAGGACAAGCCCTCAGTTTGGAGAAAGATTTCAAACACTTTCACCGCTGTTGAACGAAACGAGCAACCGGACTTGCACAGTACTTTAAAACGGAGAGGGAGCTGTAGCTGAGGCGGACGTTCCTGGTAGTTCCTGCAGGCTCTCACTGTTCCTGAAGCTACTGTCAGAATGATCAGAAGTAGGAAGACTGGAGGGTCCTGCGCTACCCAGGGAAGAAACCAGCAGTAGAGCAAAGCAACAAATAAAAGGTGCGTTCCTTAAAACCCAAGCAGGGTCCGACCTTCCTGGCTCTCGGCTCACTGTAGCTCTGTACAGCAAATTCGACCAGAAGAGGGGTCCTGGCTTGCAGTTTGGGCGAACTGGTTGGTCCCACCAGCTCAAGGGAAGAAGTTTCCTGGAGGATCTTCTGTCGTCGGATTCTGAAGATTCGGACCTGCAGCAGGACTTCGCTGGGCGGGTCAGTCATGGTAGGGGTCCTCTTCCATCAGCTCCTCGTAGGTTCTTTCGTTCCAATGGCGACTCTGCCTTTCCAGTCCCAGAGGCCTGCTTTTTATGCAGCTTTCCCCCATTCAAACAGCCTGGTTGTCAATCACAGAGCAGGCTGGCTGTCCTGGCAAGGACAGTCACCCAGCCAATCAAACGGGAGTGCGACTTGGGTTACCAAGGGAACCCATGGCAGGGGTCCTAAAACCCCTCCCTCACGTCCTGCCTACCCAGACTTTCAGGCGCCTTAAGGAGGGCTTCTGTGCAGAAGCCTGCGAAAAGACGGCGAACAAAGGGACCAAACCTGTTTTGGCACGCATAGCAAAACACGAGAGACATTTACAAAAAGAAATGGCTAACAAACCCAGCCGGAACCGTAATAAAATATATATGGTCAAGCGGATTTATGTTTGAGGCTAATATATAGCCTAAAACAATACCATGGTTATTTCAGATGACAGCGGTATAAAAAATAGGGTAGATACCACTGCCACCAGCCAAGTCTTGATGTAAAGGGAGCTAAACAAGGCAAAAAGAGACACATACAAAAAGGGATAAGAATGAACCCTTCCCAATACTCCATGTAAGATGGTTTGTACTGGGTCTGTGGTTTAAAGTGACTATGATAAAGTTAATGGCAACTTTACCTTTTCTGGGGGACAGTAGTCGGCCCCAGAAAATGGAGTCGGTGGGAAGTCGCAAAGACAACCCTGTGTCACTGCACTGAAGGTGCTGTGTAACACGCATGGAAAAATGAGGCAATGGAGTAGGTGAGGCTCCATTGCCCAAGATCACACAAAAAGTAGAAATGTACTCTGCAAAACACATGCAAGAGTGGGAAAAAGGCTCACACTCTTACCAGGTGAAAAAAAAAATCCTAGAAATCCAGCAAAGCTGCTGAGGGACTCATTAGGTAAGGTAAATCAGCCATTTATGAGAATTCTCCTTAACATTCGCCGCTCCCAGACTAAGGGACAGGAGGATTTAATATACTCTTGGATGAATCTCTACCTCTAGTCGGTTAAAACATCCTATAAAGACAATCCGCATTTTGGTGGTGATATCCTGCTCTGCGCTCAATGGTAAAATCAAACCCTTGCAGGCAGATTGACCATCTTAGAAGTTTTGGGTTCTCCCCTTTCATTTGCATTAACCATCTCAAGGGTTGGTGGTCTGTCTGAATCGCAAAGGTAGATCCATACAAGTATGGTCTAAACCTCTTCAGAGTTCACACAACGGCAAAACATTCACGCTCTATGGTTGCCCACCTTGTTTCTGGTTCCTTCAGTTTCCTACTGATTAAGCAAATGGTGTGCTCCCTACCTTTCTCATCCAGTTGACTAAGGAGTGCACCTATACCTACATTGGAGGCATCTGTCTGCAAAATGAAGGGTTGGTGGTAATCAGGAGCTCTTGGGACTGGAGCTTGACAAAGGGCTTTCTTCAGGTTTTCAAAGGCATGAGAGCACTCCTCATTCCATCTAACCTTTTTTAGGGAATTTTGGAGAGATCATCACATTCAAGGCAGAAGCTATGGACCCATAGTTCTCTATGAAATTCCTGTAGTACCCAGTGAGATCTAGGAAAGCTTAGTTTGGTTTTAGTAGTAGTGGTCCAGTTCTGCACAGCTTGTACTTTGCTGGGCAATGGCCTTATTTCTCCTCCTCCTTCCTCATGACCAAGGTAGACCACTTCACTCTGACTAATTTGACATTTGCTTGCCTTTATGGTCAGATGGGCCTGCTCAAGAGCCTGCAAAACATTTCCCAGGTGATCAATATGTTCTTTCCATGTAGGGCTGAACATTGCAATGTCATCCAAGTATGCCATGCAGAAGTCCTCCATCCCATTCATAACTTGATTAACCATCCTTTGAAATGTAGCAGGTGCATTTTTTAGTCCAAAAGGTATAACCTTAAACTGGTAGAGGCCTGCTGGGGTGGAGAATGCAGTTTTCTCCTTGGCATGGTCTCAGTGCTATTTGCCAGTAGCCTGAGTTTAGGTCAAATGTACTGAGGTACATAGCTGAACCAAGTCTATCCACCAGTTCATCTGTCCTTCGCAAAGGATGGGCATCAGTCTTAGTGACTGCATTTAGAGCTCTATAGTCCACACATAATCTCAATTCCTTGGATCCTGCCTTTGGTACTAGAACAACTGGACTAGACCATGGACTCGCAGAGGCCTCTATAACCCCGAGATCAAGCATCTTGTTGGCCTCTCCTTTGATGTGGGATCTCACATGTTCTGACATTCTGTAACATCTGCTTTTCACAGGTAAACCGTCACCAGTGAGAATATCATGCTGGCCCCATGGGGTCAAGCCTGGTGATAGTGAAAACAGGGAGGCAAACGGATTCAACAGAACTTTGCACTCCTCCTGTTGTTCAGAAGTCAGATGAGAAGATAGATTAACTTTTATCTTTTCATCTAAAGGTTGGCCTCTGAGGAGGTCACGTAGAGGTTCACTCTTGTCTTTCTCTTGAGCTGAAGCTAGAAGCAGAGCTCCTACTTCTGGTCTCGAGACATAAGCCTTTAAACGGTTGGTGTGAAAGACTCTGGGAGCCTCCTTAGGTCTGCCTAAGTCCACCAAAGTGTTGACCTCTCCAAGTTTGCCCACAACCTTGAAGGGTCCTATCCACTTGTCCTGCAAGGCCCTCTGCCTTGTTGGCACCATAACTAATACAAGCTGGTCTTGAGTAAACTCAACCATGCTGGCCTTCTGGTCATGCCAATGTTTGACCAGAGCCTGACCTGCTTTCAAGTTATCAATTGCTTCTGCCATCATGTGTGACATTCTCCTCCGGAGACCTATCACATAGTCACTCTGACTGGCTTGGGGGAAGGAGCACTCTCCAACCCCTCCTTGATCAGGACCAATGGACATCTGACTGGATGGCCATAGAGAAGTTCGAAGGGACTGTAACCTACTCCCTCCTGAAGGACTTCTCTATATGCAAAGAGAAGGCATGGCAGTAGAAGGTCCCGCTTTCTTTTATGGGGTATTTCTAAAGCATCTATCATGCTCTTTCGATTAAACCTCTCTACCAGTCCATTTGTCTGTGGATGGTAGGCTGTAGACAACTTGTGACACCACAGGTTTTCCACATGGCTTGCATGTAGTGGGACATAAAATTGGATCCCCCGTCGGATATCACTTCCTTAGGAAACCCTACTCTGGTAAAAATACCAAGTAGAGCCTTAGCGACAGCCTGAGCTGTAACAGTTCTCATAGGTATGGCTTCTGGGGATCTTGTTGTAACGCTCACCTGATTCCCGTAGAGGCGCCGGTCTTGACTGGGCGTATACCGTATCTTCAAAGGTGATGTGTAACACACGGCTGGCTCTTTGGGCTGGACCTCTGTGCACTGTATGTCTGACTCGAAGGGTAAGGTGTCTGCAGATAGAAAATATGGGATTAATGAACTGGGTTATTGAATGTCTCTCTCTTCTTCCCTTTCTCTTCTCCTGTAGAACCCCAAAGGTTAACGCGCTCACCTTAGGTAAGTGAACGCCGTGCTCTCCATCTGCTTCGGGGCAGGGTGCTGTAACCAGTTTCTTCACTGGATAAAGGGAGCAGGCCTCTTGACTTCAGAGGACTGCTGTCCGTCGTTTACTACACGAACGGTAAGTTTCGAGTAATTCTAATGTCTTTAAAAGTCTTTAGTAATGATGTCTCTTGTTTTGCAGGGTTCCGGCGATGGCGGATGACGGGCTGAAGTGAGTTGAAGATGGAGCCCGTGTGATGAATAGAAGCGCCTGGAAGCACGTAAGTAAGCGCTTGTTGCCTGCTTCACGATGCGCTCTAACTGTCTTTTTATTTTGCAGGTACAAGTTCGGAGCGGCTGCAGGGTGCCGGAATACCCACTGGGTTAGATGTGGAAAGGAGTAATGGCACGTGAGTATTAAAGTTCCCCAATGTCTTTAAACGCACCTTGTTTTGTCTTTCAGATGCGGGATGCAGCGCCGAAGGCCTCCGGAGCGTGCGAAGAGTTGGTAAGCTTTTGTCTTTCAGATGCTGGAATGCAGTGCGAAGACCTCCGGAGCGCACGAAGAGTAGGTAAGCCTTTGTCTTTCAGATGCCGGAATGCAGCGCGAGGCGTTGGTGACAGCCGATGGACCAGGTAAGTGAAGCGCTGTCACTGAAGACCGTAATGCTAACCTGTTCTTTCTTGTCTTTATAGTTGTTGCTGAAGACTGGATTCAGGATGGTAAGCCTTTTTCCTTAGGCCCAGGATCAGATGCAGAAGACGCGATGAGCGTTCTGCTGCAGAGGATGCAGAATAACGCAAAGCAAGATTCATCCATCGGGTGTGGTTTAAATAGCCTCCTGTAGTGCTTAGGTGTCTCCTTCCACAGCCACGCCTAGGTAAGAAAAGAGTTCCTGCTTTCCAGAAGAGTTCCAGTGTTCTGAACCTAGGGAGTGGCTCCTGCCCCACCCAACAGGAAAAGTAGTTCCAAACAGAAGAGGATCAGAGGCTCAACTGGCAGGCAAGTAAGCAGCATGGTCTGCTGCAGGTAAGTCCACCCAAGCATTATGAGCCCAGCGCTTTCAGCGCTGGGACTGGGCATATTTATGAGCCTGGTGCCACTGGCGCCAGGACTGGGTCCAAAAGGTCCCAATTGGGACTGGTTGGCACTCGGAACCTGGGTTATGGATCTGCTTCCAAGGGAGTTGGGAAAACCCTGACCTTTTGGAAGCAGAGATCATGACACTTGTAGCATGGTCCACTACAACCAGGATAAACCTGTTCCTTGAAGATGTGGGAGGGTCAAGAGTACTGTCAATGGCCACCCTCTCAAAAGCAACTCCCACCACTGGGAGAGGCACCAAGGGTACCACATTCTTGGCTCCACTCTTGCCAGAGGTTTGGCAAGTGTGACAACTCCTACAGAAGTTGTCAATTTCTGAACCCATCTTAGGCCAGTAGAAGTAGAGAGAGCCTTTCCTTGGTCTTTTTGAAACTCGAGTGACCAGCCAAAGGCATCTCATGGGCTAACTGTAGGAACTGGAGTCTGTTAGCAAGGGGAACTACAATTCTTTTGCCGTCCCCAGGGGTAGACTCAGTCGGTTCACTGTAGAAGAGGCCATATTCCCAGCTTAACCTGTACATTCCAACTTCTTGCCCATCAAGTTGGTTAGCAGCCTGTTGATGAAGACCTTCAAGAGTAGGACACTTTCTCTGTCATTTGCTGAAGTCCGCCCTGTTGGGTCCACCTTCTGCCAGTAAAGACTGCAGCTCAGGATGGTCAACAGGGTCAAGATCTCCAACTAAGACAATGTCTTCCTCCAGATCTGACTCTTCAGATACTGGTTCAACCACACAAGGTTGCACCTCACACTCTGCCTCAACAGGAGGAGGGATCACAGGTGTGATCTTGGACAATCTCGGTGATGTCCTTGTTGGTAGCACATGGGGTGCTGTCTGTCTTTTTCCTGGAGGTCTTGGGTTTCCCCTTTGCCTCTGTTTTCCTAGAAATTGCAGTGAGCAACTCCTGTGGAGTGGGAGTGATAGTTTCCTCTATCAACTCCTCTGGAGAGCCTCTCAAGGTTCTCTCCCTTGCAGGCATAGTGAGCTCCTGTTTCCTCTTACTGGGAGGACTCTGGGTGCTTGACACAACTCCAGGAGTTTTCAGGTCATTGCTGTTAGGAAGGATTCTCATCTTATGGCTAATTTCCTTTACCTATAGAGTCCCCCAGCAGCTTTGGGTTTGTTTTTTTCTCCTGCTAAGAGTGAGACTCTTTTTCCCACTCTTAGACATTTTTACTATGTGTCCTATGCTATTTTTGTGTTTAATGCCTATGGAGTTTCTCTCCCCTCCATAGGAACCATCTTTATGCACATGTGTTACACAGCATCCTCCGTGCAGTGACACAGGGGTGTCGTAGCGACCCCCAAACATAGACTCCATGCCCTGGGACTGACTACTGTCTCCCAGGGCATGTAAAGTCCCCATTGACTTAACTAGTCAATTTCTGTGAACAAAACAATTACAACCCATCTTACTATGGTGGTACTGGAAAGGGTTAATAGTTTTTCCCTTATGTTCATTTTCAAAAGGGTACCGTACAGTCCCTCTCTCAAAAGTTTCTGGCTGGTGGCAGTGGTTACTAGCAAAATATTCCACCGTGAATATTTTCCTATGGGATTTTCCCATTGTTCGAGGCTACCACTTTTTCTGACAGCCTCTAACATACCGCTGGTGTATTTTAATATTAACTTTACTCCGGTAGGTTTTATTTGCCAGAACTTTAATATAACTTCTTTCTTGTGTCTTTCTCTAAACTCCTAACCCAGGTCGGGGATCCTTTGTTCGTCCGTTTGGTGGGCTTCTGCCGAGAAGCCCTCCTTTTGGCGCCACTGAGTCTCGGGTGGGTCCATTGTGTGGGAGGGGGAGTAGGACCCCTGGACATGGTTGCCTCAGCAACCCATGTCGCACTCTATCCTGGTAGGCTGGAGGGTCTCCTGACAAGATGACCACTCCAGTTTGTGAGTGACAGCTAGACTGTATGAATGGGGATCTTTTTGCATAAAAGCAGGGTCCTGAGTACTGGAAGGGCAAGACGTTGCCACTGGAACGAAGAAGCCGAAGAGGAGAGAAGCCAAAGACATCTGCAACAACTGAACCACCGATGAAGCCCTGCTGCAGCGTCTCACCACTTTTCTCCACACGAAGAGAGATGATCTTCACCTGCAAGAGCCTTCTTCCCTTGAGCTGGTGGGGCCAACTAGTTTGCCAATCGCCTTCCCGGATCTGCCTTGGTCGAATCTCCCGTACCCTGTACTCGGAGGCCGGATAGACCGGCACCAGTCCACCCGGACCGCGATTTAAAGGAGCATACCTTTTATTCGTCGGGCAGCACTGCGTTGGTTTCATCCCTGGTTAGTGCAGTGACTCAAACCTTCCTCCACGCCGAGAGCCCCTCTTCCTCTGCTGGATCACCCGAACTGCAGGACCTTCCAGGAACAACCGCCACCGCAGGAGCCACTTCTTCATTTTAAAGGTACATTGTTCCACCAGGCTATCCTTTCTTCGCGGTGGCACTAAAGATCTTTTAAATACTTTACCTACCTGTTGGGTTGGCCGCCCCTCTCTCTTAACATTGTCTTTCAACTTCTGCATCCACCTTTTCAAAATCGTTAACCAAAGACTTGACTGCAGCTACAAGAACATTTCGCTCCTGGGCCCTTGACCTGCACCACTGACTCTGGCACAGGCCTACTGACTCTGGCTACATTTGTTAGAACTGCCTTCTTTAGATTGATTCTCAACTAGAACTGTGTTGATGCACCTACTTCTTATAACTACCTTTTTCTTCCCCTTTCTAAACCTTGTGAAATGCCATTTTGCTCAGTTTTCATTAAAGTATTGTCTATACTGATGCACTCTCTTGCTTAATCTGATTCACAAACTTATGGGAAGTGTTGCTAGGGTGTGTGAGAAGCTATTTCTATATAACTTGTACTTTCCCTCCCTTGTGAGAAATTGATAGAGCATCCCTTGTGTGTAGTTTTCACTGTGCCGTTTTGCTCAGTTTTCACTCTGGTTCACTTGGTCTACAATTTAACTAGGGAGTGTATATTTTTTCTGACTTATTTAACTTGCTTTAAGAATTGTGATAGATGTTTTTTTCTAGAAGTGTATAAAATAAATAAATAAATACATATATATATATACATATATATATATATATATATATATACTTTTTAATACAAAGCTTTGGTCAGTGTTTCCTTGTGCCATAGTACTTTAGGCCTATTGTGTAAACCCTGAATACTGCTCATCTCCCTCTTGAGATAAGTCTGACTGCTCAGCCACAGGTACCAACTAAATCTTTGTGGTACAGACTGATACCACTTGGTGAGACGTTTGGGTGCCTTAGCAACATCCTCCACCTTGAAAAATGATTCATCCACCACAGTTATGCTGGCTCCAGTGTCTCGGATAGCAGGGGTTTCCTGACCATTCACAAGAACACTATCTTTGTAATACTCTTTAGTATTATCTGGGATGGAATTATAGACCTCTAAATTCTGTTGTTCCCACAAGACCAGGGACACTAAAACACTAGCGGAGACTCTCATGGGTTCATCAGCCAGTAGGTGAAAGTTCCCACTTGCCATAGGTACCTCTTCCTCTGGGGAGAAGGCTAAGGAGACAGTGTGGACCCCTGAAGGTTTACCCTTACATCTGGGATCCTCTCTCACATGGTCAGTTGACCCACAAACATAACATTTCCCAAATGTTTTGATGAATGTGGGTTTGTTCTGACCTCCATCTGGTTTGGGTCCAGATGGTGCACTAGCCTGATTTGGTTTCCCTTATGTTGTTGTTTGTGGCCCTCTTTTGGATTGGACGTATTACAATTCTCCGTGTTGTCTTTCTTTGGCTGTTTTCCCCTCATCCTTTTGAGTAGCCCCAGAATCCTTGAGTAGCCCTGTTGGCACCCCACAAGTCAGAAGACTTAGCTAGTTTCTTTGGATCTATCTCGTTAGAATCAGCCACGTGCTGTCTGAGCTCAGGAGAGCAGACATCAAAAATAGACTCCAACATTACAAGATTTCTCATGCCTTCATAAGTGTTTACTCTGTAGCCTTTAATCCATCCATTTAAGTTTTCAAACATTCACATACCCAGGTAGTTCAAGGGGTACCATCATGCTTTTTGAGGGTCCTAAACCTCTTAATGTACTGAGAAGGGGTCTTCCCGAATCTAGCAATTAAAGCTAGCTTCACACACTCATAATCCATCCTATCCACCTCCCCCAACTCCATCACAACATCAGTTGCAACAGTGGGTAGCCTAGAGAAGAGCCAGGGAAGCAATTAATTCCCTGTAAGACTGTGAATACCATGTTATATTCAAACATTGGCAACAGTCAAAAATGTCAAGCTTAACCTCATACATACCCACAATTGCTTTAGGCAGGGGTCTCTTAGGACTGGAAGAGCGAGAAGACTCTGGGAAAGAAGCATTTTCAAGAGACCATCTTTTCATTTCAAGTTCATGATTCAACTCCATTTCTCTGAGTTTCAGTTCTTGAGCATTTAAACGTTTGAATTCCAGTTCAAGCCTAATTTTCTCTAGAGCAATTAATTCAGGGCGGAGTGTAGGACCTGTGGGGGTGCCAGTGGAAAAGGGTTGAGGTTGCTGAGCAGGCAAGGGGCCAGAATGACCTACATTAAGAGACATATCTACCTCTTCCAACTCATCAGTAACAGATACATCATCATCCTCAATACATTCCACATTTGCTAAGGATTCAGGCATTTGAGACCCACTCCCTAGACTTGGATTCTTTAACAACTTTTCAGTCTATTCAGACTTTTTGCCTTTGGCAGAGAGTTTCCTTTCTTTACACAGACTTCTTAGATAATCAGCAGTGTAGCTAAGGAGGGTCTCCTGAATGTAGCTTTCCATATCATACATGATTAATATTTCTTTTAGTGATGTTAGCCTTGTGGTTAGTTGATTCAAGGTAATAGCAGCACTCTAAGTGTAATTACTATTCTTTATCCTCACTGCTGTACACCAGTGTTAGGTAGAATTATATGCAGTACCCTTTGGGAACACCACACACAATTAAGACTGAAAGTGACAGTACAAAATCACCTTTGGTACAAGCCTGCACTACACAGTTAAAGTGGTAGTAGTGGCTGAGCAGCCAGACTTTTCTCAAGACTAAGTGAGCAGTATCAAATAGTTATACAAACAGCAATTACTATGATTCAGGCAAACACTGACTCAAGGTTTTCAAGTAAAAGAATATACATTTATTTTACTCAGTTGTATAACATTTCACTATTCTTAGCAGTTTAAAAATCACTCTTAATACACCACAGAACTCCCAATAAATTCCACACAAGTTAAGCTCACAAAATAAGTGGGAGCAAAATGGCACTCCAGCAATTTAAAAGGGAGGGAAAGACAAAGTTAATAAAAATGGAACCACACCAACAGGTAAGTACTCGGGGCAATTGAGCAAGAGGAACTACAATGATGGAATCGGGTAGAAAAGGCTTAGGGCCAAAGTCACTAGGTCAAGTCTTTTGCTCAAGATCACACGTTTCATGGTAGTTTGTGGTGAAGTTCGTGCCACGTGTTCCGGATGAGGTTGGTTGGCAGAAAAGTTAGTTAGAAGAGAAGGACAAGCCCTCGGATTGGAGAAAGATTTCACACACTTTCACTGCGGTTGAACGAAACGAAAAACCGGATTTGCACAGTACCTTAAAACAGAGAGGGAGCTGTAGCTGAGGTGGATGTTCCTGGTAGTTCCTGCAGGCTCATGGTTCCTGAAGCGACTGTCTGACTGATCAGAAGTAGGAAGACTGGAAGGTCCTGCACTACCCAGGAAAGAAACCAGCAGCAGAGCAAAGCAAAGAATAAAAGGCGGTGATACTGGAAAGGACAATAAGGAGGGAAGTGCCCTTGCCTTTTTCTTCCCAAACCCGCAAAGCGTCCTTGAAAGGAATCCAAAGATACGATATATGTTATGGCATTTATAACGTGCCTATACACAAGTGTTTCAATGCGCAACGAGGCAAGGAAGGGGGAACAGACGGGAGATGGACAACTACTAGGCCAGGTGTCATTAAGATCACGCATTGGGAAGGGGGACCGTGCAGGGCGGTGGGGTAAGGAGTATGGACAGTGCAGTACATGGGATAATGTTATACATAAACAATAAATAAAATGTACAGCCAGCAGGTGGCAAGTGCAAGGGTAAGTGCAGACATCAGGTGTCAAGTGCTGGTAGTAGGACTGTAGGGATACAGAAACAGTCCCCGCGGTGGTTGCCTGGAAGGCAGTGCAAGGGTGTGACTGGCAGGGGGAGGGACCTGGGCTCGAGATCAGAGGGTGGCCAGGTAACCCGTGCAGTTTCAGTTTCAGCCAGAAGGTCAGCAGGGTAGAGGAGAAAAAGCAGAAGTAGAGATAAAGGTTTTGAGGTGCTTCCGGAACTGGAGAGGATTCTCCTAAAGTTTCAGGGAGGCTGTTCCAGAGGCAGGCCCCAGCCGAAGAAAGAGATCTACCACCAACTAGTTGCTTGGATAAGTGACTGACCCTGAGGGAGTTGGAGGCGGATGAGCGAAGAGCTCGAGAAGCAAGATATTTAGGAAGAGAGAGTTGAAGGTATTGAGGCCCCAGGCCCCAGAAGGCCTTGTGGACAATGCAGAGGGTTTTGAACGTAATCCTTGCAGCCACTGGGAGCCAGTGCAGAGATTTCAGTCCTGGAGAGATACGATCCCTGGGCTTGAGGCCAAGGACAAGTCTTGCAGTCCTATTCTGGATGAGTTGCAGAAGGCCGAGAGTGGAAGCGGGCAAATTTAGAAAGAGGCTGTTGTAATAGTCCAGCCTAGAGAGAACCAGAGCTCTGGAGACAGTGAGCTTTGTGGGGGAGGAGAGGAAAGGAAGAATACCTCTGAGGAGGTGCAGCTGGTAGTGTGACTTATTAGAGACGTCAGAGATGTGAGGAGAGAAGGAGACGCTGGAGTCGAAGATGACCCCAAGATTTTTATCCTCACAGGTGGGAGCAGGAAGCGGGCCAAGAGAGGCCGGCCAGAGAGTCAGGAAATGAGGGAGTGGGTGTGCCGATGAGGAGAATCTGTCTTACTGGCATTAAGGCAGAGATCATTGGCGGCACACCACTCCTGGATAGCAGACAGACAGCCAGAGATGAGAGCGAGAAGAGGTGGCTGAGGGGAGCCTGAAAATTGGTAGAGTGTGATCCGCATAGCACTGGAAGTTGGGGCAAGGCGCTGCAATACAGTGGGCAAAAAGTGCCAGGTATTGGATGAACAGCCGCTAGGAAGACATGTTAGTCTATTGGGAAACACCACAGATAGAGAGGAAGGACCCAAGTTTAACCTGGGAGGGTCGGTCAGAAAGGAAAGAAGTTGGCCATGCCAAGGCCTGACCTGTGATCCCAGGTTATCACAGAGACTGTTGAACAAGATGGCATTGTTGACCATGTCAAAGGCAGAGGAGAGATCAAGTAAGATGAGGGCACAGGGCGTGTTGGAATCAAGGTTGGAGAGCAGGTCTTCACTGATGTTCTGGAGAGCAGTTTCCGTGCTTCTTGCAGCTCTGAAGCCAGACTGATGATCATGGAGACAACCAACAGATTCAGTGTGAAGATTGATCTGGGAGATGGCCAGGTTTTCTAAGAGTTTGCCCAGAAAACGAGTGATGGAGATTGGGGCGATAGTTAGCAGGGCAGGATGGGTCAGCAGAGGGTTTATTAAGAAGAGCGTGCACAAGGGAGTGCTTCAGGGGGGGAAGGGAAGACTCCAGTCCCGAAGTAGTGGTTTCGAAAGTCGGTCAGGGCAGGAGCCAGGGAGTCGGTGGTTTTTGATGGTTTTGGAGGAGCAGGGGTGGACCGGCTTTGATGACTTTCATAGATTGGACTTGTCTAGAAACCTCGTCTGGGGAGAACAGTGGAAAGGCAGAGTAGGAGGGAGGAGAGGTGGCCGCAGAAGGGCCAGAGGAAGAGCAAGGGAGTAGAGGGTGGAGGGGGAGAGGAAGAGAGAGAGAGAGGACAGGATGTCTTGAGTTTTAGAGTTGAAGAAAGAAGCCAGGGCCATGCAGAGCGCCTCGCAGGGTACAGGAGAGGTAGAGACTCTAGAAGGATTGGCCAGCTCCTTGCAGATTTTAAAAAGTTCAGCCAAGTTGTTAGATGCCACGGAGACGCAGGCTTGGATGTGGGCTCTCTTCTTGGTGCGGACAGAGAGCCGGTATTGCCTTTGAAGCAGGCGTCGTGCCAGTTTGTCAGAGGATGTACATGAAGCACGCCATTTCCTCTCTGCAACCCTGCACTTGCATTTAAAGGTGACGAGGTCTGAGTCGTACCAGGAGTTGCACTTGTCTTTGGGCTTCAGGTGGATCCTCGTGACGGGGGCAAGAAAATCAAGAGCATCAGATATAGCGGAGTGGAGCATGGGAAGGGCTTTGTCGGGTTGAGAGTCAGCCAAAGGTGGAGGAGGGAGGGGCGGTCAGAAAGTGGCGGTGAAAGCGTCAATTGATGCGCGCTTCATGGGTCGGATGACCGTGAAGGTGGGTGGCAGTGATGGAGTTGGCTTGGCCTGAAGGGTAGAGGGTGAGCTGTGAGAAAAAGAGAAAGTGATCACTCCAGAAGAGAAGAGTGGTGAGAGGGACAGAAAGGGGAAGGTCTGAGGAGATCAGAACATCCAGAGTGTGCCCTGCAGAGTGAGTCGGGCCAGAGGGGAGAAAAGAGTGAGAGAGAGTCGCAAAGGTTACGAAAGAGTCCAGAGGAAGGACGGGAAGCATCCATGTGGATGTTGGTCTCCAAGAACGTGGAATTGGCAAGAAGCCCGAGGGGCGGGGGGGGGGGGGGCAGAAAGGGAAGGAGGAGAGGGCAAGGTAGCCAAGGAGGAGGCAGCAGGCTGAGGCGAGGAAGCCGTGGAGATGGGACAGCAGAAGAAAGGAAATTGATGAGGCACAGGAAGCATCTATCGAAGAGAAGGTTGGCCTGAGGTCCTTGGACTAAGACAGTACCATTCACATAGACATTAATGATGACCTTAGAGGAGTGGAAGGGAGGTCAGGAGGACATCCGACCGGGTACCACCATTAATGGGAGAGCAGGAGAATTGAGAGAGCACAGTGACCATATGTAGGGTCCATAGGTCTGGTGAGGGAACAACGAAGGGGATGTCGGTGAAAGTTTGACTGGAGGAGGCACTGGTATAGGTTTCAGCGATAGGGAGGCCTGGGTTGGAGACCAGGATGTCCTTTTTGAACTTCTTCCTACCAGATTTAATGAGAGCAGGGTAGTTGATAGATAAGCAGTTAAAGAAAATAGGAGAGACAGAGAGCACCATAGAGTAAGGATAGAGGGGGAGAACACTAGGGAAGGACACAGGGCAGGGTGCAAGCAGACCAGACAAAGAGACGAGAAAGATGAACAACAAAACGACAGACACTCAGATTTAAAAGACTGTCACATTGCAATTTTAAAAACAGGAGAAAACACACACTTAGGTTTGAGTCTGCTAGGTGGACTAGTGTAAGTAGGGTATCGTGCGGGTCAACCCTGGCAACTGGCTTCCCCTGCAGACACAACCAGGAGCCGCCTGTATGGAAGCCGTCCTTTCCCTAGGGCCCTTAGCCGACTGGTAACTATAGCTGACGTGTGGTGTAACAGATGTCAACAGTGCACAGGACCCTCCCGTACTGATAACAGAGGCGGGGAGGCGCGCTTGCTACCGTGGTACTGTCCTTGACTCCAGAGACAAAAAACAAGGTCTGCACAACTGTCTGAGGGAGAACCGATAGTGAACGGACACTGCTGAGTCAACGTTGCAAACGGGAACTTGTTATGAACAAATTAGTTGGGTACTACTGAACTTTTAAAACCCAGGGAAAGACCAGCTGCAGAGTGGTCCGGCGCCACGTGGGCGTCCATTCTAAAAGACTCTGGCGGGTCCCCTTTTCTTGTGTACAATATAGTAGTCAGAGGCCATAGAGAAGGCTGGCATAGAGAGTTAAGGTGGTCATACAAGGGTCGAACCAAATCCCTTGTACAATCGAAAGTACATTACCGAAGTTTGATATTCTGAAACGGCATGACTGGGGGCTTGAGAGAGAGCCTGACTGGGGGCTTGAGAGAGAGCCTGACTGGGGGCTTAAAAAAAGCAAAGGGAAGTAAATCCTGCAAGGTGTTGCAACTAAGTGAACTGTGTTAAACTGGCAAATGTGAACCCGGATGAGGGATGCCCGCAAATGAGAGCCAAAGTAACACCCCGTAAACATTTTTGACAAGCGTGAACCTCGCTGAGGGATGTCCACAATGAATGGTTGTTTAAAATGACATTGAGACACTTCAATGTAACAAGTTGCTGTGATCTTGAACGAAAGGCTGTAGTCAACCAGACTGCGAGAGGCCAAAGTTGCAAAAGGATCGGAGCCCGGTTGAGGGGGGGATCCACGGGTGAAGGGAAATCACCCGGCGGGAAGATTACTGAAAGGAACTTTTGTTTGTTTATAGTACATCAGGGACTTTGAGGCAAGAAACTTGGTGTATAAGAGACTTGGCCACAGATGGCCCTAATCATTTGGAAACTCCCTGTATGCTCCTGCTGGAGAAGCCCAGGAATGTGCTGTACTCGAGAGTCCCGCCTTGTCCCGTGCTAAAAACTTGGGTAAGGGAGACCCCGGTTATACCATCCTGATTCATCATTTTGTGAACACTTCTTTCTTTTCTGGTGAACATTATTCCACACTATTTTGTAACTTGGCTGTAAGGATTGGCAATAGGTTTTCTAGGATAGGCCATTTTTGTATTTGACAAGATACCACTAAGACTGCCTTATTATTTGATGGTCGTAGCTTGCTCCTATCTTACATTTAGGTTTAGATTAGGGATTTTGCCTCCCCTATTTATACAGTTTAATAAACACCCTTGAACTGTGATCTCTTGTGTCTGTCTTTACTGTTGCCACCATGAGTTCCTTACAACATACAATGACTGACACCTAACCAACCCATCCAGCCTTCGGAAAGCACACTAACCGGTTGGGCTGTTTTTTTCATTTCTTTTCCCTCCCCTCCATTTCGCCCAATTCAACAGTCTACCATTTAAGCCTTGACGATTGCTGTGTCTGGGGGAGTTGAACATCCACATGCCTTTCTGAGCAAAACTACAAATTGGGTACAGACAGGGACAGATAATGGCGTATATGCAGGAGGGAGACATTCCAAGAAAGCTTGCAAGTATGCCAAATAATTGACTTAGTTAGCCTAATTAAGGTATTGACTCATTGTTTTCTTCTTGATCAACATTCTATTCAACCCTTGGCTAACACGGTACAAATAGACTAACAGACTGAACTTAATATATGTATACATGTTTAATCTTGGCAGCAAACCTCTCTCAAACCTTAATCTCACTAAAACTTTCCAACACGAGGCATAACATATATCCATACAATACATTCTGGTTGATAATAAACAGCTTAGAGGTGCTTCAATTGACAATGCAAATAAATCCAGTGTCGGAGACTGCTTGGGTAGATAATTTCCAGAAAAATTATATACGCATAAGGCTGCCCAAGATGGCAACCTTTATCGCCAGAATGATTCTATCTGGTCCCTTGAATTTCCGAGTGAGGATGTTTGCAACACTATTATGAAGCCAAATAACTTGAATGTGGTTGGTCTTAGCGGCCCCACGAATGTTAAAAAAATGCACCCGAAGTATGGTCTGCAGTTTTTTTACATTTTCTGCAATCGTTGCTAATGGAGAAACCCCCAAATCATGGAAGTATTCTTAAGTGGTGCCCATTTTTAAAAACGGATGCCTGAATGAGCTTAGTAACTACAGACCAATAACAGTATTGGATGTAGACAAACATTTTTTGCTCTTTAGTGCTGCTGAAGTTAGCGGAGTGGGCCTTAGATACTTGGCATTTGAATACATTTCAGTCTGGTTTTAGGAAGTCAGTTGGAACTACTTGAATTGGCCTGATCCTTCATTTATTACAATCCCAGGCGTATAGACCTGCTTTGCCAAATATATTTCTCTGCTTTGTGTTCTTTACGTCCGCCTTTTCAATTAATCAAGGTAAATTGTGGCTGAAGCTTGCTAATTGGGGTATTTCAATGGGCCTTTTAACTATCTTGGTACATATGCATGCAAATACCTCTATTAATGTCACACTGGATCAGTACGGCTCCCTTTCCAAAGATATTGAAACCAATAAGGGTTTGCGTCAAGGTTGTATTTTAGCCCAGTGTTTGTTTAGTATTTATAATCTGATATTGGCGATAGTTTGGGGTCCTATGGTCTTGCATCACCCAGATTAGGCTTTCTGCATGTTAAACGTTTGGCCTATGCCGACATTCTGCTGCTCGATTATCCGCTGATTGGCTTACAGAGGTTGAGTGCAAGAATATGCAGTAGCCAATGATCTGATGATTAGTATTAGTAAAATGAAGGTCCTGTGGCTAACACATCTGAGTAAGATGGCTACATTCCTGGGGTCATTAAATTCATCAGCCCTTGAAGTAGTATGTAGTTTTATTTATTTGGGCATTCAAATATTTAAGTGACGGAATAAAGGGGCATTATGAAGTTATTTGTGCTCTATAATTAAAATTTTGAAACTGAAAATGAGCAAGGAATAGGCTAAATTTGGTAGTTTCTCACTTGAACTTGTTTTGAAACGTTATGTTTCAAAGGCCATACCCAAAATCCTGTATGCTTTGGAAGTAGTAATTTGGTCTGACTCAGAGGTAAAGTGGAGGCATTAGAAGCAAGTCTATTGAGAAGTGTCATCTGACTACCGAATAGTGTAGCCAGAGTTGTGATCCGCTGTGAGCTTTGTTTAATTTCATTAGAGGCAAGGTTCATATAGATTACTTTGATTCTCTAAGGGAAGATGTTAAATCCTAGAAGGGCTCACTGATTGTTGAGCTGCAGGCTTTTATGAGAATGAATGGAAATGCAACCTTGAATAACTGGTTTAAGTATGAATGATGCCTCTATTGAATTGTTAAAACATTCTTTTTTTTTTTCATCAGTTTACATGTCTTTGACTGTAGTTGCTTCAAAAAGTATCACATTCTCGGTTTTATGTAGCCGTACTGGTGCAGTTCCACCCAAGATCGGTAATTGTGCATTTATAGCACTCAGTCCAACTTTAATTATAACTGTTTCCGAATCCACCTCCCACCCCCCTTTCCCACCCCCTCTCCAAGTGGTGTGATTCCAATTTCTATGCCTCTTAGTGAGTTTGGTGTGTCCGCTATTTAAGCATAACTCACGGTTCTGATTCTCCTTAGTTCCCCTTCCAGTGTCCCTCAATTTTGTATCGCTGTCATCATTGCTGGTCTATAATGCTGCCCTTCCCTTTCTTCGACAAATTCCAGGAATGGCTCCCATACTGACAGAATTATTGGGTGTTTGCCCTCGCGCAGCGCTCCCACATTTTCCATGGCCATTGCATTCCAGATTTTAACCCACCAGCATGCTATTATATGACCATGTGCATTCTTCCACCCCTGGGCCATAGTCCGCCTTGCCGCCATTAACATGTGGGTGATGAAGATGGCAGCATTCCCAGTTGCTGCGTAAACTCCTTCCACCTCTATCCCCAGCAGTACTACCTTTGGTGCGAGTGGCAGTTGTTTCCCTGTGATCATTTGTGTCCTAGGAACTCCTTCCAGTATACTGTTGGCTTGGGGCATGACCACCACATATGGTTTAGATCTCCATTGGCCCCGCATTCTCTCCAACTTGTGGGAGGATAACTAGGATTCATTTTATGCATCCTATTGGGGATGGGAGGGGGGGGTCAGGTACCACCTGTAACATATTTTGTATGCTGTTTCTTTAATAGCAGTGCATTTGGACGTCTTTTGTGCCCTCTAGATTTGTCCCCATTCATCCTCTGTGACGGGCGTGCCCAGCTCCCTATCCCAATTGTACTTGTATGAGAGTTTGTCACCCCCCCCTTGTGCGCGTTACCTAACAGTTTATACAGTCTCAATATTGCCCTTATCGTTGATCCCTCCTGCAGCGTCAACTCGATCCATGTCGGGGTCCTCGTGGCCGCTTCCCTAACTACCTTCTGTGTTATCCAATGCCTGAACTGTATGTATGTGTATCTTTCCTTTTCCCCAGTGCCAAATGTCTGCTTGCATTCCTCAAATAAGAGGGCCCTCTCCCTGGAGAAATTCCCTTAAATGGACTGTTTGTGCGTGTCCCCAGTTATCCCAGAATCTTTTATGCTTGCCCGGGTAAAATCTTGGTTGTGTGCCATTGGTGTAAAGGGTCCTAGACCCGGTGTGATGCGGCACCGTCTGAGTGCTCTAACCCAGCTCCTCAGTGAGACCTTGGTGGCTTCTAGCAATTGTTCCTCTAACCCTCTGGCCCTTGCTCACAGTGCAATTAGCATTCCAAGGGGGATGGTTGTGACCCCTTGCTCGATTCCCATCCAGCTGTTTAATGTGTCACTGCCCATCCATTTCATCATTGGTGCTATATGCGCAGCTAGAATATAACTCTTGATGTCTGGGACCTCAAGTCCATACGTTCTTTTGGATTCTATATTTTTTTCCAGTGCCACACGAAAGTAGTTTGTTCTTTCTGTAGCGCTTTACTTCTCTAATTGGGATATCCACCGGGAGAGCGGCCAACACCTATAGCAATAGGGGTAACCATGTCATTTTGACCGCAATGCGTGCAAACCAGGGTAATTCCTGGGAGTTACATTTCAGTAGGTCCTCCTTCAATTGTTTCCACAGGGGTGTTACATTTGCCACGTACAGGCCTTTGTAATCCTTTAAGTGTAAATCAGATATTCCATTGTCTCGACTTCCCAGATTAGGGGGTATAAGGCCCTCGGTTTATTTATTTTCCCCTCTTCTGTTATGTTCAGGGCCTTAGATTTGGTGAAATTTATAGTGAAACCTGAGATCCTGGCAAATTCTTGTAACCTCTCCAGTGCTTTCGGTAGTGTTTTTTAGGGTCTTTGAGGAAAAGCAGGATGTTATCGGCATATAGTGCTATCCTATGCGTTACCCCTTCATGGGTCAGCCCCCCCCCCCCCCTTTGGTCCTGTCTTTTTTCTGCTATAGGCTCCATCGCCATGGCGAATATTGGGGGTAACAGGCGGTATCCTTGGAGTGTGCCTCTCTGTATTTTAATTTGGGCTGTGGTCTTCCCTTTGACCATGAAGGTCGTGGTTGGGAGTCGAAAGTTCGCTAGGACCATCTTAATGAAATTGGGGCCACAAGCAAATTTCTTTAAGACCCGTTTCAGGTATGTCCAATCTAGACTGTCTAAGGCACGTCGTGCATCTAGTGCAGCTATGGAGAATATTTGCCCCGTCGTGGTCCCCAAGTCTGACATCCACCGCCAGTCTTATATTGCGTGTGCCTCCCTATTACGAATCCTGCTGGGCCCTCATGGATTATTTTAGGTAATACCGTCATCAATCTTGCTGCTAGGACTTTAGCGTATAGTTTGGCATCACTGTTAATTTCATGGTCATGTCGGGCACAGGCATGCAGGGGTTGCATGCACAGAAGACCTGGGTGGACACTGTCCTGGCGCCTTTGGCGCCAGGCTCATGAACAAAAGTAAACCAGAAAATCCATTTAACACCAAAAAGCTTTTATTTTGGACATAGCACTTCAGATGCATTAACCTTGAACATTCCATCCATTAAGCAGGATGCATTAACCTTGAACATTCCATCCATTAAGCAGCCCCAAGTGTATTCTTGGGTGTGGCTGCTAATGGATTGCCTTCACACGTGCTCACTCTCTAGGAGTGGGAGGGTGTGGCTGGTAAGCCGGCCCCAATGGACGTGCTGACGATCTCAGCTATATGAACTGCCCCGATCCTCAAGACAGACGCTTTGCATTATTCTGCACTTGCAAGCAGCGTAGCGCTCACCGTCGGCTGGGTCAGACTTAACTTTGAAGATATTGCTTCCTGGACATCCTGCTTCCTGCCAGCGTACTTACCAACTGGTGGAAGCTGTTGTTACCTGTACATCTCTTCTGCGAACCAAGTATTCATCTTTACACTTTTCTGAGCGCCGAAATCTTCATCTTGGCACCACATAACGACATGCTCCATTGTCGACCGCAGCGCCTGTAAGGAAAAACAGAAGACAAGGTTAGACATCGAAAAAACAGTCAGTTTAAGGTTGCGTTTCGCCAGACTTCGTGCTTTTCCTTAAACCATCACTTACCTGCTGACGAACATTGCGGTAGCATCCATCTTCAATCCGGCCGCGTCTCAGTTGCATTTAGGCCGCCTTTCCATTTAAGGGAAGAAAACCGTAAAGAGACATTATTGCAGGCATAAATAGGAGCAACATATAAAGACATTAAACAGAACGAACAGCATCACAAGAGCTCAATAAAGACTTTCCAATCATAAGGAGAAGCATAGTCGCAGCTGGAATGGACTAATCCTTATCAGGGATCAGTGAAGCAACTAGATCCCATTCGACGCACCCCTGCTATAAGTAGCAGGACGGAGAGCTTATCTCCCATAATTCACAGGTGAGCTTTATGGGCCGGCGTATGCTCACAGAAACCCTTCTTTGGGGTGAAGGGTTCGAGAGGTACAACAATCACAGATTGGCGCACTCACACACTCTGATATCCACGCAGGAGCAGTATCACCACGTACCACCGCTCACAGCTTTTCTACTGAGGGAAAGGCCAGAAGGGGGTGATTCAAGTTCAGTGAGGGCTGCAACCGTGCCTCAATGCCTCCGCAGAGACGAGGTGAGCGTAACAGTTAGGCAGTGATATCGGCCGGTAGCTAGTGCAGTCTGTGGGGTCTTTGCCTGGTTGAAGTATTGGGACTGTGATTTCCCTTATGTGGTTAAAGAGTTTAGTTAGTGGTTCTAGTAGTTGATTTCAGAACGTCTTGTAATATCGGTTCCCTGGTCCATCTGGTCCTGGGGTTCTATTAGGGGGTAGGTTTGTTATGGCGACAGTGATTTCTTGTGCCGTTATGGGGGCCTGTAGAGCGTCATTGTCCTCAGTAATTTGGGGTGGGTAAATTTTGTCAAGTATTCCATTTGTGTTTGTGGGTGAAGGTCCTCCTGCTTCAGGAGCTCCTGGTGAAATCGCTCCCATTATTTCCAGTTTCCTCTCCTCTGACGCGCATGGTTCCACTTTCTTTTGTGAGCTGTGCAATGTAATTTCGAGTTCTTTTTGCGCGTAACTTGGCTGCTAAGAATCTGTTGCCCCCCCCCCTGGACACAGTATGTATGCTTGATGTTCAGTAAGGATTGTGCCGTGCGATCTGCACGGCACAATCTTCGGAGTGTTCTGAGTGTTTTTTGTGACTGTCTAGTTTTTTATTTTTCCGCCTCCTGTAGCTCAGTTTCAAGTTTCTTCTTAATGAGCCCCCTTTCCTGCATGTATTCTGTGGTCTGCGACATGAATTCCCCCCGAGCTACTGCGTTCCCCGCATCCCAGATTATTCTCCAGTCTGTTTCCCCATTGTCATTTTCTTGGAAGTAGTTATTCAGTACCCTTTCCATGTGTGCCCAAAGTGCAGTGTCTCTCAATATCATATCGTTCAGCCTGAAGCTCTTACATGTTTTACTTGTGTCTTTTACCTTCACAATTTGCACTAGGACTGGAGCATGATTACTTAACTCCTATTTGTACCTTGCCCACCAGGGGGGAGGATGGATCAGCGTAGCCGGGCCCAGTATCCTATCGAATCTTGAGTACCCTCTGTGAGCTGCAGAGTAGTGGGTGAATTATTTTTCTTGCTCGTGGAATAATCAACACGTTCCCCCCCCCCAATCCCTGAATATTTTCCCTAGCGCTTTCCTAGATCTCCCGCCTGCAGCAGTAGGTGGCAGTGTTTTGTCTAGGGAAGGGTCCATCACACAATTGAAGTCTGCACCTATCACTATCTGACCTTCACACCACCATCCCAATTTCTGCAGTATTTCACCTAGATAAAGGTCCAGTTTCTCATTTGGGGCATGTATTGCGATTAGTGTATATATATCTGCTCGTCCATCTTGCCTTTGAGGAACAGGTACCTGCCCTCCCTGTCTCCGTACATGACCTGTTTCTTAAATGACATATTGGCCCCCATTTGTAGAGCCACTCCTTTGGTGTTTTTCCCACCCGAAACCTGATACTCTCTAGGAAAAGCTTTATGGGCCATCCTTTTTTCATCTGCGTGGAGTAGGTGTGTCTCTTGTAGGAAGACAATTGATGCTTGCAAGTCTGTTGGCCTCGTCAGGATAGAGAGTCGCTTCACTGGGGAGTTTGGGCCCTGTACATTTAGTGTTATGATATTCAGTTCAGCCATACCTCCCACACCTGAGTTTTCCCGAATATTCTCCCCGTTTCCAACTGTTAGGGAGAATTCTCTCTTTAGGCTGAATTTCCTAACCTAGTGAGTCCCCCAGCATCTTTGCTGGATTTCTGGAGTTTTTTCTTTTCCTCACGCCAAGAGTGAGACTTTTTCTCCCACTTTTGGACATGATTTATGGTATTCCTTTGATTGGTAATGTGTGTTATGGGCTATGCGGTCCTTTACTCCATAGGGTCTCATGTGTTTTTACTATGTGTGTTACACAGCACCCTCCGTGCAGTAACGCAGGGGTGTCATAGTGACACCCCACCATAGACTCCACACCCTGGGACTGACTACTGTCTCCCAGGGCATGTAAAGTCACCATTGGCTTTACTAGTCCCAAATTTATTAACAGAAACAGTACAAACCATCATATTGTGGACGTACTGGTCGGGGGCAATTCGATTGCCCCGGGGTCTGTTAGTCGAGCGGGCACGTCTTCATCCCCCCTGATCGAGTTTTGGCTGGTGGCAGTGGAAACTACTTTTTAAATTCAACCGCGAATATTTCCCTATGGGATTTTCCCATTGTTCGAGGCTACCAACTTTAATTATTTAATTCTCATAGCCTCGAACATGCCGCTGGTTTATTTAATTAATATTAATTCTCCGGTTGGTATTTTTTGCCAAGACTCGATTCTAATATGGCGTTTGTGTTCTCTTCTGTGACTCCAACCCAAGTCGAGCCCTTTGTTCCACTTTTTGGCGGGCTTCTCCACAGAAGCCTCCAAAAGTGGTGCCACTCTGTCTGGGTACCACAGGGGGTGTGGGAGGGGGGGTTAGGCACCCTGGACTGAGTTACCTTGGTAACTCAAGTCACACTCTTGTGTGATTGGCCCAAGTGAGCATGTTTGATTGCAGCTAGGCTGAGTGAATGGGGGTATGCTGCATAAAAGCAGGGCTTTGGGGACTGGAACTTCAGAAGTCGCCACAGGACCTGAGAATCCGACGAGGGAGAAGCTGAGCCGACCAACCACAACGACACCACCGGTGGAGCCCTGCGGAACCGACTCACCACTTCCCGACGACAGAGAAGATCTCCCGGCTGGAGAGGCTTCTTCCCCTGAGTGGTGGGCACAACCAGTTTACCTTTCTTTCTTCGCACCCCAGTCCGGTTTGTGGTCGAACTGCCCGTGCCAAGCACCCCGGCGGCCGGATAGCCACCCACCACTGAACCGCGAATCAACGGACTGCTCCTTGTACCTGAGAAACTCCGCGGCTGGTTTCTTCCCTGGCAGTGCAACAGACTCCCGTCTTCCTCCACGATGAGATCCTCTCTTCCACCGGACGAAACACCGACTTGCATCTGCTGCGAGGAACAACTGCCCCCACTGGAGTGTTCTCACCACTTTAAGGTACCGTGTCCACCAGGCCTCCCTTTCTAAAGATTGCTACAAGGTAATAACTCCTTAACCTTCTGGACTGGGCTGGCCGCCTTGACCCTCTAACTGGTCCCTTTATTTGGTCCAACTCCTTTTTGAACCATTACAAGACTTTTTGTGCACTGCAACCGTGTGACCTTGGACACATTTCATTTCGATCCTCTTAAAGCGGATCCGGCCTACTGACACTGAATTCACGGTTTTACTTTGCCTTCTTCTCTGGTTATGTTCTTGTAAAAGTGTTGGGATCTGTTTCAAATTGTTCTCTGCTTTTCTCTCCCTTTTTAAAACGAACTATTAGAGTGCCATCTACGTTAAGCACTCGCTGCTGTCTGAAAATAAGTGGGGCTTTACTTAAGACTTGTCTAATTTTCTTTTAAGGGAGTGTATATCTTTTAGTGACCATATTTTTGAATTGCTTACTATTAGTGCCTGTGTGTTTTTCTAGATGTGGTTTTAAATAAATAATTCTATCTCTTTTACACCAAGCCCTGGTCAGTGTTTACTTGGTCGATTGTGTGCTCTTGACCTATTGTGAATACTCTGTATACTGCCTAACTCTTCTTGAGGGAAGTCTGACTGCTCAGCCACAGCTACCAAGTGAATCTGTGTGGTACAGACTGCTACCAAGTGGGTTTACTGCCAAACACCTGTAGTCCTAAATCTTTTGCAGTGGTCCCAGAGGGAACTGCACAGGTTTCTGCACCAACAGCTGCCTATGTTTCGGGTCTTCTCGTTCTAGCAGATCACACCATGGAACTTTCCCATGTATCTGAATTTCAACTTCCCCTCTACCCCCCTCCTAGCCCCTTAGACCAAGGGGCGTTGGGTCTTGTGTCTCCCCCATATTTCTTTCTGCCAGGACATATCCATATCCTGAGGTAGATTCCAAGATGTCTCTCCCCCCACAACCCCCCACAACTCCTCCATGTCTGTGGGGGCCTGTTTCTCACGTATCCCAATCATTCCCCTCCTTAATGTCTTCTCTCCCCTTGACCACACCCATGGGTCTCACTTATGGATTATGATCTTGCGTGCATTTCTGCTTCTGGGTCTCCTTTCGTTCGGGGGGCTGTTAGGGTGGTCACTTTGCCTCGCCACCTTCTGGTGGCAGATGACCGCTCCCATTGTCTGGGTCCTTCCCCTGTCTGAGTTTGGCTTGACCCCACATTTGTCTGGGGTTCTTCCTCCTCAATCTGTAGCAGGGTCAGTCCTTCCTCACATGTAGTGATCCGCTGCTGCCCGCCCTCTGAGGTGAACAGCAAGCAAAAGGGTTATGCCCATTTGTAGACAATACTTTTGGCTATTAATGCCCTTGTGACCGGCTGCATCAGTCTTCTTTTGTGTAGTGTAGATAATGCTAGGTCCTGGTATAGGTGGACTTGCATACCATTGATAGAAACAGTTTGTTTTCTCGCTGCCTGCAGTTTCTCCTCCTTCGTGGTGTAGGAAGTCATTGCCAATAGGACATTTCTGGGCTTAGCTCCTGGGTCCCCTTTCATAGGTCCTACTCTGTGCACTCTATTAATATGTTCTCGGTTGTGTGCCGGTTAGTAGGCTGCTAAAACATTTCTGCATTGTTTCTTTCAGCTCTTTGTTATATTGTCTCAACAAGGCCTTTAGCCTTAATGTTCGACCTATGGGTCTTCTGCCTGGAGTTCTAGGTAGTTTCGCCCTGGCGATCTGCTCGAGGAGTACACTGTTCTGTTTTGACTCTTCTGCGATCACCGATAGCCCCACTTCTGTAGTATCCACTTGGTCCCCCAGTTCTGTAATGTCCTTCCTGACCTCCTGTAGGGAGGACCGCAGTTCTTCTCTTATTTTGCCCAGTTGGTCTTGGAGGGATACCATCATTCTGCTTTCCATCCCTTTCAAACATGCCTGTAGCTCTTCTTTATTCAGGGCAATCTTGATGGCTTCCTCTGTGTTCTCCCTGCTGTCTGTTTCTTCTGTCACAACCTCACTTTGCTGTTCTTTCGGTCGATGCTGTCTCCAGCAGTGCTCCAGCTGCCCTCCTCGTATTTTGGCTGTGCCTTTTAGATCTCAGCGAGGTGTTCTTAAATTTGGCCCCTGGCATCTGTCAGCTGCCGCTGAGGTTGACCCTTTGTGTCCTCACTGTGGCATACCCGTCGAATGGGTGCGTAGGGGCGAGCACTTCTTGGTTAGTGCAGTGTGTCTGTCCTGTGCTGCATCTGAGTTCAGTTTATGCGTGATCTCTGGTCGTGGTTACCCCCTTCGCTGTGTTTGTGGTACAATTCTGGGTTACTCTTTTGTCTGGGGTGGCCCTGTTTGTGATTGTGCTGGTAAGGTTTGTCTTTGGTGGTTCCCTGGAGGCGTTCTGCTCTGGTTCACTTGGTCCACTTCTAATGCTCTGCTTCTTCGGGCGCCCAACCCCCCTATTACCACCTCACCCCGGCGGCTCACCCAGGCGTCCAATCTATTCGGAAGCATTCTTTGCCACCGTTACTGAAACATGTCACATTCCGAGCACCTTCCTTTAAAGAGCTCTTTTCAATGACTCGACTCGGGCGCTTCCTATACCCTTGCTGCTTTTATTTTCTAAAGGTGCATAACTTTTAACTACAGTCTTTTCCTGTAAAAACATCTGAAGTGACTGTTCATCCTGTGCGACCACCACTTTGTTCCCTGTAATGCGTTGTTCCATGTTACGCGTTGCTCTCTTGCTAGCTTATGTGCAGTGGCCTGCTTCACCATTCCCCAGTGTTAGTAATGAGATGTGAGTTATGAGTGATGGGGGGTGGTCCTACCCCTTCGTTATATGCGTGTTGGCGTGTGCTGTTCAGCGGTATGCCTCTTGGTGTACTGTACGTGCAGCTGTACCTTATCGCTGCAGTTTGCAGTGTTCTGCCTTTTTCGCCCGGCTTCTCACTCTGCTGGAGTGCCTGGGAGGCCGCGCGGGGGATTGGGGGGAGGTCGGGTGGCAGGGGTGGGCGCGGCTTTCCCGTTATACTCTGGACTGCTTGGGAGTTCAAGCCGTGCTCCCGCATGGTTCGTCCCGTCCTCGCTTCGTTGATTTCTGCTTATGTGGGAGGGTTAGACCTTGTTGCGGTTTCCTCTTCTTTGCGGTCTTGATGAGCCATGGACGCCACTTCTCCCAGTCCTCACCGTATACGAGTTAGTCATGCGGTCCGGCTGCTCCTCTTCCCCGACAGACCGCTGCTCTGCTGCGGACTGCCGGGTCCGCTGTTGGTTTTATCCCTTATCGCAGGTGACCTGGTGTCTGGGGGGGCTCAGTTTCTGGTTGCAACGCCTCTCACCCTCTATTACGGGGTTCTTGGCGAGCGGGGGCTACTCTTTTCATTCTGCGCCCAAGTTGCTATTGCACGCAGGCCTCTTTGCAGTGCCTCATCCTCCCTGCGCACTCGATCCTCAAGCTGCCGGTCAGGGGTACGTGACGGCTGTAATTCAGCTTTCCGTTCCTGCACAACTTTCAGTGCGCTTTCCGGGGAATTTGAATTTGAGTTAGTTCACGTTCTGTGGACTGGTGATTTCGCCTTTAGGTTCATGGAGTTCTTTGCTGTTGCCTGAATTTGCAGGCTCAGCAGTAATATTTTCTATGGAGTGCCTTGAATGAATTTAGTCTAATTGATGATGAGGCCCAATGGGTGAGGATTATAATGGAGCCTCAGTTGGATAATGGACACAATGAGTGTGGTTTGACCAATTTGAAATAGTGTATACACATTTTTATTTGTTCTGTCTAGTGCTTAGGCACTTTAATTTAGTTTTCGTAGTCTGTAAACACCCTTAATGGGATCTTTATATGGTGTACTCACATGTCCCGCCCCCTTTGCTCCATCGTTGTGGGTGCCCTCCAACATGGGGACAGTACTGGAAACTTAGGAAGTGAAAAATGTAGCTTCCCCATTAAACCCTCCACACCCCTGCTGAAGCCCTGCCCTCCGGCGCCTCACTTCAGTCACTTTTTCCACACAGACGGTGTCTGACTTGGCAGCCAGCGCTGTCTTTAGCTTTCTGCTCACCATGTTTTTCAATTCTTATTTCAGCTCCCTTCGGTGCCTCTCCTCCTGCGGCCGACATGCGCCGGGGGGAGGATTCATGAGATGTCTAGTGCAACCGCTCGTTCCTGGCCTCGGACCCTCATGCACTATGCCTGTAGTGTTAAGGGCCCGACCACCGCTGGTTAATCATGTTCGGCATGCAGCGCACTCGGTCACAGGCATTGATGATTCGTTTGTCGCGGTGGAGGGAGTTCTTACACACGTCTACTCCGGCGCACGTTCATCTCCAGGACCTCTAGTTTAAGACAAGGTAGGCCCTCTGTTCAGCACGGCTCCACAGCACAGCAGCGTCTTCCCCAGGATTCACAGGGATCAGGGTTCCTCTGATTCCGGTTCTGGCAGGCCTGAGACCTCTAAGGCTGCCGGCTCCCAAGCCGAGAGGCCCGGGTGCTCTTCCAGGCCCTCTGGGAAGAGACCTTAGGCCGTCCTGGCTACCAGCTCCCAAGCGGAAGGGCTGAGAGGCACTACCAGGCTGTCCCCAGAAGGGCGATCAACGTAGTCCTCGTCTCCTACCCCAGGGGGTAAGGGATCGTCAAGTGCTACCTCCAAGAGTCTGTCTTCGGCTAAATCCAGCACAGCTACCGGCACATGTGCAGAGGGTGTTCAGCCTACTGGAGCTTGCTCCGAGGTTGAGTGTGGGTTCAGCGCCTACCAGAGTGGTCTCTTGGGTTGACGCCTCTGCTTTGGTTGCAAGACCCAAGCCATTTCCTCTAGTGTCTGAATCCTCTCTTGGCTCAGGGCCTTCGGACCCTCCCGGCTAGGGCGTGGTGCAAGGCTTCAAAATGGTGGAATGGGACATGGCAGAGCGGGATGTGGCGTTTCCTGCCAGGTAGGCAGCCACCTTGGATCCAGCTCAAGGCCTGCTAATGCTTTCGCCCATCGATTGGGCTTTGCAGTATGATCCCAGCCCCCTTCCCTCTCGAAGCGGCAGTCGATCCTACAGTGCAGATTTCTGGTCCCCTCAGGGATATATCAACCCATCAAAGCTGTACAGCTATACGCACCAGGTTCCTCCGTGCTTTGACCAGGAGCGGAGGTCCAGCACCTCAGAGGGCCGGGCCCCTAGGGACCCGGTGGCTTGTGTGGACCGCTTCTTCAAGCACTTCCTCTCCTTCGAGCACTTCCTGTTCCTCATGCGTTTCCCTCAGTTGAAGGGCTCCTGAAGGACATTGTGAAGGAGGTCATCCCGCATGTGGTGCTGTCCTGGCCCCCTCCTCTGGGCATTACTCCTGCGCTCCCGGTCCCACTCCCTCCACCGATTCAGGCCCTCTATCGTTCGTCTAACCCCTCCACCTCCTCCTGTACCACCAACGCCTCCCCCTCAACAGCCGTTGGACCTCTCTGAGGCTCTGTACCTGGGGGTGGACTACGCCGGCACCTGTGTCCCAGGGCCCGGATTCCCCTAGGTCTGTGAAAAAAGGGTCGGGGACGATTATGCCCAGGATGATCAGCCCTTGGCATCCGTTAAGGCCTTTCATGACTGCCTTCAGGGCCTGGTTTAGTTCTTGGGGGGGGGGGGGGTGCCTGTTCCCAAGGAAGACACCCAGGGGTCGGGTATGCTAGCAGAGGTCTTCAGGAGACTCAACACGATATGGTCTGGCATGCCCCTCCAGAAGGTTGTCCTGTGGGTTGCATAAAATGCCTGGGATAAGACCTGGGCTAACGCCCAGATGAACAAGAGGTTTGACCGGTTTAGGTTGACGGATGGGGAGCCAATCCTCCTGACCTCCCAACCGCATTCCTCTTTGGTGGACGCGCCCTCGTATTCTAAACCATCATCTTCGTCCACTGGAGCCAACTCCAGTTGCCTCTCCAAGTAGGAAGTCCTTGGGGAAAGCGCTGCTATTCCTTCTCTTGACTGAATCTGCAGCAAACCAACGCAGACACCCTCTTGTCTGTGGCTAACCAGGAGCTCTGCCGGGAGCTTGGCAAATTTCCACCCGACCTCCCTTTGGACAAGCAAGCCTCCTTCAAGTACAGGCTGGCTGATGGCCGGCCATTGAGCAGGACCTCATGGAGTCTTCGGTCTCGCACGACGACACAGCCAGCAGAGGGTTGTCCCTTGCGGATGAGATGAGAAGGTTGGTGTGGGTGCAATCCACAAACTTTTCCTCTGGCTTACAGAAGCCAATCCGGGATCTGTCCTTTGTGGGCGTGGACCTTTATCATTTGTCGACTGATGATTAGTTGACAAAGAAGAAAACCTCCACACAAAACCGCCAAGTCCTTGGCCATCCTGACAAAACCAGGTCAGAAATCCTTCCTGCAGACCCTGGGCAGGACGCAGTTCAAGCCCTGCGCTTTCTCTGGCTTCAAGGAGTTGAGGGAACGTGGTACACAAAGGCCTGATACACGCACAGTAGGAAGCAACAGAGTATGTTGCACAGGTTTTCTGTGCTCCCGCTTATGCCCCCAAGAAGCAGTGACGTCCAGATCTGGGAACACAGCTCGCCTGTGGGTGCCGTTTGGCTCTTTTCCAGGACACCTGGAGGAGTCTTTTCAGCAACCCGTGGATCCTATCTGTAGTCTCCAAGGGCTTCAGTCTTGCCTCTACCATCCTCTCCTCCTCTTTGGCAGATCGGGTCCCTGGCTCATGGAGATGCAGGCGATGGAACCGGTTGCTCTTGTAGGCTGGCTTCGGTTACTATTTCATTATTTTTGCGGTACACAAGAACAACCCGACTGGCCTAAAGGTAGTCCTGGACCTGTCATTTCAAAATCTGTCTTTACTGCTGGAACGCTTCAAGATGATTACTCCCACACATATAGCTGAGTCTCTGAGCAGGGGACTGGATGTGTTCCCTGGACCTTAAGGATGCGTACCTGAATGTGCCAATTTACTAACCACATCAGAAGTTTCAGTGAACGCAGTGCCAGGCCTTCTCTGCTTGGAGGGCCATCATCTATACCCTTATTTGGACAACTGGCTGGTGAGGGGCGGGTCACCCAAAGTGGTGGTGCATTCCTACCAGAGATTGGCAGATAACCTTCAGGAGCTGTGGTTTTCCCACAACCAGAGGAAGTCACAGTTGTGCCTGTCTCAGGAACTGTTCTTCCTCGGGGTGCGTTGGACCACTACCGTTCAGCGGGTGCTGCCTATGCCCGAGAATCTTCTTTCCCCTCCGCACGGCAGGGGGGAGGGCACTTTCTAGCCAAGTCTACCACCTCGGCATGGTGGTTCAGCACATTCTGGGCTTGATGGCCTCCTGCATGCTCACTGTACAGCATGCTTGCCTCAAGATGAGGTACCTCCAGCACCACCTGGTGGACAATTGGAATCAGGAGACGAGGTCTCGGTCGGACAGGATCCCAATACCACCGCTCCTGTTGCCCCATTTTCGCTGATGGAGAGCAATGTTTCGGTGGGAGCCCCCTTCACCCGATCAGCGCCTACCCTCATGGTGACATAGGACTTTCCCTTTTGGGATGGGGGGGTTACTCCAGAGGGCTGTATGATTCATGGAGCCCCTCTCCCCCGCATAGAGACGGAGAAAGCAATGTAGGAGTGGATCAGCAGAGTCGCTTGGGGTTCAACACCTACGAGTGGGAGTTGCACAATGACTCCTTGTTGCCCCTGTTCAAGTGTTGCGGGGGGTTTGCTCGCATCCCCCCGGAATCCCAAGTTTGCCTCATGGGCAGGTCGGGGGTCACTGGTAGACGTCTTCCAGATCTGTTGGCATGGCTGCATGTGTTATGAGTTCCCGCCCATCCCTATGCTCCAACTGACCCTCTGCAGGTTCCGCTCCTCCGTGGGCTGCAGCCTCATCCTGGTTGCCCCACTGGCTTTTGAGAACCTGGTTTTGGATCTGCTGCAGTTCTGCTCCAGGTGTCCCTTTCATCTTCCGATCCCCAGCAAGGGTTCCTGACACAGCATGGCAGGGTAGTGTAACACCCGAACCTGGCCAAACTGGCCCTGGCGGCCTGGTTCTTGATCAGCTCAGGATTCAGCATGCTCAATTTTCAAACGACAACTGGGACATCATTCAACAGGCCAGAAGGCCTTCGACTCAGTTCCAGTATAAGAGCAAATGGACTAGGTTCTGCCATTGGGCTGGCGACAAAGGTTCTCTGGATGATGCACTGGCTATTTCGGCACACCGGTCTCGCATAGGCCTCATCTGGTCTGGTAATTAAATGCGGTTTTTGCAGCTTTTCAGCGCAAGCCTTTCGAGCTGATTGCCTCAGTGGACCTCTGCTTGGTGACTTCAAAAACTGTTTTATTGGTGGCTCTCGCGTAGGGTTTGTGAGCTGCAAGCTTTGACTTCATGAAAGCCCTTCACCAGGTTTCACGACGACATCTTGCGTTCTCACTCAAACCTCTTGCCCATGGTGGTCTCTGTTCCATCTGAATCCGATCTGCCTGCCGGTGTTCTTCTCGAACCCACATTCTGAGGCAGAAAGGGCTTTACATTTCTTGGATCTCAGGAGGGTTCTCAAGTTTTATCTCTCTCAGACAAAATCCTTCAGGAAGTCTGAGGCTTTGTTTGTGACTTTTGGGGGCTCCTCCCCCAGCTCACAGTAGTGACTAGAGTACTCGTCCCCTTTCCTCCATACGTCCATCCACCTTACCCCGCTAGTATGCCAAAGGCTAAAATGTACTAAGACTAGCCAGGTATCTAAGTGTCTGATGTGTTTAAAGGGGACTGAGGTGAGGTGCCATAAGGCAGGGCCTCAGCGGGGTGTTCCCACACAACAGATGGTGTGAGAATGCCTTTTACACCAATTGCAGTTTCACCTACACACACACTAGTTCACCCGTTTCCTGGCTATCCAATGGGGAGGACCTTTATTCTGGCCTAATTGTAATACCAAATTCCTTTGGAAGGACACGCACCTAGTGTAAAATAGCTGTTTTACAAAGGATCACGCATACTCATTGCAAATCCTGCAGGCTTTTTATGCCGAAAACTGGCCATCCTGCTATGCAGGTCTGAAATACATTCGGCGAATGTGCCGCTTACACTGAAGATTTCGAGTCACAGGAAGCATGCATTGGTTTCGACTGAGACGCTGAACAGCAAGAGACTGAGGAAAAAGTTTGTTTCCTTGCAGCTGTTAAGTATTTTTACTTTTTACATGTTCTATTAAATCCTGCTTAAGTACCCAGTTTCCATTTAATTAATCAGACCACATGTGGACAAATCTGGCTAGCTAAAGAGAAGTTGACTCCGTACTCCAGTATACTGTATTGCATAGGAGCATAACCAATGCTGCACCACAAGAAAATTAGGTTTCAACCTTAGTGTGTGTGTCTGCCATCTGTCAGCTACACAGTCTTCCATGTCTGAGCTCCGAGGATTTCTGTTTGTTTTTTGAGTTGTTGGGGGAGGTTTGTTTGGGTAATGAGGCTTAGAGTTGCTTGCTAGTCTTTCTACGTGTTTCCTCTTGCCTAGAAAAGTTAACGTTAACTGGTTTATTATTTTTTGGTAGTTATCCTTTTGATCCTTCTGATATTCTTGTGTACCTTGGAATACCCTTATGAACTTGTGTGTATTCATGGGCAAAGCCTATGTAAGTACTTGTCTTTATGGATCAACATGCTTTGCACCAGCCTCCCTGGCCCTAAACCTGTGTCCTAAACCAGAACGCTGGGGTTTGGCTTGTACTGTTAGGATACCTTAGAAGATGGGGACAGTGAGCTATAATGTTACTGCGTTCTGCTCTACTTTTATTCTCATAAAAGCGTTTAAGTACTTCATGTATAAAAAATGGTTTCTCGCTATGAAGAACCATATAAATTGGCTGTTAATCGAGAACATCTAGTGTTTTTGTAAGCTTTTCATGTACGCACTCATGTTGGAATATTTATTGGTGGAACCCATAATATTGCTAACAATTCTATTTTCTTTCTTTAGGGTGAATACTGTGGTGCACCCATCAAAGCTTTTATTGATTCTATGCAAGAAGACTTATCTGTTATTAAGGAGCGGGCCGTAGCAGCACAGTTACACATTACAGCTATTCCTAATAACAGTGAAAATGTTGCAACTTTGGAAAAACGACTTCTTGGGGTTACTGCAGAGCTTTCCCGAATTCAGGAAGAACTTATAAAAAAAACACAAGGTGAGGTGACCTGTGCTTCTGTAAGGACAGTTTTTCTGTAGTCCACCCAAAGGGACATAATAAAAATATACCTTGGGCAATACAGAAACTCCGACTGTTAGTACATGCCTGTACCACTCAGTAAAGCGGTAGCTATGGCAATGCAGCCAGGCTTACCTGACGAGGGAGAGAGGGCTGTAAATGGGTACAAAGAACTTGTAGCATGCATATGGTCCAAATAAACACTAATGTATTGTAAAAAGGATTTATTGTATATATCACTGAAGAAAAAACATTGTTAAAGGGATGTTATGGTTGTTGCACTAGTAAAAACCTATAAAATTCAATTGAAAACTGTTGTTACAGGGACGTTATGGTTACAGGTAAAACCGAAAAATTCGCCAGTTATGGTAAGCTAAGCAACCATAACTCGCGTCACCACTGTGCACTGCTAAGACTAACGCCCATAACCTCAAAGATGACATCACAAATATCATTGATGACACACTGATATTACATGTCTGGCTCCCTCATGTTTTGGTCACTGACATATGTAGGGCAGGTGGTTTTCTTCACTGACAGTCAGGAAGTAAACATTCAAAAGGCACTATGTTTGTAGACCTTACACTTCTCACATGTTTCTACACTACTTTCCTAAGGGGTCAGTCATAGCATATAATACATATACATAAGGGAAGAAGCAGGCCTGAAACACAGCAATCGTTTGTGGGCATGAAGATAACCAGTTAGGTTATTGTTAGGGAGAATTCTCTGTTTAGGCTGAATTTCCTAACCTAGTGAGTCCTCCAGCAGCTTTGCTGGATTTTTGGGGTTTATTTTGTTCTCCTGCCAAGAGTGAGACTCTTTTACCCTCACTCTTGGACATGATTTGAGTGTGTTTCTTTGGATCTAGATGTGTTTAATGGGCTATGGGGGCTTTTACCCCATAGGGCTTCATGTGTTTTTGTGATGTGTTACACAGCACCCTCAGTGCAGTGACACAGGGGTGTCATAGTGACCCCCCAGTATAGACTCCATACCCTGGGACTGACTGTCTCCCCGGGCATGTAAAGTCACCATTGACTTTACTAGTCTTAAATTCTGAACAGAACCAGTACAAACCATCATATTGTGGACGTACTGGCTGGGGCAATTCGATTGCCCCAGGGTCTGTTAGTCGAGGGGGCACGTCTCCGTCCCCCCTGATCGAGTTTTGGCTGGTGGCAGTGGATACTACTTTTTATATTCAACCGCGAATATTTTCCTATGGGATTTCCCATTGTTTTAGGCTATTATCTTTATTTAATTATTTACGGTAGCCTCGAACATGCCGCCGGTTTATTTAATATTAATTCTCCGGTTGGTATTTTTTGCCAAAACTTGATTCTAAAATGGCGTTTGTGTTCTCTTCTGTGACTCCAACCCAAGTCGAGCCCTTTGTTCCACTTTTTGGCGGGCTTCTCCACAGAAGCCCTCCAAAGTGGTGCCACTCTGTCTGGGGTACTTAGGAGGGGTGGAGGGGAATTTAGGCACCCTGGACTGAGTTGCCTAGGCAGCTCAAGTCGCACTCCATCCTGATTGGCCCAAGTGGTGAGCCGGCCGGCTCACCACTTAGCATGTTTGAGTGACAGCTAGGCTGAGTGAATGGGGGGTTTGCTGCATAAAAGCAGGGCTTTGGGGACTGGAACTTCAGAAGTCGCCACAGGACATAAGAATCCGACGAGGGAGAAGCTGAGGCGACCTGCCACGACACCACCACTGGTGGAGCCCTGCTGGACCGCCTCACCACTTTTCCCAACGACAGAGGAGATCTCCCGCCGGAGAGTCTTCTTCCTTTGACTGGTGGGGATAACCAGTTTCACCGTCTTTTCGCCTTCCCGACGTACCTCGTGGCCGCCTTGCCTGTGCCAAGCACCCCGGCAACCGGGATACCACGTTTTACCACGACCGCGAAACAAAGGTATCACCTTTAACCGGAAAACTCCACGGCTGGTTTCTTCCCTGGTAGTGCAACGACCTTCATCTTTTCTCCAAGTCGAGATCTTCTCTTCCCCTGGACAACGACGCAACTTGCACCCACTACCAGGAACTGCCACCGCTGGAGGATCCTTCCCACTTAAGGTACCGTGTCCCACCAGGCTTCCCTTGCTACCGACTGTACGGGGTAGATTTAGCCCCCGGCTTTTGAACCTGGGTTAGTCTGGGACACCCTGGCTAAACTTTCCTAAGCCTCTCTAAACTCTTTTTGAACCCTCTGCAAGACTTTCTAAGCCTAGTGTAACTGTGATCTTGGGCGCATTTGTGCTCTGCTCTAAGAGTGGGCCCAGCCTTTGGACTTTGGCTCACCAGTGACTTTTGCTCTTCTGCCTTGCTAACAGTGTTCTTGAATCTTAGAGTGGTGTACCTTTCCATATTCTGTCTTTTTCCCTCCCTTTCTCACAAACTTATTGGAGTGCCATCTAGTTAAGCGCTCACCTCTGTATGAAAATAAGTGGTGTTTTACAGTGACTTTTCTGATAAGGAAAAAGGGGTGTATATATTACAATAGTAACTGTGTTTAGAATATTTTACAATAAGAGTGCTGGAGTGTTTCAAACCGTGTGTTTTTAAATAAATAATTATATACTTTGATACCAAAGTTCTGGTCAGTGTTTGCTTGTATTATTGTACCTGAGTGCCTATTGTGTATACTTTGCATACTGCCTAACTCTTCTTGAGGGAAGTCTGACTGCTCAGCCACAGCTACCAGATAAATCTGGGTGGTACAGACTGCTACCAAGTGGGTTTACTGCCAACACCTGTAGTCTTAAATCTTTTGCAGTGGTCCCTAAGGGAACTGCACAGGTTTCTGCCTAACAGTTATGAACACTTTCTGGTAGTACTGTAGCTTTTTTGGCTACTTTACTTTCCCTGTATATGGGCTTATTTGTGTGCATTGTGGTCTCTTGATGTTTTGTTTGTAGTAGTACAAGTATGTAGTAAGTGAGGCGTTATTAGCTACTTATTACAAGTTTCACAATAAGCAAAAAGGTGACACTAAAGCAGTCATCATTTTACTATCCAACATGGCAAAACATTGATTATTGCACCTGTATGGTGCAGACAATGACTACGTTTCTGCATGACTTGTTTTGTATTTATTTGTATTTTATTTATTTGTATAGCACGCCTGGCCCGAAGGCATCTGGGAGCATTTCTTGAGGTTACAATTACATAGTATGCATTAAACGAGAACACTAGTTACATAGTATACATCCAACGAGAACAGAATACTTTCAAGAATACTTACAAGATAATTACAGGAAATTAGAATATGATTAGTCAGTACGGCAGTGTATAACAACTTAGAGTAGCAGAGAGCAGCAGTGTAGGTAATTAAGGTCATCGAGACAGGTGGAGGATTTGAGTGTCCTGCGGTATGAGCCACATTTTAGCTTTATTCTTGAAAGCGTGGAAGGAGGATTCAGATCTGAGAACTCTAGACTGCAATGGTGTTTATAGCAATGCATTGTGTAATGAATTATGTTTCGAATGGATTGTGTCCTCCCACGTATTCCTTTGATAATCGTATCCCAGCTTCAGCTGCTTTGGAATTTATTTATTTTTTCACCAAGGGACGCTGTGTTCAAGACCGCAGAGTCGATGTCCCTCGAGGGCTGCCGTCGACGTCATCCGCTGTATAAAGGGCTCGAGCAGCGCCCATTACCTCAGTTCCGTTTTTCCGGCGCATCTAAAATATCTTCGACGATGTCTTAGTCTTCAACTCCCTCCACACCCAAGACAGGGTTAAAAAAATGTCTGAAGTGTGGCAGGAAGATCTCTATTACTGACCCCCATCGGAATTGCCTCTGGTGCCTCAGCCCAGACAATCGGGTTGATGAGTGCGGGTCTTGTCAGGCCATGTCAAACAAGGCACTTGGGGAATGCAGAGGTAAGCTGGCGGTGGGGGAGGACAAGTATAAGTCTTGAAAAAGACAAAAGGATTTGGACGAATCGTTTAGAAAATCTCGTCATGAGACGAGGAGGTCAAGATCGGAAAGTCGCTCGAGGAAGTCTTCCTCGTCTTCGACGAAAAAGTCAAGAAAGCGACGTCATAGGTCTTCTTCCTCCTCGTCCTCTTCAGGGCGTAGAGTAATTTACCCTTCAAAACACGATTCCCCAAGAAATGGAAGGCCTTCAGGGCTTCGATGTTGAAAATATTCGAGAAAGCGGACCAGACCACTCGAAGTTGCCGCGTGGTGATCATGCCTCTACTCACTCTAAAAGTGACAGAGGAAAATCAAGATCCAAACATGCAAGGGCTGAAAAAGGGATGAGAGTATCTTCAAGGGAAAGTTCCCCGACACCACACTCTAAATCTAAGCCTCCGATACACAAATCGGGGCAAAAGGAATCGGCGTCAAAGGCGAAACTTGACTCGACATTGTCGACGACCATAGCGTCGAAACAGATTACAAAAATGGCGTCGACACCTGTAGCTTCGATAGCATCGCAGCCTTCTTCGACAGCATCGAAGCCTCCTTTGACACCGTCGAAGCCAGCGTCTAACCTATGGACGCCTTCGACGCCTTTATCGAGGCCTTCTCTAACACCAAGGCCCAAGTCGATGCCATTTTCTATGCCTAGACAAGTTCCACCTTCTTTGCTTGAAAAGGCTTTCCACCCTCAATCTAGACAGGAATTCTTAACTTCTCCAGCATGGGGTCTGGCATGGATTCACAAGCTCATGAATATTCCCTGTTGTCAGGCTGGGAATCCTCGGTAAAGAAAAAATCAGCATCGGTTTCGTTTCTGATCTGTCTTCCTTAGTAGTAACCAATCACTGATCTCTGGGTCATACTGCCCTCAGCCAATGACTGCCCTCTCCCTAAGCCCCGCCTCTGGCAGCCATCCTCGTGCTTTAGCTCTCGAGTTTTTGCTGCGTTTTTGCGCTTTTTCAGGAGATTTTCTCATTTTTCCGGCTGAAAAAGAGGGTGGGGCGGTGGCCGTTACAGACTCGGAATCCGTCTCTGAGGAGGAACTGGTGGAGATTGAGAAGGGCCTCAACAAAAGGTCCATAGGCCTCAACGAGAGGTTCAGAAACCTCAACGAGAGGTTCGAGAAGGTTCGATCCCAGGGGGCGGTCCCTGCTGATGTAATCGAAGATGGCGACGATAAACAGAGCCCAATGGAGCGGCCATCCCATCCGTCGCAGCCATTGCCCGAGCCCCAGGATAGCTCGGCGGCCATTTTGTTGGCAATCCAATCCTTATGTACCGAGATAAAGACAAGATTACCACGCACCCCGACGGAGGAGCCAGAATCAGGCCCGTCGGGAAGCACTCCGAATAAGCGAGGAGAGTCCACCCCGTTCCTCCCTTCGTGCCTGCGAGACCGGTGGACCCCTCATCCCCCTCGCCGGGAGAGGATGCTTACAGGGAATCCACATCTACCCCTACCTGGACGACTGGCTATTCCGGGCAAGGTCAAGGGAACCCGCCGTCGATCATACGGTGAGGACCGTCCGGTTGCTCACGGAGCTGGGGTTCGCCATCAACTACCCCAAATCCCACCTGGTCCCATCGCAAGTAGCACTGTTTTTGGGGGCGAAGCTCAATACAGTGGAGCAATTGGCCTCCCCTTCAGAGGAGAGGACCAAGTTCATCCTGGGCAAGGTGCGGTGCCTGTTAGCCACAGACGTGGCCAGGGTGAGGTCCATCAAGTCCCTCCTTGGGATGATGTCCTCATGCATCTACCTTGTGCCCCTTGCAGACTTCGGATGCGTCTGCTACAGGAGTTCCTCGATGCCTGCTGGTTTCAGGCGAGGGGCTGCTTCGAGGACAGGATCCCCCTCGACGAGGAGTTCCGTCGGGCGATACTATGGTGGGGCACCCAGACTCACCTCACGACCGGCACGGACTTTCAAACCCCAGCGTTTCAAAAGACGGTGAGTACGGACGCCTCTCTGGAGGGTTGGGGGGCCCACACCGCAGATCTCCACGCAAGAGGCCTTTGGCTCCTGGAGGAGAGGTCTCTTCACATCAACATCTTGGAGCTCCGAGCAGTGTTCTGGGCGCTCAAGTCGTACCTCCTATCCCTCAAGGACAAAGTGGTGAGGATCTTCACCGACACCACCACCACGATGTTCTACATACGGAAGCAGGGGGCACCAGATCCCCAGCCCTATCCAAGGAGGCCCAGGATCTGTGGCACTGGGCCATCGCCCAGGGGATGTTTCTGGTTCCCTTCCACCTGGCAGGAATAAAAAACACCATCGCCGACTCACTCAGCAGGGAGCTGTGCTCGTGCCACGAGTGGGAACTGCGCCAGGATCAAGTGGATCGACTCTTCCAACGATGGGGCAAACCCCAGATCGACCTGTTCGCAACGGCGACGAACTCCAAGTGCCAGAGGTTCGCCAGCAGGTTCCCACAGCCGAGGAGCATGGGCGATGCTTTCTCGTTCCCTTGGGACGACCTATTTCTATATGCGTTGCCGTTGCTGCTCTGCCTCATCAACCAGCTCAAGAAATCCAGGTGCAGAATGATCCTCATCGCACTGGCGTGGCCGAGGCAGGTCTGGTTCCCGACCTTCTGGACTTGTCAACGTCCCCGCCAGTCAGGCTGCTGGCGGACGCGGATCTCCTCTCCAGAGAAGGAGGCGCCATTCTCCACCACGACCCACAGTCTCTGAACTTGCAGGCCTGGCTCCTGCAGCACTAGAGTTTGGAGGGTACAATATCCCGGCTGATTGCAGAGAGGTTCTTGCAAAGGCCAGGGCATCCTCAATTCTCGTGTTACGGTCATAAATGGAAGAGGTTCTCTGTCTGGTGCCGTGCTCAGAAGATTAACCTTCTGCGAATTACGGCCCCTCAAGTGCTGCCGTACCTGCTGTTGCTGGCCAAGGCTGGACTGGCTCACGCCTCCATAAAAAAATCTGGCTGCCATCTCCCGATATACCAGGACGACGGGACGGGTGGCCTTGTGGTCTCATCGCCTGGTGAAGGAATTTATGAAGGGACTATTCCGATCGTTCCCGCCGGTGAAGGCTCCTGCCCCGGCGTGGGAGCTTAATGTGGTGCTGACCAGGCTCATGTGGGGCTATTCGAGCCTATGCATTCGTTGCCTTTGAAGTTCCTGTCATGGAAGACAGTGTTTGTCGTGGCCACCACCTTTGCACGAGTGGGAGAGATTCAGGCCCTATCTTGCAAGCCTCCATACTTGACTTTTCATGACACAAGGGTGGTGCTGACGACGCACCCCTCCTTCATGCCCAAGGTGCCGTCGGACTTCCACCTCAACGAGCCCTTGGTGTTACCAGTTTTCTTTCCGTCGCCTTCGACGCCGGCCGAGAGGACTGTGCACTCGCTGGATGTAGCTAGAGCGCTGAAGTTCTACGTGGACCGCACAAGGAGTTTTCGGAAGACGTCACAACTGTTTGTGAACTTTGGGTCTGTGAATCAAGGGAAGGCTCTCTCGGAGACTTCCATTTCCAGATGGCTCTCCGGCTGCATCATGCACTGTCACCGGTTGGCAAACCGACCGCAGCCCGGCCGTCCGAGAGCCCATTCGACCAGGGCGATCGCTGCTACCACGGCGTTCCTGTCTGGTGTGCCCCTGCTGGACATCTGCAGGGCTGCTACGTGGAGGTCGACGCACACCTTCACAAGATTCTACTGCGTCGATCGGGACTCCAGGGAGGAGTCCAGGGTCGGCCAAGCAATGCTGCACAACCTGTTCACTAAAGGTGAGTCTGGTGAGGAGGTAAGAGATGCTTAATGTTGAGTTGTTATATTGCTTAATGTTGAGCCTGTTTCCACCTTCCGTGTTTGTGCATGTGTAAACTGCTATGTTTTTTTTTATTCATGAGCATGTGAATCCATGCCCGACGCCATGCTGGAGAAGGAACAAGTTACTTACCTGTAACTGTTGTTCTCCAGCATGGGTCTGGCATGGATTCATATGCGAACCCTCCCACCTACCCCTCTGCGGCTCTTCACTTGGTCATACTGCCACATGGCTTGCTACCAAATCTGAGGATGGCTGCCAGAGGCTGGGCTTAGGGAGAGGGCAGTCATTGGCTGGGGGCAGTATGACCCAGAGATCAGTGATTGGTTACTACTAAGAAAGACAGATCAGAAACGAAACTGATACTGATTTTTTCTTTACCGAGGATTCCCAGCCTGACGACGGGGAATATTCATGAGCATGTGAATCCATGCCAGACCCATGCTGGTGAACAACAGTTACAGGTAAGTAACTTGTTCCATCCATGTCTTCTATATATGAGTAACATTCCTCTGAAGAGAACGTCACTCCAGCTGGGGTTAGATTTGGGGCCAGAGAGGTCCCTGAAGAACTGGTGGACCCACAATCAAGAATAACAAACTTGTATGATTGCCTACAAAATGCCAGTGGCTTGGACACTTCTCCTGAAGTGGATTTTGAGAGGCCAGACCCTACAGATAATGCTGATCCCAGTTAGAGAAATCTTATGGGAAGAGTCATCGATTTTATGGGATGGAAAGCTGCTTCCCCGGATATTGACCAGGATGACATGACTGATATCCTGAGTGAAGGTCCCTTAACAGATCCTGTTTTACCATTCCATAAAGCTTTACAAAAAAGGGTAATGGTAAATTGGAATCATTTCGTTTCCAGCAGTGAATACAAAACTGGTACCAAAATATAGACCAGCCTTATCAGACCCAGAGTATTTATCCAAGCATCCCTCTCCCGAAAGCCTTGTAGTTCAAGCTGCAACTTCCACTAGACAATCAGCTTATCCATCAATGCCACCAGATAGGGACGATAAAGTTGATGCTTGGGCCCGGAAAGCCTTTACTTCGGGCAGCATGGCCCTGAAATCAACTAATGTCACTTGCACATTAGCAAGATTTACTTTTACCCTGTGGGACTGTATGTCATCGGCGGCTGAACGTATCCCGGAAGGTGAGGAATGCGATGGTTTCCTGGCTATAGTGAAGGATGGTAAAGAGGCTATGGAGGAATGCCTTCAGTCAGGATTGGACACTGCGGATAGTATAAGCAGGTCCATGGCTTCTAGCACGGTCTTGCGCAGATTCGCATGGCTAACAAAATCTAGATTTGCACCTGAAGTGCAGTCTAGACTACTTAATATGCCCTTTGAGTCCTTGAGGTTGTTTGGCAGCAAGTCAGATGAGAGCCTGGAGAAGCTGGAGACCTCAAACGGCAGCAAAATCACTCAGCGCCGCTATAAGACAACCTCATCAACATTCTTACGCAGGCTCATCTTCCTGGAATAGTTGCCCTTTTCGCTTTTATTCCTCTTATGGAAAAGGGAGGAGAGGGCATGCCAATCACAGAGGCCAACAGAGAAAACCTTTTCGTGGTGGAAAAGGGAGAGGTGCTAGATCAGCCACAGAAGTGGTTACTACCTCCTCAGCCACTGTTGCAGCCGCTGCAAAGCCACTTTGAGGTCTTAACCCATAAAACCCCGGTGGGAGGCACAATCACTCAGTATCTGGACGAATGGCGGGGGATTACATCAGATGCTTGGGCACTAGAGATAGTGACCAATGGTTACTGTCTTCCTTTTCATCAAAGACCTCAAGATCATCCACCGGGAGCCAACTCTGTAAAAATTCCAGTCCTGCTCCTTGTGCAGGAGATTGTAACACTGCTAGAGAAAGGTGCAATAGAACATGTAGCTGTAGCGGAGAGGAACAAGGGTTGGTACTCCCCATATTTTCTCATCCCCAAAAAGGACAGAGGATTGAGACCCATCTTGGACTTCAGAAGCTTGAACAAGTTCCTCAGGAAGGACAAGTTCAAGATGGTGACCCTTTCTCAGATCCTTCAGGCTCTTCAACTTCAGGAATGGCTGGTTTCATTGGACCTTCAGGATGCTTACTTTCATGTGCCAATTAATCTCAAGCACAGGAAGTACCTAAGGTTCGCAATTGGTGGTTCTCATTATCAGTTTCGAGTTCTACCATTTGGGCTAACCTGCGACTGAGGGTTTTCACCAAACTGATGGCGGGGGTGGCAGCAAGTATCCGAAGAAGGGGATTCACGTCTACCGTTATCTGGACGATTGGCTAATAAGGGCAAGTTCATCCGAACAAGCCCAGGAACATCTGGCCTTGACCTGCCATTTCTTACACAGTCTGGCCTTCTCCCTCAATTACAAGAAGTCACAAAGGATTCCTAGCCAAAAACTCAAATTCATCGGAGCGATCCTGGATACTTCATCAGGGAAAGCCTCACCTCCCTAGGAGAGGCTCACCACATTCTGCAGATGGTAATGACATTTCAAAATGCCCTAGATCTACCGGCATTCGACTTGATTGCTAGGCCTCATGGCATCCTGCATTTCTCTGGTGCCAGAGGCCAGATTGAGAATGAGATCTCTTCAGTGGGCCCTCAGGACTCAATGGTCCCAATTTTGGGGGGAGATGTCAGATCGTTTACAAGTCCCAACCAAAGTGGCTCAAGATCTTCTATGGTGGGCTTGCAAGGAGAATATCCTCAAGGGAGAACCGTTTTGTCAACCATGGCCGGAGATAATGGTAGTGACGGATGCCTCACTCACGGGGTGGGGAGCCCACACCAACAATCTGACAATCCGCGGTCGTTGGTCTCCATCAGAGTCCAAACTACACAACACCCTTTTGGAGCTGAGAGCAATCAGACTAGCGCTGAAGGCTTTTCTGCCCTCTGTACAAGGAAAGAATGTCCTGATAATGACGGACAACACAGTGGCCATGTACTAACTAAACAAAAGAGGCGGCATAGGATCTCTTCCACTGTGCAGAGAGGCAATGCAGCTTTGGTTCTGGGCAATGCAAGAAGGAATCTCTATCGGCAGTTCACCTGGCCAGAGAGCTAAATATGTTGGCAGACGCTCTGAGCAGGCAGAGCACAGTCTCCCACGAATGGGAGCTAACTCAGGAAGTCCTTCAAGAGATCTTCGCCCTTTGGGAACCCCTCAAGTAGATATGTTCGCGACCGGGACAAACCGGAAGTGCGAACTGTATTGCTCAAGGGAATCTTCCCCCGAGAGGAGCTCTAGGGGATACGTTCGTAGTGGACTGGGTAGTTCCACTCCTTTACACGTTTCCTCTAGTCTCCATGATTCCTCATGTAATCAGGAGGTTGAGAAAGTTCAGGAAAACCATGATCCTAATTGCCCCGGATTGGGCCAGGAGTACGTGGTACCTGGACCTTCTGGACATGTCCATTTGCCCTCCAATACGTCTTCCACAAAGAGAGGATCTTCTCTCGCAAGAGGAAAGTCGAGTTCTCCATCCAGAGATCAAGACACTCAGCCTTCACGCATGGTTTCTGAGAGGCTAAGATATAAGGATTGGGACCTCCCGAATGACGTAATGGAGATTTTGCTTTCGGCCAGGCAGCCAGCAACAAAATCCCTGTACCGGTGTCGTTGGAATAAATTCATTGACTGGTGCAGGAACAAGAATGTGGATCAATTTCTTTGTAGCACTCCAACAGTACTTTGTTTTCTAATGCACTTAGCCAATTTGGGGCTCCAAGTGGGTACGATAAAAGATGACTTGGCAGCGCTATCAATCTTTAAGCACTCCTCGGAAGAGGTGTCCCATTTTAAAATGCCTTTTAGTCATTCAATTCTTGAAAGGGTTGACAAATGTATACCCTCCGACACCTTTTCAGGTGCCCATCTGTAACTTAAATCTAATCTTAAAATGTCTCATGTGTGCTCCTTTCGAGCCCTTACACTCTTGCCCATTAAGACTGCTCACTCTTAAGACAATTCTGTTAGTGGCTATAACATTAGCCCGCAGGGTAAGTGAGTTGCAGGCACTATCTTGTAAGCCTTCCCACAATATTTTCCATAGGCACAAGGTAATTTTAAAAGTCAAACCATCTTTCTTGCCTAAAATAGTGCCTGATTTTCAGCTGTCTCAGAAGATTGTTCTACCTTCCTTTTATCCTCCACCTCACACTAGTAAGGAAGAGGAAAGGTTACATAGATTGGAACCAAAAAGACTCTCAGTTTATACATTTCCAGATTGACAAATCTCCGACAATGTGACCAACTATTCATTGGATATACTGGGCACAAATTGGGCCTTGCAGTAACTAAACAAACTCTATCCAGATGGATAATTTTAGCCATCTCGGAGTGCTATAACGTTAGTTTGTAAGTAACTTGTTCATCTCGTGAGTTCTCCCAATAACCTCTGATATTTTCCTGCCAACATTATATTGACAATGCCTTGTGGAGGCTCTTCATGAAATGTAAATGTACATGTGATGTCATCAGTGATGTCATCAATGACATTTTTGATGTCATCTTTGATGTTAGGGGTGTTAGTCTTAACAGTGCACACTGGTGGCGTGAGTTATGGTTGCTTAGCTTACCATAACTGGTGAATTGCTGAGGTTTTTCTGTTTTACCTGTAACTATAACGTCCCTGTAACAAGGTTTTTCCATTACATTTTATAGGTTTTTACTATTGCAACTTAACCATAACGTCCCCTTGACAATGTTTTTGTCAGTGAATTTCATTGGTTTTTAGCAGGATACTATTACTGTGTAAAATAGAACTGTGCAACATAGTGCAACTGCTGGCACCATGTTAATGCGGACAGCAGTCGCAGACTATAGATCTCTTTGCATAGATCGTGTGGCATCCAATTGGCTGAGTAAGGCAGGTGCTCTCTTATATAGTGGTACCAATCACCAAACGCAAATAACATAGATAAACGGCACCATGGGCAAACATTGGCAGGGAAAATAGAGTAGATTTGCAAATTGTGCACTTATGAAGTAAACAGGACAAAGACATAGGGAGTACACCATAACGGAATGCATCAACAATGGAAAGGATGTCTGCCTTCACCAATCTTACCGCACTGCTACTTTAAAGGGGAAGAAAGAACGAACTGCCAGAGTAACTACTGGAAAATGCAAAGACCTGGACGTCGGTACAATGTAGTAAGGACCCTAAACTTTGTCAAATAATTGCACAGGTGCTGCAGTATGCAATAATACGTAAGCATAACGTGTCTTGGTGTAATGCAGCAATGCCAAGCACCTTACAGTTGCAGGAAGAAAATGTCCCTCATGACACAAGTACTTTCTATAGTAACCCCATTGGTACGCACAGTGCTGTGAACCGTAAAAAATGTAATATCTATTGCTGTATGTACATCAAACAGATTTTCATTTTGGTAAGACAACATATTGGAAAGGAAAGCAAGGCAGTACAAGCGGCAACCCTTCCACAACAGCATACGGGCATAGGGAACGAAAGAAACTCTGTGCATAGGGAAATGGACAGCGTGGAAGTCAAAGTGGAGAAATTGCTGAACAATTGTGGCGCTTTAAAGGTTGTGTCCAAGGATATCATTTGGACAAGAAAACGCAACACTGGCACACCTGCATGTGTACTCCTTCCACATGGCGGAGCCCCCCCCATTCCCTCAAAAACCATTTCATGGGAGACGTTACGGTAATACATCAATCTCTTCCTCCCCTCACAACCAAATTGTGCAAATCCCCATTTCCCCACAATAAGTACTTCTGCTACCCCTCCCTTTCCAACTGGGGTGTGCATGTGTACAAGGAAAGGATGATAATGATATTGTTTTTTTAACCTGAAATGGGGTTCTGACTCAGCAGCACAGAGTCCTCGTTGCAATGACCGCAAATAAGAAAAAGGTAGGTGTCCCACTTACACTGCAGCTGTCCGGCTTATCTGCAGTGACAATGGAGGTATCCGTACCCCGCCAGCATGCTCCGCACGTCCGCATGTTGTCCACCACCAATCATGCGTGTATGCCCGTACGTTTATGCGTAGTGCAAGTACACGCATGTTTGTCTGTTCCTGTGTCCTGCGGGCGTCGCCACTGCGCAGATGCGAAGGAACGTTAATTAGGTCTGGGCGTCCACCCACGTCGACAGGTAGCTATGAAGATAAACATCCCACCTGCTGTACCTTTACCTTTATAAATACCCAGCGTCTCCCTAAATTGTTGGCGCACGTGTAGTGCAGTTTTAGTCAGTAGAGAAAAGGCGACAGTGCATAGGACACCCATGCACGTGCATCCGTCTCAAAGGTGAAAAGTGGCGATGCCAGCATGCGACCGTACCCACTCTGGGCTGCATGAGCCCTTATTTCGGGGACAGGAGCCAGACCCTCGAACAGTGGTAAAGTGCAGGGTTGAGCAAATTACAGTGTGTTTTTCGGAAAGTACACGCTTACAGAGACACCACAATGTGCCGTTGTACATGTATGTATGGTTTGGAACAATGTAGGCCTGCTTTCCAGGTGAAAGTTGTCCACAGCAACCCTACAAAGGGGCACAGCCCAGAGGTGCTGAGCAATCAGTTTGCAGCTTTGCTGAACAAAGTAGCAGGCCATTTAGATTTTCCCTGTAAGTAATGCTGCACCAAATCTGATTTGCTACAGTGCGTCTGCAACTAATAGCAACCATGTTAGTCCGGCTGAGTACGCACAGTAATGGAAAAAATTCTGAACGGACATTGCTGTGCCGCACGCAACCGCAGCTGCGATATTCCCCCTTATCCCAATCACATGGGTAGCTAGCGGCAAAGGGGAGTAAGCACACATGTGTTTCCCCAAGGACGGCGAGGGCCGTGTCTCAATGAAGCAGAAACATTCCTTCTGTTTCCAGTGTCGTGTTTGCAGTATGCCATCATTGCGTACTGTTTAAAAGTTTCACACGCTTCCACCAATGACATTGATCAGCTCTCCATGTAACGGTATCAGTTCTGTGCAATACTCCTCTGCATACACACCCCGCCCAGAAATGTTATTGTGCAATCCCTGTGGCTCCACAGTCCCTTTTCCATCTCCGCCATCCTGAAAATCCCTGCATGTCTTTCGTGCTGCGTGCGAGCATAGGGGCACAACGTGCAACCAGGGTAGGGGAAGTTTGTTATAAGGGGCGGCCCTTAAAAGTTTTTTTTTCTTTTTCATTTTTTATTTGATTGTTTTCTTGTGCGGCACTTTTACAGTAAACTCTTCACCGCATCTTGTAGATGGGCAAACAAAAAAGCATTACCAATGGGCGACAAAAAAATGCCATCTGGTTGGAAAAATTCCCTTTCTACAACTCATTGTCGCAGAAGAACATCCCAGCAGCGGACAGAAAAGGTTTCATACTTCTGTTGATGAGACCCCTTCCTGCGTCTGGCTCGGAACAACATCCATGAGCAGTGGCCCACACTCTTTGTGGTGTTATTGATGAGAACAGCACCTTGACAGTGGGAAAATGCCTCTTCACTAGCTTCAGCAACCTCTTTAGTCGATGGAACAAGCCTAAACAAGACATGTAACCCATATGCATACCACCGTAGTGGATGACGATAACATCGCCTCTACCGAAAGTGGCCAGGTCTTTGCAAAGTGCATCCATGCCGGCGAAACTGCGCTCGTACACACCGTTCCACAATGCGACCACTCCTTCCAACCCGAAATTGCCATCAAACTTTCTTTCCAGGGCATACTTGTGCAGACAGAGTAGAAAGCCATCACCTATAGGCAACACAATGGGTTTCGCCATTTCAGCCAGCCTCACTACGCATAATATAATGTACAGCAGTTTGAACGCCCCTTCCTGTAAAACACACCCACAGTACCCGATTGGATAATCCTGAAAGTCCCATGTTCATTGGACATCAACGTAAAAAGTGCAGATTGTGGCACGTGCAGTGCCCAAAGTACCGTGAGGGCTGCAACCCAGTAAAGCAGGAGCAGTCCTTCCCTTTCCACTACCTTTTTGTCCAGCACCACCTCATTGGGTTACGGGTAAATGGGTACACACAATTCCACCAATGCCATCAAAGACGCTACCATCTAACACTCTGTGCTGCACAACACTTCATAGGTGCCCTTAGAAAATCAGCCTGCTAGTGTACTGTCACTTGCCAGCACGTCCACTACAAATTTCAGTAATAGATTGCAAAATGTGTGCATCCACATTCATCCTCTTCCACACCCACTACCACAAATGTAAGGTACCAAAACCTTTTCTGCACTATGCGTATTACTGTGTTATAAGTGCTCTGCGAACGGTATCTATCACTGAGTGGCCATTACGTTCTTTAAAAGTATACGTTTTTTTTCCATCCCCTACCATGAAGTGGCACGTTAGTGATATGTGCTTGCAACGTTCATTGCCCCATATCATACAGTATAATATCGACACAGGAAATCCCTGCTTTCCTTCAGACAATGCTACAAAATGTTTTCCCCACTAACTCTCCTCCTACATAAATCGTAAAAAAATGACATCAATAGCAGCATTGAATGTATCGTACCAAGGTAAAGCAGCTTTCCAAAAGATCATTCTATGCCTACAGCTGTACTTCTGTGTAGGCTGCACTATTACAGCACGCTCTTTTTAAATCTGCCCCTTTCTACTATTCCCCCTCTGCAAAGCATCCACAAGAGGAGTGCGAGACTTGTGATGGTATCTCTCCTGCACTGAAATGTCGCCAATAGCTCCCAGTGACTGCGAAGAATAAAGTGAGAAGACTCTGCATTATGCAGAAGGCCTTCTGACCCCTGGGACCACAATACCTTCAAATGTAACGCCCTATATATCTGCGTGCGCAAGCTCTTGACTCACCTGTCTCCACCTCCCCCAGGGTCACACGCTTCTGCAAAAAACTAGTTCTTAGTAGATGTGCTTTTTCACCTGTGACCTCCCTCTGCAACAGGCTCCCGACCTCCCTCTGCAACAGCCTCCCTGACACTTTAGGGGAAACATCACCGATTCCGGAAGCACCTCAAAGTCTTTCTCTTCGCGCCTGCTGTATCTGCTCATCTCCCTGGCTAACTGCAGGATTTAAACTTAATCTGCACTACTTACCTGACTGTGTTGTTGGATCCATGTCACCTCCCCCTGCCAGGCGAACCCCTACACTGGCTGTGTAGCAAACCTGCACTTGAGCACTGTTTCCTATATGCTTAACAGTGCACCCACCACCTCATGTGTACACTTATCTGTGCACTTGGCAGAATTGGCCGTAATTTTACTTGTCATTTCTTCTTCCCATGTACTGTACCTTCCCCTCCCTCCACCCATGCACTTGGGTGATCTAAGTCACACTTGTCCTACTAGGTTCTTTGTCTCTGTCACCCCTATGTTTGCCCTCCTTTGCCTCGTTGTGCTTTGCGAGACGTATGTTGGCTAATTACGAATGCTGTAGCATACAAGCGCACATCATATGATATGATATACACACAATGTATGCACAACCGTAGGATGCCTGCCACTTAACGTTTACACTCCAAAGTTTTTTGTTTTCCGCACTAACCCACTTGCTGCACACTTTTAAAAAAATATTGGGCACATGCAGCACACCTTGCATGTTACTAACTGCAAAGAAATACATAGTTGATGCATACACCCGGGGTGCCTGCTCCATACATTGCTCACTTCCACCATGGCCTTCTGCACTTCCTTGTGCAAATAGACCACCTGGCACACTGTGTGTACACACTTGACCCACCAACCTTATAAATAATGTCTTTCACTCCACAGTTTCCTTTCCATGGCTCCCATCCAGAAAATTGCTGGATGTGGCAGTACAGCATAAACCGCTGAGTTTTCGTGGTAGGTAGGGGTGGAGGTGGGTGGTGGTTTTAAATGTAAGACAGGATTAGGAGTTGGGTCTGTAGTACTGTCTCAGAAAAGAAAAGGGTTTTTTGGGTTTTTTTTGTCCTGTTTTTGTTATGTACATGCTTGCTTACACATTTTAGTTTTTTATGTTTTTCAATATGTTTCTATTCCCTTCTCACATTTGTATAGACTGAACGTCAACGCTTCTCTTACAGTTCTACAGGATTGTATTAAATGCTGCGTGCAGAGTGGCAAACAAAACTGCATTGCCAATGTAGGTCAAACAAATTCCATTTCGTTGGACCCACTGCAAATCTTGCTCCTTAATGCTGTCCTAGTCGGTGCTGAACATCCCAGCACTGCACATAAAGGCACACCTGCTTCTGTTTACAAAACACCTCCCGACCTCTAGCTGTGGGCAAATTACATCCTAATGTGCAACACGTGCAATTACCTACACCATGTGCTCGCGAACGCATAGCACCTCACTTTGGTTGTTCCACCAAGTGCACAATGCTCTCTGCACCCATTATTCAAAGGTCACCATTCTCGGAGAGAAACGGAGGCAACTCTACATCGCTGCTGTATGGTGCGCTGGCTGTCGTCAAAAGATAGAATATTGGGTGCATAACCAACAGCCTACGGCCCTTGGCGCAATGTACCCAAAACTGTGGGTCTTACCTACTCCCAGCACAACAGAATAGCCTCAGGAAAGGGAACATTTCCCACATCCCAGAATCCACAAACATAACATATGATGGGTGGTGCAAAGGGCAAGTCATGGCAACCGCAAATAGCACCATGTGGCTCCCTAATGTCCAAGGTGGTGGCATAATGGGTACCATATGGTACCGGAAGCATATCAGGTCACTTGTGCTGTTCAACCATGTCCTGCACAACCATTTTTTCAATGTCACCACCATCAGAGACATGCATACTTAAAAGTGCATGTATGTGTTATGATGGCGTGCTATGGAGCAGGCCTAGCCTCTTTGGTCACTCGCCTACGTGCCTTTGCCATAAACCCAACAGTGTAGCCCTTGGCCACACCCAATTCAACATAACAGAGTTATGCAGGTGAAAAAGTGGCCAGGTACATACAGGTCATGCCTAGACACTTCTAAGCATCCTCTACCTCACCACCCCCCACAGGACACATCAAAGAAGTTGTTGCTCCATCAGGTCCAGGCATATACTACACAGTGTAAGAATTGCAACCAATACCCACAACCATAAAAGCAACATTTTAGCACATGCAACACACAGTACTGCAGTGTACGTTGCAAGTTTCATATGTTCTCCATTGTTCTCCCCTTCTGCTATTGCTCCACCATCACTGACCGCTGGGCCTCAGCACACACTGCACACCGTAGTACAACCTTTGTTTTACTTCTCATGTCATACGTAATGCAGGCCTCATCTGCAAATGTGCCTGCCAACTTTCACCCTGGCCACATCTTTACATACATGGCTCAATTACATTGTGTTGCCTGTGCAGAACGGTATGTGAGTGGCTGTGTACATTGTCCATATTGCAACTTTCTAACGCTGATGACGTCCTTTCATGGCGCAATGTAGTAAAGCACTTCTTCAAGCAAGGGTCTTTTAAGGCCCTTCCCATAGCAAACACACATGGTGACATGTGGCTCCCTATTTTGCAACAGAGGCAATGATGTAAACCATATGGTAATGTACGCATAGCAGCTCACTTCTGCTGTTCCATCAAGTGCTCAATGTTCTCTGCAACCAATGTGTGCGACTCACGAACTCCAAATGCAGGCAAAGTAACAACTGCATTGCTGCATTATATTATTGCGGCTGTGATGAAGGCCTAGGCTGTTGGGTGCATGGCCGGCTGCCATGCACCCAACAGTCTAGGCATGGGCCACACTCACTACGACATAACAGAGCCATGCAGGCTACCAGGTACGCATGTGCCAGAAATCACAAAGGCAAAATTCGCTCCAGCGCTTCCAGTGTACGTTGCAAGTTTCATGTGGTCTCCATTGTATTCCTCTTCTGCCCATGCTCTACAATCACTGGCCGCTGGGGCCTCACCACACACAGCACAACCGATGTTTTACTTCTCATGTCCTGTGTAATGCAGGTCCCAACGGCAAGTGCGCCTGCCAACTTTCACCCTGGCCTCAACTTTGCATACAAGGCTCAACGAAGTTGGTTTGCCTGTGCTGGACGGTATATGAGTGGCTGTGTACATTGTCCAGATTGCAACATTCTGATTCTGATCACGTCCTTCCATGGTGCAATGTGGTCAAACACTTCCTCAAGCAAGGGTGTTATAAGGGCCAAACCATAGCAAACGCACATGGTGGCATTTGGCTCCCTATTGTGCAACAGGGGCAATTATGTGGACCATATGGTGATGAACGCATAGGAGCTCACTTCTGCTGTTCCACCAAGTGCACAAAGTCCTACACAACCATTGTGTGCTACTCACCAACTCCAAATGCATGCACATCAACAACACACCATTATATTGTGAAGGCTATAATGAAGGCCTAGGCTGTGGGGTGCATGGCCTACGGCCTTTGGCTATGCACCCAACAATCTAGGCCGAGTCCACACTCGCCACAAAGTAACAGAGCATGCAGGCGACCAGGTGCGCATGTGCCATAAATCAAAAAGGCAACATATGCTCCAGCACTTCCACCCAACTGCCACACCATAAAGCAGGGGCACTTGCCAGTTATGCTGATGCGCAATGGAACCTTATACAAGGTCGTCTCCAGGAGGTACCTGAACCCGCAAAGACCAAATTACTCGCCATCATGGCTGAGGGCAGGCAGGTCAACCAAAATGTTTTTTTAAAAAAAGCACTCTGGATACTGCGGAGACAGCAGGGAGATCCCTGGCTCAGGGCACGCTGCTTAAACGGCACGCTTGGCTCCGGAACTCAGGCTTCAAGCCGGAGACCCAAGCAACTCTTATTAGACTCTTTGTAAGCAAGTCCAAAAGCAATAGAAATTCCCTACAATCACCCACCCCCCCAGCCCTCGATTAGAGACACCTCTCGTTAGTTTGTGCTCTGCGTCTACATCTATCGTACCCCCCCCCCCCTTTTCAGGGAGCCTCCTGGTCCCTCAAGGCCCACCGGATGTTGGTAGGGTTGTAGGTCAATGCTGGAAATTTCAGATCATATTCCAATATTGGGGCCCACGTGTTTTGAAAACGATGGAGGACTCATTTTCCGCGATCAGGATGTCCCATATTTTCCCCCACCACTGGGACATGCAAGGGCCATCCGGCGCTTTCCAGGAACGGGCTATCACTATTTTCCCGGCCAAGAGGCATTGAGTTAGTAGTTTGGCTCGGCTTCCGGAGTGTGGGTATGAGTGGGACCGGGACCCCCAGAAGGATGGGCCCAGGCTCCAAGGGGAGGGCTGTTTGAGTGATCTGTTCAATGGTGGTTAAGCATGACTTCCAGAATTGTTGGATTTTTGGACATGTCCACCACATGTGAAAGAAGTAGCCTGGTCTGCCGCACCCCTTCCAGCAGGTGTGGTCAAGAGAATGGTTCATGTGATGAAGCCTGAGAGGGGAGTAGTACCAGCGCAGCAGGATTTTGTATGCGCACTCTGTTGGAAACGCAGGTGGAGGATGCGTGTGCTCGGGTCCAGATGTACACCCAGGTCTGGTCCTCAATCGAGTTTCCCAGATCCGCTTCCCATTGGGTCATACATCAGGTTTTTGGGATGAGAAAGTCCCCTAAAAATCGTCTGTATAAAGTGGAGATCCTGCCTTGGATTGGGAGATCTTTGAGGCTTAGCTCAAGGGGAGTGAGAGAGCGTGTGGCTGCTTGGAGATTTTGTGGGTGGGCGCACCAGTGCCGAAGCTGAATGTATGTGAATCTGTCCCTTTTCTTGGAGCTGGAACTTTTCCTTGCATTGTGCAAATGTGCAAGGTAGGCGTTAGGCATAACCCTGTGCAGTTCCCTCTAGGACCACTGCAAAAGATTTAAGACTACAGGTGTTTGGCAGTAAACCCTCTTGGTAGCAGTCTATACCACACATATTCACTTGGTAGCTGTGGCTGAGCAGTCAGACTTCACTCAAGAAGAGGTAGGCAGTATACAGAGTATTCACAATAGGTCAAAAGAACACAGTAGAACAAGTAAACACTGACCAGAGCTTGGTGTAAAAGAGATAATTATTTATTTAAAACCACATCTAGTAAAACACACAGGCACTAATGTTAAGCAGTTCAAAAACACGGTCACTAAAAGATACACTCCCTTAAAAGAATATTAGACAATTCTTAAGTAAAGCCCCACTTATTTTCAGACAGCGGTGAGCGCTTAACGCAAATGACACTCTAATAATTCGTTTTAAAAAGGGAGAGAAAAGCAGAGTATAACTTGAAACAGATCCCAACACTTTCACAAGAATTCAACAAGAGAAGAAGGCAAAGTAAAACCGTGAAGTTACAGTTCAGAAGGCTGGATCCACTTTAAGAGGATCAGAACGAAATGCGCCCAAGGTCACACGGTTGAAGTGCACAAGAGTCTTGAAAAGATTCAGAAAGAGTTGGACCAAAGAAAGGGACCAGTTAGATGGTCAAGGCGGCTAGCCGAGTCCAGAAGGTTAAGGGATTATTATTACCTTGTAGCAATCTTTAGAAAGCGAGGCCTGGCGGACATGGTACCTTAAAGTGGTGAGAATACTCCAGCGGGGGCAGTTGTTCCTGGCAGCGGATGCAAGTCAGTGCTTCGTCCGGGGGAAGAGAGGATCTCGGGGAGGAAGACAGGAGTCTGTTGCACTGCCAGGGAAGAAACCAGCCGCGGAGTTCTCAGGTAAAAGGAGCGGTCCTTTTACTCGCGGTCCAGTGGTAAGTGGCTATCCAGTTGCCGGGGTGCTTGGCACGGGCAATTCGACCACAAGACGTCCTGGGGTGCGAAGAGAAGAAGGTAAACTGGTTGTGCCCACCAGTCGGGAAGAAGCCTCTCCAGCCGGGAGATCTTCTCTGTCGTCGGGAAGTGGCGAGTCGGTTCCTCAGGGTTCCACCGGTGGTGTCGTCGTGGTAGGTCGGCTCAGCTTCTCCCTCGTCAGATTCTCAGGTCCTGTGGCGACTTCTGAAGTTCCAGTCCCCAAAGCCCTGCTTTTATGCAGCACACCCCCATTCCCTCAGCCTAGCTGTCAATCAAACATGCTAAATGGTTAGCCGGCCACTTGGGCCAATCACACAAGAGTGCGACTTGAGTTACCAAGGTAACTCATTCCCGGGTGCCTAAACCCCCTCCCATACCCCCTGTGGTACCCAGACAGAGTGGCACCACTTTTGGAGGCTTCTGTGGAGAAGCCCGCCAAAAAGTGGAACAAAGGGCTCGACTTGGGTTGGAGTCACAGAAGAGAACACAAACGCCATTTTAGAATCGAGTTCTGGCAAAAAATACCAACCGGCGAATTAATATTAAATAAATAAACTGGCGGTATGTTCGAGGCTATGAGAATTAAATAATTAAAGTTGGTAGCCTCGCGGTCGAATATAAAAAGTAGTATCCACTGCCACCAGCCAAAACTCGATCAGGGGGGACGGAAACGTGCCCCATTGACTAATAGACCATGGGGCAATCAAATTGCCCCAACCAGTACGTCCACAATATGATGGTTTGTACCGGTTTCTGTTAATAATTTGGGACTAGTAAAGCCAATGGTGACTTTACATGCCCTGGGAGACAGTAGTCAGTCCCAGGGTATGGAGTCTATGGTGGGGTGTCACTATGACACCCCTATGTCACTGCACCAAGGGTGCTGTGTAACACACATAGTAAAAACACGAGACCCTATGGAGTAAAGGACTCCATAGCCCATAACACACATTAACAGTCAAAGGAACACCATAAATCATGTCCAAGAGTGGGAGAAAGAGTCTCACTCTTGGCAGGAGAAAAAAACAAACTCCAGAAATCCAGCAAAGCCGCTGGGGGACTCACTAGGTTAGGAAATTCAGCCTTAAGAGAGAATTCTCCCTAATAGTAGGTCTCCCACATACAGCTGATATAGGGTCTCGCAATCCAGAGGTTCTGGGGGTTCACTCTGGGTGAGGTCGGGTTATGAAAGATTGGAGATAGCAGGCTCAGACCCCTCGGAATGCCCTTGTTTCAGCGCCCAGTCGCAGGAATTCAGGGTGTGCTTGGTCGCCAGCAGGAGTCCCTCCCCGCGCTCTCTGAGAGGGCGGTATGTGCGGAAGGAACCGCAAAGGGTGCGGTAGCCGTGATTGTTCCAATTCTACCCATCTGGGGTGATTGGTGGATATTTGCCAGGCGCGGATGTTTGCTAGTTGCCCTGCCACCTTGTAGGATTGCAGGTCGGGGACCCCCAGTCCGCCTAATATTGCGTTACCTAATATTGTTTTTGAGGGGATCCTGGCCTCCTTTCCCCTCCATATGAATTGGAGCATTTTCCTCTGTAGGTCGCCGAGGGCGGGGGCTGGGATTGCGGCAGGGAGGGAGGAGCAGGCGTGAAGAAACCTTGCGAGTAAGTTCATTTTACAGGCTGTTATGCGTCTCCATCAGGGAAATTTCTTGGGTCGCCCAGCGTTTCAAATCGCCTTCTAGTTCTTTGAAGAGCTGGGGAAAGTTGGTTTGATATGTATCTTTCGGATTTGCGGGTATGTAAACTCCCAAGTAGGGAATCTCCCTTGCCTTCCATGTAATTGGACACATACGGATCAGTGCCTCCCACTCCTCTGAGGAGAGGCCCACCCCTAGGGGCACCGATTTATTGAAGTTGATAGAAATGGCAGTGACCTCCCTATAGCTCGTTATTTCAGCCAAAGCATGTTTTAGTGAGGAGCGGGCCTCCGAGATTGTGAGCAGCACATCATCTGCCTATTGGGCGATTTTATGTTGGGATAGGCCGACCTGGGGACCCTTGATATGGTCATTCAGTCTGATTTTCTGGGTGAAGGGTTGCATGATGAGTGCGAATAGCAGCGGAGCCAACGGGCAGCCCTGTCTGGTACCGCTGGTCAGGGGAATTGGGGCAGAGAGTGAGCCATTGATTCTCATGAAGGTTTTCAGTGATTTATAATTGGCCAGGACCATCGCCTGGAACGCCGGGCCAAACCCAAAGGCCTCCAGGGTGAGGCTCATGAAGGATCAGTCCACCCTATCGAACGCCTTAGTACCATCCAGGGCTATCAACACCAACCCCTTAGAGTTCCTGGAGGCGAGGTCCACCAGATCCAGGGTTCTGCAGATGTTATCTCCTGCTGATCTGTTCAGAATAAAGCCTGCTTGGTCGGGGTGGATTACATTGTGTAATATGCGTGCCAGGCTATTAGCGAGGATTTTGGAGTACAAGTTAGCGTCAATATTCAGCTGGGCTAATGCCCTGTAGGAGGCCGGGTCTCTCGGGTCCTTCCCTGGCTTGGGGAGGAGAATGGTGGTTGATTCCTGCATTGAGGGGCACACTGTGCCGGTTTCCCTGAAGGAGTTGAAAAGCATCACCGGGAGGGTGGGGGGAGGCAATTGGGGTTTGAAGATTTTATAGAACTTGGGAGAGAATCCGTCCAGGCCCGGGGCCCTGGATTTAAGAGTTTTAATAGCTTCCTCAACCTCCTCACCTGTGATTGGTGCTTCTAGGTTCTCCATGGTGGAATCGTGTAGCCGGGGGAGGGCCGCTGCCTGCAGGTATCTTCTTTAGTCCGGTCCCGCAGTGGCGCCATCATGACCTGAACCAAGTGGTCCGCCGCTAGCTGTTTTTGATTCTGCGTATTGTATTACTCCACGTGGGTCACGAAGCCCTATAATGGTGCTGCTGTACTTTGCTTTAGCTAGCTTGGCCACCAGCAGCTGCTTTGCCTTATTGTTCACATAATAGAATTGTTTGGCTTTGGCTAAGGCCAAAAGGTGTGCTGCATAGTGGGCCTCTAGTTTCTTCCTGACGATACGGATGGCTCGCTGTATCTTGGGGGACCAGCCTTTTTCTTTGTGAGACTCCTCCGCTGTTTTAAGTTGTTCTTCAAGGGCCAGGTGTTTGCCGGGGAAGTATCTTCGTTCAGGTTTTCCTTGAGAACATTTTTGATCGCTGTTGCGATATTGTCCCTTAGTGGCATTTCGTTAAGGATTGGATCATAGACGGAGAATTGGGCTTGGGTTCATGTGCCCGAATCTCCAGGATTACCGGGGCATGATCAGACGGGATCCGTGGCCTGATAGACACTTCGTAGGCAAGCATCTGGGGGTACGTCAGGAGGAGGTCAATCCTTGAAAAGGTTCAATGCACATAAGAATAGGAGTAGTCTTTTTCGGAGGGATGGAGTACTCGCCACAAATCCACAGCTTCCAGCGATCTGAACAGGCTCAGGAGTCTTGAGTGCCTGGGTGAAGTCTCTGGGGGCGGGAGGGTGAGATTTGTCTTTTGTAGGGTCTGGTACTCCGTTGAAGTCTCCCCCAATTATGACTTGGCCCTCTATGAAGGGAGAGAGGGAGGAGCCCAACGAATCACAAGGCTGCTTGCCCGGAATTGGGGGCATATACTGAAACAAATGTGTAAAGTTCTCCCAGCAGCAGGCATTTGACTGCCACAAAGCGGCCTTCCGGGCAAGTTTTTGATTCCAGGACCTGGGGGTTCAAACCCTTTCTAAAGTGAATTGCCGTGCCTCCCTTCTTAGAGCCACCTGAGGCGAAGTGCTTAAGTGGGTAGAGTTGGGAGCAGAGGCGCCGAAGTCTACTGGAAGTAAATGGGTTTCCTGAAGCAGGGCCGCTGCTGCATCTTCATCCTGCAGTTTTTGTAGTATCGATTTACGTTTGGCGGGGGAGTTCAGTCCGTTGACGGTAAGACATTTTAAGGTTTGGTGCTCCTGGGCTAGGTCCCCCCTCGTTGCCGCATCTGGGCGGGAGGGGCCGGAGGGGAGTGAGTTAGCCGCCAACTTGAAAAGAAGCTACGAATGTGTCACTCTGCACTTGGGGTTTTGGAACAAGCGCCCAACGGGGGGGTGGGGGGGAGCGTAATTTTAACTGGTGTGGGGGGGGTGGCGACATTGTGAGTGCGGTCGTTCCCCTGGCCAACCAGGCCACTTGCTGAAATAGTCTGGGATTCAAAGGACTCATAGGTGGAATGTACCTGGGAAATGGGCATGAGCTGTGAGTGGGGCCTGCTGCATTGGTTGTGAACGTTCTTAACTTGTAACATGATCAGTGCAGTTCGTTTGAGTTCTAGCTGTGGGGTCTATAGGGGCACAGGGTCGGAATCCGCTGGTTGCGGTCCAGCACCAGCCTACCTTCTATTGTTTCTTGGCACCTTCGACCAGGAAGATCATCCGGGTTTCGGGAGAGAAGCAACTCTCACGTCAGGGGTGTCCTCTGGGCTTGGCGAGGTGAGTTCTTCAGGCAAAGATGGGTGCATAATTTTGTTGGAATCTACGAGGTGGCTAATTTTGCGCAAGGTGCCGTTATATGAAAATTGCAGGGCAGTTGGGAATAGCCATCTGTATTGGATTTGATGTTCCTGCAAGAAAAGGGTCAGAGGCCGGAGAGATTTCCTCTTCTGAAGCGTAAGCAGCGAGAGATCCTGGTAGATCTGGAGAGGCGAACCTTGGAAGGAGAGCTCATCTTGAGAGCGGCTAATTGCTGATATTGCCTCTTTTGTAGTGTAGAAATGCACTCTTGTTATGACGTCAAGGGGGCGGGGGGTGGTCTGTATCAGCACCCCAACGTGGGTGCAGTCTGTGAGTACGATCCATAAGGAGTTAGGATTTGTCCAATCCAATAGTGGGAGCAAGGATTGGAAGAAGTCCCCCATTTATTCTGCCAGGTTTTTGTCCGGGAGAGAGGATGGGATCCCTCAAATTCGGAGGTTGTTGCGCCAAGCCCTATTTTCAAGATGATCTTGTTTGAATTCGAGGATTTCGCATCTCTCCCGCAAGTTTGATTGACTGTTGGACTTCCCCCCCAATGTAGTGGCATGGTCCAGGGAGCGGTCGTCGATCTCCCCTAACCTCTGTTCCATCTCAGTCACCCTTTGATCGGTACGTTCCAGTTTGGTAGTAAGCTCTGTCATGCAAGATCTAAATTCAGACTTCATATCGGCCATAAAAGCCGATATGAAGCCATAAAAGCCGATATGATATGTCCTCTTTGGTGGCAAGGGCCTCTCCATCCTCTTGGGATTTTCATGGGGTAAGGTTGGTAGGGTCGTGTTTCTTTCCCTTGTTGGTCGACGTAAACATTGTGGTGATGTCTGCGTTTTTACCAATTTTTGGTTGCTTCGCCATTGTGCCAATTGGAAGATGGGGCAAGTGGCCCGATGATCAATCAGGAAGGTAGAGTGGGGAAGACTATTGGTTGCGGTCCAGATATGCAAGTTATTAGGGAGAGGTACCTGCTTCCTTGATTAGACCTTGCAGGGGTTTCTGTGGTTTGAAGGCTCCCAAAACGCGATGTAGGGGGTGGGGGAGCCCTGGATCTCCCTGTGAGGGGTGAGATTATGATGTTGCTTCTGGCTTCCTAATGTAGGCTTAGGAGGAAGGGGAGGGATGAAGTGTGGGCCGGGGCGCCCCAGGAGGGAAATGGAGGAGGCCGGGAGAAGTACAACAGTCACAGGTGCACCCGCATTCAATGCAGCATAATCTGGGCAGAGCTTGGGCACCCAGCTTGTGTTGACTAGGTGGTGGCTGCAGTGAGGGTCCCTTTCAGTGTCCCCCCCCTTGTAGTGGCTGCTTATGAGAAGCTAGTGGAGCCAGAGGGCCTGGGTGCCCCGTGTGGATGCTGGGCTTGCGTTTCCTCGCAGCCTGCTAGTTGTTGTGGAGCCAGTGTCGGGTCGTCATTGGGGTGGGGAGTCACTGGCTGGGTCTGCTTCGTGGTAGCCAAAGGTTTTGCCCCCTATGACCGCTGCAGCCCCAGCGGCAGCCTAAGCCTAGGGTGAACCCCCTCCACTCCAGTGTAGGGTGGTAGGGTGTTGGTGCGCGGAAGAAGCTGGGTAATGGTTTGGCGCTCCGTGGGGGTGCGGGTAGCCACCGCCTACTCGCGGCCTCCACAGCCGGTGGAGCGAGGCGGGTTGTTAGAGCTCGAGGTGGGTGGGGGGGCAGCGATACTTCACTGCACCCTCCCGGAGCCCCGATTCACCCCCCGCGGTCACGAACCTGGCGTCGCCATACGGGTTCCTCTCCGCTCTGCAGCATTGTAGTCTGGGCCAAGGCTCCCCTAGGCAACTCAAGTCGCACTCGGCTCACCACTTAGCATGTTTGAGTGACAGCTAGGCTGAGTGAATGGGGGTTTTCTGCATAAAAGCAGGGCTTTGGGGACTGGAACTTCAGAAGTCGCCACAGGACCTAAGAATCCGACGAGGGAGAAGCTGAGCCGACCTGCCACGAAGACACCCCCGGTGGAGCCCTGCTGGACCGTCTCACCACTTTTCCCAACGACAGAGGAGATCTCCCGCCGGAGAGTCTTCTTCCTTTGACTGGTGGGGATAACCAGTTTCACCGTCTTTTCGTCTTCCCGGCGTATCTCGTGGCCGCCTTGCCTGTGCCAAGCACCCCGGCAACCGGGATACCACGTTTTACCACGACAGCGAATTAAAGGTTAATACCTTTAACCGGAAAACTCTGCGGCTGGTTTCTTCCCTGGCAGTGCAACGACCTTCATCTTTCCTCCAAGTCGAGATCTTTTCTTCCCCTCGACGACGGGACTTGCACCCGCTGCCAGGAACAACTGCCACCGCTGGAGGATCCTTCCCACTTAAGGTACCGTGTCCCGCCAGGCTTCCCTTGCCACCGACTGTACGGGGTAGATTTAGCCCCCGGCTTTCGAACCTGGGTTAGTCTGGGACACGCTGGCTGAACTTTTCTGAGCCTCTCTAAACTCTTTGCGAACTCTCTGCAAGACTTTTTAAGCCTAGTATAACTGTGTGATCTTGGGCGCATTTGTGCTCTGCTCTCTCTAAGAGTGGGCTCAGCCTATGGACTTTGGCTCACAAGTGACTTTTGCTCTTCTGCCTTGCTAATAGTGTTCCAAAATCTTAGAGTGGTGTACCTTTCCATAATCTGTCTTTTTCCCTCCCTTCTTCATAAACTTATTGGAGTGCCATCTACAGTTAAGCGCTCACCTCTGTATGGAAATAAGTCGTGTTAACTAAGACTTCTCTGATAAGGAACAAGGGTTGTATATATTATAATAGTAACTGTGTTTAGAGTGTTTTACAATAAGAGTGCTGGAGTGTTTCACAGTGTGTTTTTAAATAAATAATTATATACTTTGATACCAAAGCTCTGGTCAGTGTTTGCTTGTATTATTGTATCTGAGTGCCTATTGTGTATACTTTGCATACTGCCTAACTCTTCTTGAGAGAGGTCTGACTGCTCAGCCACAGCTACCAGGTAAATCTGGGTGGTACAGACTGCTACCAAGTGGGTTTACTGCTAACACCTGTAGTCCTAAATCTTCTGCAGTGGTCCCAAAGGGAACTGCACAGGCTTCTGCCTAACAGTAGTCCTACCCGCAATCGGGCCTGGGAACTGGTGCGGAAAAGAACTGTGGCCCGAAAGCTCCATGAAGTCATCACTTCCCCTCTTCTGTGTTTTGGGCGGGCCCCCTGCCATGCGCCTTCTGCTGCTGTCAGAGCTTTGAAGGACCCTCCTTCAGGTAGCGACTTTATCTGGCCATTGGTTACATGCTTCTGTATATCTATGGGAGGAATAACTGTCAGATCATTCCTCCTGAATTTATTAGTGGATTCTTTACTACATATAGAGTCTAATTCGGACTGCCCTTCTTGTGGGTGTAAAGTTGTTTCCCCAGGCCCTCCTGTCTGACTGCGCAATCCAATGCGCGCCGTCATTGTCCCCGACCCACAACAGAATCGGTCAATGATACAGAGGGCAGCTTTAAGTATGCCACCTTACCAACCACATGGCCGGATATCTCCAATTTTCCATCAGTGACAGAATGCAGTTTTTCATTTCCTCATAAGGGAACATTTGTCACAATTTATAACCTTCTTCGAAACCGTCTTCAAAAACAGACTTAGTGATGCTTCCGTGGGTCCTAACTCAGTCAGTTACCTTTTCAGACAAATATTTCAAGACAGTAAGGCTATTTCGAGGGGATTGGGTCCTCCGACGTATTCCATATCTGACATGTAATCACCACAGCTATGCTGCTTCGGAAACTTTTTTCTGCGTCCTGCGTCGATGACGTCGATGCGCCGTCGTCGAGGACCTCCTCCGACGTCATCCGATGTGATAAGTAGGACGCACGACGCCCGTAGCCTCAGTTCCGTTTTTTCTGCAAACGTGTTGCTTCATGAATCTCGGTTAACGCCTCGACTCTTTGGAGTTCTGTTCTTCTCGGTTCTTTCGAACCTGTTCGTTTTTGTGAAAATCCTTTATGTGAAGATGTCTTCTACTTCATCTTCGACCCCGCGTCCGGGCTTCAAGAAGTGCGGGGAGTGTGGTTCCAAGATGTCGGTGACGGACTGGCACGACGCCTGCCTCTGGTGCCTCGGGGAGGCCCACGACACGGATGACTGTATCGACTGCCAGTCGCTCACGTCCAAAGCCTTACGCGAACGTAAGAAGTAGTTGTCGGTAGGTCGGGTGTCCAAGCCCCGGAAGTCGAAGTCTGCGGGGCTTTCGACGGATGATTCGAGAGGTGACTCTCCGCGTCATCATCGGAAGTCTCGTGGGTCTCCTTCTAGGAGTCGGTCTCGCCACTCCTCAGCCTCTTCGAGGCGTTCTCGGAAGCGCCGACACCGGTCGTCTTCCAGGTCCTCTTCGGAGGACTCTGCCCGGCACGTCGCTTACCCCACAAGCCGTGCGACGCCGGAGGAATGGGCTTCCTTCGGGAAGAAAATGCTGGCGATTCTTGAGTCGCAGGGTACTAAGCCGTCCGCGCCCCCGAGTGGGGTCGGTCGTGAGAGGTCGAGAGACACCGCTCGCAAGAGTGGTCGGCACGAGTCACGGGAGAGGTCCCGTTCGGACAAGGAGACTCGTTCTCGACGTACCCGTTCCAAGTCCCGGTCCTCGACGCGTTCGAGACCGTGTGCACCTGTGAGGTCTTCGAGGAAGATATTGAGGTCTGAGGCGTCGAGGGCGTCGACAGGCTTTCTCGAGGCTCCGGCTCCGAGGAAGTCGTCGAAGCCGTCGACGCTCAGGTCGTCGAAGGACACGCTCGGGGCTCCGGCTTCGAGGGCTGTGTCGACGCCGCCGATGCTGGCGGCGCTGCATCTGACGTCGCCGCCGATTTCCTCGACGCCGATCCTCTCTGCGCCAATGCCTGTTCTCTCGACGCCGGCGCCGATTCGTTCGACGCCTTTCGTGTCGGAGGTACCCCGTGGCACGGGGGAACCCCCTAGGAAGGCTCTGGTTAAGAGCAAGCACTCTCGGGTGCCTTCTTTTCGCCACCTGGAATATATTTCAGAGGAGGATGAGGATTCTGATGGCCTGGTTCCTAGTCAGGTTCCAGATGAAATTGTCTCGGGCCATAGTCAGTTTGACGATTTGAGGCAGTCACTGCATGATGCCAGTGGACTGGACACCTCTCCGTAGGTGGAGTTTTGTAGGCCTGAGCCTGGCTCTCATGCCGATTCCTCGTACCGACGCCTTATGGCTAGGGTTTCTGAGTACTTGGGATGGTCTGCTCCCCCAGGGGAGTTTGTGCAGGATGATCTAACGGACATCCTTGATGTTGGTCCCCCAACTGACCCGGTACTGCCGTTCCATATGACTTTACAGAGAAGGGTGGCGGCGGCTTGGACTGCTCCGGAGAGTGTCCCGGCTGTGGGCAGATCCTTGTCGCGAAAATACCGTCCAGCCAGTAGCGACCCCTGCTACTTGACCAGGCACCCCACTCCGGAGAGTTTGGTGGTGCAGGCGGCCACGGCCCCGGCAAAGCAGGCGTCGTACCCTACCATCCCTCCTGATAGGGACGACAAACGTTTTGATGGCTGGGCGAAGAAAGTGTTTTCTTCTGGTGGTATGGCGCTTCAGGCGGCCTACTCCATTTGTGCCTTGTCTCGTTTCACACACACTCTGTGGAACTGTGTTGCGTTAGCGGCTGAACATATTCCCGAAGGGGACGAACGGGATGGTTTCCTTGCTATGGTCCAGGATGGAAAGGATGCCATGTGTGAGTCCGTTCAGTCGTGTTTGGACTTAGCTGAATGCGTCAGTAGGTCCATGGCGGCGGGCACCGTGATACACAGGTTTGCGTGGTTGCAGAAGTCGGGGTTTGCTCCTGATGTGCAGTCCCGGCTCCTCAACATGCCCTTTGACGGTGAACACCTTTTTGGCAGCAAGGCTGACGAGAGCCTTGAGAGGTTGCAGACCTCAAAAGCTGCAGCGAAGTCGTTGGGCACTGCAGTTTGCCAACCTCTGCCTTTTCGTCCTAGGGGACAGCAGTGGAGGGGTGGTTCCTTTCGCTATTACTCGTCCTTCAGTAAAGCGAGAGGAGCTGGCAGTCAAAGAGGCCAACGCAGGGGTACCAGAGGTGGACGACAGGGTACCCGTGGGCCCAAGGCCGCTCGGGCAGTTGCCTCTTTGCCCTCAGGTAACGCCGCAGCCGCTCCCACTCAGTCATGAGGCCATGTTCCATGGTTCGCCGGTTGGGGGAAGGCTGGCGCAGCATCTTGTAGAGTGGCAAGCCATTACTTCAGATGTGTGGGTTCTGGAGATCATAACCCACGGCTACTGTCTTCCCTTTCGGCACAGGCCTCGCGACAATCCACCGGGGAACCTCTCTTTGCAGAGTCCGGATCCGCTCCTTGCGCAGGAAATTCAAGCCCTGCTGGAGAAAGGCGCCATAGAACTGGTGCCTGTAGCGGAGAGGAACAAGGGATGGTATACCCCTTATTTTTTGATTTCGAAGTAAGACGGGGGATTGAGACCCATCATGGACTTGCACGGTTTGAACAAACTCCTCAGGAAGGACAAGTTCAAGATGGTTACTCTCTCTCAAGTCCTCCAGGCCCTTCAGCTTCAGGACTGGTTGGTGTCACTCGACCTCAAGGATGCTTACTTCCATGTGCCGATCCATCCCAAGCACAAGAAGTACCTGAGGTTCGCGGTTGGCGACTCGCACTTTCAGTTTCGGGTCCTGCCGTTCGGATTGACCTCCGCCCCGAGGGTTTTCACCAAGCTCGGTGGTGGTGGCAGCGCATCTCAGGCAAGGGGGATTCACGTCTACCCCTACCTGGACGATTGGTTGATCAGGGGAACTCTCCCGAGCAAGTCCTGGATCATCTGTCCGTCACCTGCCACTCCCTTCACAGGCTGGGCTTCTCCCTCAATTTAAATAAGTCCCATTTGACGCCAACACAGCGGCTCCAGTACATCGGAGCAGTGCTCGACACTTCCCTGGGGCAGTGTTTTCCTCCCCAGGTGAGGGCTCTTCCCATTCAGCAGATGGTGCACAAGTTTCAGCATGCCCAGACGCTCCCAGCGTTCGAGTTCTTGAGGTTGCTCGGCCTCATGGCATCCTGCATTCTTCTGGTGCCAGAGGCTCGCCTGCGAATGAGATCTTTGCAGTGGGCACTCAAGACGCAATGGTCGCAGTCCTCCGGCAGGATGTCGGACCCGGTTCAGGTGCCGCCCTCGGTCGCCCGGGACCTTCTGTGGTGGGCCGTCGAAGGCAACTTGATGAAGGGGGCTCCATTTTGGCTTCCCTGGCCGGAGGTGACGATCGTGACGGATGCATCCCTCACGGGATGGGGAGCTCATGCCAACGGGCTGACAGTCAGCGGTTGTTGGTCTCCGTCGGAGTCCAGACTCCATATCAATCGGTTGGAGCTGAGGGCCGTCAGGCTAGCCCTGAAGGCTTTTCTGCCGACTGTGCGAGGAAAGAGTGTCCTGATCCTGACGGACAACACAGTGGCCATGCACTACCTCAACAAAAAGGGGGGGGGGCAGGGTCACTTCCTCTGTGCAGGGAGGCGATGCAGCTCGAGTTCTGGGCCATCCAGCATGAAGTTACGATCTCGGCAGTTCATCTGGCCGGAGACGAAAACGTGACGGCGGACGCTCTGAGCAGGCAGAGCGCGATCTCTCACGAGTGGGAGTTGGCTCAGGAGATTCTCCTGGAGATCTTCGCCCTTTGGGGGACCCCTCAAGTGGATCTCTTCGCCTCCAGTGTCAACCGGAAGTGTGAAAGTTTTGCTCGCTGGAATTTCCTCCAAAAGGAGCCTTAGGAAACGCGTTTGTGGTGGAGTGGTCATTCCCGCTGCTGTACGCGTTTCCTCCAGTCCCCGTCATCCCGCAAGTGCTGCGGAGGTTACGGAAGTTCGGTTCCCAGATGATCCTCATTGCCCCGGCGTGGGCTCGGAGGACGTGGTACCCGGACCTTCTCCACTTGTCCATCTGCCCTCCACGTCGTCTTCCCTACCGAGACTATCTGCTCTCACGGGAAGGGGGTCAGGTTCTCCATCCAGAGGTCAGATCCCTCAACCTTCACGCTTGGCTTCTGAAAGGTTGAGGTATAAGGATTGGGACCTCCCTGAAGACATGATGGAGGTGTTGCTTTCGGCCCGAAGGCCAGCAACAAAGTCTCTGTACCAATGACGTTGGCGTAAATTCTGCGACTGGTGCAGAGTTCAGAATGTGGATCCTTTTGCATGTGACATCCCCATGGTTCTATCCTTTTTACTTTCTTTGGCCCACAGGGGCTTGCAAGTGGGTACCATTAAAGGTTACCTGGCGGCGGTATCCATCTTTAAGCGCTCGTCTGAAGAGTGTTCTTACTTTAAAATCCCTTTAATTTCACAGTTCCTGAAAGGGCTCACTAATGTGTTCCCTCCGTCACCTTTCCTGGTGCCCGGTTGGGATTTAAACCTTGTTCTTAAGTTTCTTATGGGTGCTCCGTTTGAGCCTTTACATTCTTGCCCTTTGAGGCTGTTAACTCTGAAAACTGTGTTTTTAGTTGCGGTTACTTCCGCTCGCAGAGTGAGTGAGTTACAGGCACTTTCAGTTAAGCCACCCTTCACTGTATTTCACAAGGACAGGGTTGTCCTTAGAGTTCGTCCTTCTTTTCTTCCGATGGTAGTGACGGAATTTCATTTGGCCCAGAAGGTTGTTCTTCCGGCATTCTATCCTCCTCCGTATCCTGGTAAGGAAGAGGAGAGGCTCCATAGGCTTGATCCTAGGAGAGCTTTAAGCTTTTATGTTTCACGCATGTCCCGGGTCAGAGTGGACGATCAACTCTTTATTGGTTACGCTGGAAAGCGTTTGGGGCAAGCTGTGACGAAACAGACTTTGTCTCGCTGGATTATTTTGGCCATCTCGGAGTGTTACCGCTTGGCGGGTAAGGACCCACCGGCTGGCTTGCGGGCCCATTCTACCAGGGGTATGGCTGCATCTACTGCCCTGCAGAGGGGTGTTCCTATTCGCAACATCTGTGATGCAGCCACCTGGGCTTCTGTACATACATTTGTATGTCACTATTCCCTCGATTCCATCCGAGGACAGGATCTGGCCTTTGGCAAGGCGATCCTTTGCTCTGCTATTTGATTGGCTACTCTAAATTTTGATTCTAAATTCTTTCCCTCCTCCTTGCTCTGGTACTGCTTTGGGAGTCTGTCATAGACATGGAATACGTCGGAGGACCCAATCCCCTCGAAGAACAAGTTACTTTCTTACCTGGTAACGTTATTTCGATGGGATGGTCCGACGACTTTCCATATCGCTCCCGCCCTGCCTTCCCCACTGCAGAATTTGTTTTGCAGCTTACGTTCCGCAAGGCTTTGTGTCTGACTGGCAGTTGACTAATGTCACACGTTCTGGGGGAAAAAACTACAACTGAGGCTACGGGCATCGTGCGTCCTGCTTATCACATCGGATGACGTCGGACGTCGGAGGAGGTCCTCGACGACGGCGCATCGACGTCCTGGACGCAGACGCCGAAAAAAGTTTCCGAAGCAGCACAGCTGTGGTGATTACATGTCATAGATATGGAATACGTCGTCGGACCATCCCATCGAAAGAACGTTACCAGGTAATAAAGTAACTTGTTCAACTCGACGTAAAACAGTCGTCCGATCTGTGGATTCAGCAGCTACGGCGAAATGACGTACACTTTCAAAGTCTGTTTGGAGTGCAAAATTGACAAGTGGGGGGAGTTCATAAATGTTAAAACATAATCGAAGACTCTCAGATTTATGAATAGAAGTATTGGAGGCTCCAAGGGCCCAGCCCCGTAGTCGCCTCCACGCTCCGGTTACATGCCGTTCCTTAGCTCTAATATTCAAACTGGTTGGCTGTGTGACCGCCGATGGCTGTGTCTTCTGTCTTTGCATCGGGTTCGTGGATACTTCACCGCGACTCCCACGGACCACCACAGACAACTTTGCCAACAACCTAGCTGCTCTGTTAAGTTCTGAATGTTGGTAGAAAACCTGAATGTGAATATCTCAGACTCTTTTGTGCTCTCCCGGGAAATCAAATAATGATATATATAATTGGCTGTCCATTTTAGGTAAAGATGGCATTTGACCTGCTTTAGTTTCTTCTTCTCGGTCTGTCTGTTGTTTTTTACTTGATAATAAACTGTCCATGCAAGTTCATGTTAGAAACTTCAAACATGTGCAATATCAGATTACTACATTTCTCTGCACAAAATCGTATATTATTAGTTCTTTTTATTCAGTTGTCCCAACACTGCTGTTCTCACATATTGATAGATGCAATGTTCCGCTTAATTACATTCCAAAATGTATACTTGGGCCTCTAAATTCAAGATTGGGATAGATCTGTTGAACTGGTGGTTGGTTTCGCCGAAATATCATAGCACCCTAATTCTTAAAACACTACTCTGGTTGCCTTTTTGAATTGTGCACAATTTTAAAGCTCTTGTATTGCTTTTAAAGCAATTTTTTTGCCTCAACTAAACATCTTTCTGACAAATTGACCATTTCAAATTATCTTCCTGAGACTAAGTAAATAATAGATCTGATTGGATATTTTAGAAGAGAATAGTCTGCTGAAAATGGTACTTGTCATCCATCAAATTTCTGATTCTCTTCCCATCACTCTCCGCTCAGCATCTCCTCGCAAGAATTTGAAGACTTTATTTTTTTTCCAACTAAAGTTTTGATCCTTATTGGTCCTGAAACTTGGGACTGTTTTTGTTTTAATTGTGGATGTAACAGGGAGCCTGCTGGGATTCTGGGCAGGAGAGTTGGTCGAAGCCTGGGTATCGAAAGCACTACATAAAGGCTTTGGTCTTCGAATTGAACATTAGAATACATATGACTCGAGCAGTTATTGCAAACAAGTGATCTGAAGAACTCTGTCGTGTAAACTGATATAATCCATGCTTGGCAACAAGTTCATCAATTGTTGCTCCAAACCTTACTACCATGTAGATTCGGAAAATTAATGTTGCACATGTATATACCGCCCACGCCCATTCTTCCCGCTCCCTCCACCGGACTGGTCTGTTCTTGTATCTAGTTACTTCAACATTAGTCCAGAGACTTTCATTGTATAACTTTTTAGTAAAATAACTCAATTTAATGGACCCTGATCAAACTGCATCTAAGGAGGGGCTCTAACTGCTGGAAGTGGAACCAAATGAATGCTATTATCTTCACCTATTTTTAAAGTGTAAATCACATAATGGTGGTCAAATACAAAGCCGCTACAATAGCTCACTAATAGTTGTTGCTCTGTCACTTTCGCTTGTGATTCTTCTACCCTGCTTCCCCCCTCCAGCCTACTTCTGCAGGAGTCTGTCCTGATGCATTCTGGTTTCACCGTCTTGTGGCCAATGTTCGATTTGACCTTTATGGACTTCCTTGATTCACAGTGTGTCACCCTTTCTCAACTCTCATGCTGGACTTCCTTTGCATCTTGTACTGTTTTCTCCTCCTCTCCCTTTTTCTATCTCCTCCCCTCCTCCCCTCCCTTACTTTTTCTATGCACTTACTGTATCAGAATTGTCCCTGGACCTTGTATGATAGCAACTTCTCCGGTCTCCTCCTCCTCCCCCCTCTTACTTGCCCCCCGCCCCCAGCACTATCTGAAATGTCATCAGGCCTAGTAAGATAGTCGCTTGTTTTGTTCCTCCCCTCCCTTTCTGCACCCTTCTCCCTTACCTTTTTGTTTTCTCCAGCTCTACCATTAATGTCGTCAGGCCTAGTATGGTAGTCGCCTGTCTGTTTGAATTTTCTTCCCACTCTTCCCCTCCCTTCCTTATCTATGTCTTAGCTCTTACACTATCTGAAATGGTGTCAGGCCGAGTACGATAGTTAATTTCACTTCCTTACTTTTCATGGCCCGTAAGAATGTTATTGTATTTTCCCTTGTTTCCTCCTTTGCCTTGCAGCACTTTGAAACACATTGTGTATAGGCGCTATATAAATAAACTATTGTATCCTTCACCTAGTATGGATCTTCCCAATACAGACCTATGCACTCAGTGCTGGATTGCTGAAAGCCTGCTACTCATGCAAAGATCAATTCTAAACGGCACTGGCAAGGCTCATCAAAGCAGACCATAAAGGATTAGTACATTGACCAAACCACTTGGCAAATCTGGAAAGTGTTATAGGTTTCAAGGCCACATTTCTGTGTTCACGAACACCTGGTGAAAATACCTTGAACTGTATGACTAAACTGAAATGTGCAAAGGTATGTATTACCTTTAGGCCATATCTATCGATTGTTGCCCACGCTTTACCTTCAATTAGTTTCTAAGATATACTTATGTTTTGGAAGTGCATGGTTATTTTTTAGTACATTATTATCTAATATTGTACTTTTTAATTGCTTATTTCTACATTTATTTTATTATCTTTAATGTTGGATTATAATTGTCAAAGATAAAACTAAAATGTTTTAAATAAGTAGTTTTAGAAAGGATGGCAGCCAGAGCACTGTCGTCAACAGGGCATCGAGTTTCCAGTAGGGCTGAAATGCACATTAGGAAAGATCTTTTATGTAAGGAACTGAAGATTTTGGGTGGATGGGCAGGGGAATGATATGGCTAGATGTCCGTTGGATCTGTTTAGTTAAGGCAGTTCATAGAGGAGGCAGGGTAGTTGAAATTCAGAGATGTAATGTTTATGCTCCTACGTTCCATCCCCATCCCTCATCCTTGTGGGCGTCCCCCGGTGCAGGGACAGTACTGGAACCTTTTGGCAGTGAAAAATGAGCTTCCCCTTTAAATTTAGCATCGAGTGCAGGGGCACAGCCCTGGGTGTAGGCACGCTCACTATGGCTTGCATTCTGGAGCCTCCCCTCAGTCCCTTTTTCTCCTTGCACAGGATCGGACCTGGCAGCTTGCGCGAGCATCTTTTGATTGTGCTTCCCAGTGTTTTATTTTTTCAATCTTTCACCTCCCTTCGGTGTCTTGCCCTGCACATGTCGGTCGCGGGAGGCTTCACTAGGTGCCCCTCGTGTGACATTTCCTTCCAGGTTATGGACCTGCTTGGACTTTGCTTAGAGTGCTTGGGAACCAACCACCATTTGGAAGCGTGCAGTGCCCTTAGTCCTCGTTCGTTAAAGAACCGCTTTTGCCGCTGGATAGCGATCTTCAACACCTCGCTTCCGGGTCATCTGAAGGATTTTGTGTCATAGGCATCACAATATGACATGTTAAGTCATAGCTTTAATAAAGGCACCGAATCACTGTGGTTCCTTCTCGTGGATGCTGACTGTGAGGGGCCCTTCAGGCGCTACAACTGTAGGTAGGCTCGAGGCGCATGTGCAGAGGGGTGTTCGAAGGCCTCCCGAGCCTGCCTCTGAGGGTCTATCAAGCTCTACTAATGCACTGGGGTGTGAGGGGTGCTTGGGCTCTGCATCCAGGCAGAAGATGGAGGCGGCTTCTCAAGGCACCCAGACTACAATTGCCTTCAGTGAGTGCAAGGGGCATTCTGGAGCAGTCTCTGAAGTCAGTGGCTGGAAAGCATCAGTGGATGGGTCCCACCAGGGTTACATATAAACCAGTTAGCCCTTGAGCTACCCCTCACAGGTCCCTAGATGCAATGAGCCTACCAGATGGTCCAGTGCTTTGGAGGACCGAGGGCCTTCCAGAGCGCCCAGTGCTACGGAGGGCCGAGTTCCTCATCCAAATCAGGCAACGTGCAAGGATCGTTTTTCGAGCAGTTCTTAACCCTCCCGAGGTCGCAACAGATGGCGTGGTACTTCAAAGATCTAATTAGGGATATGGTCCCATAGATGATGCTGCCCTCTTGCCCGCTGCCTCTGGGTCCTCTGCTGCAGCAGGATGTCCTCATCCTAGCAACAAAGGTCTGGGAAAAGCCGGGGGTCAATTTCCAACTTAATAAATGGCTGGATGGACAATTTTGCCAACTGGAAGAGGATCAAGTGCTGCTCTCTGTGCATCCCCAGCAGCATTCCTCTGTAGTGGTGGCGGCCTGCATTCTAAACCCTCTGGCTTCGGCTTCTTCTGCAACCAGGTTTTTGCCTCAAGATGACAAGTTGTTGCAGTCCTTTGGCAGGAAGGTATACCTCAACGCAGGACTGCACCCAAGGCAGGCTAACACGGACGCTCTGCTCTCTGTGGCTAACCAAAAGCGGTGTAGGGAGATTGGCGACTTCCCCCCAGACTTGCCTCTGGACAGGCAAGCATGTTTCAAGGTCGGCCTGGCAGAGAGGACAGCCGCGCAGTACCTCATGGAGTCGGTCTCCCACATAGATACGACCAACAGGGGCATGTGCGTGAGGGAGCAAATGCAGAGAACTGCTTTGTTGCATGCCACCAGATTCACCTCAGACGTCCAAGAGCAGATCCTCAACCTCCCATTCAAGGGTTCAGACCTGTTCCACTCGCCCACAGACGATGAACTAAGAAGACGGACATCCACACAAACTTCCAAGTCTTTGGCAGTCTAGACCAAACCTGTTCCTAAACCCTTTGTTCAGGGTCAGGGCAGGTCCGACCATAAGCTGAGATCGGTGGATTCAGGTTCTTCCTGGATAGGAGGACTCCCCAACGCACAGGAGAAAGCAGCGGTACACTACAAGGGGCTTTTTTTTCCGCTACCATCACTGCTCCAACCTTGCCTGTAACGGCAAAAAGCAATGAGTTTCAGGTCGGGGACCACAGCTCTTCTGTTGGGGGTCGGCTGGCTCTGTTTATCAACACCTGGAAGTGTCCGTTTTCAAACCCCTGGATCCTATTTGTAGTCTTGACGGGATTCTGCCTTCCTCTTCTCCTCACTAGTACTGCAAATAGGTTCTCCTGGGTTGATGAGGGAGATGTTGAAACTGTGGAGCATACAAGCGGTGGAACCAGTGCCTCTTCAGGATATGGGCTCTGGTTATTCCAGAATTTTTCTGGTACCGAAAAACAAACGGGCCGTCCTGTGGGTAGTTCTGTATTGGTTTCTGTAGAAAGTAAGTCTGACACTTTCTTGTAAATCACTGGTAAGTTTATTTGTCAGACCTGGCGCCCTACCTGCATCCACTCCGAATGCTTCCAGCCAACCACTCATTTTCTCCAATGCTCCCTTTCTCACTGAGCTTCCCTCATTCAAACCCAAACCTTCTCATACGCCATACAGCCACGCGGATGGAGGCTGAATGCGGATGCAGGGTGATATATTAAAAATAACATTCAGTATACAACACCATTCCCCTCCTTAAATAGAAAACAACCTGTAATATAATACTACAGTGTAATTAAAAGAAAACAAACATGTTATGACAAAAACATTAAAACATTCAACATTCCAAATATAGATTAATTCATTATATAGTCCTTCGACCACACAGGAGGTCTCTTAACCCTACCTCTTTGTAAGAAAGAAGCATGTGAAGATATTTGTGCACTCTCATCACTCTTTCTTCACTCCTCCTGTGTGAAATCCCTCTTTTTTTGTTCTTCTACCTCATTAACAACATCACTCACACTTCCTTCCCTCAAATTCACTTGAGTATCTTCATCAAGCAATTCAAAAGCTCTCCTCCTTTTTTTCATTACTCTGTCCACTGTACCTTCACCTGACCATCTCCATTTGCTGATTCTATCCATGTTCCAAACAGTACCATCCTGAATTTTGACTGCACATCCAAACGCCTCTCTGACTTTTACCGGGTCAGAGTATTTGGATTCTCCCTTCCTTATCACACGTCCTTTCTTTATTCTCACTAAATCACCTGGGACCATCTTTAATCTGTTTTCTATAAACTGTTTAAAACCTGACTCTTTCCTAATAGAAACTCTACTACTCCAAATTGTATCTCTCAAAGCATCTTTTACAGACATACTGTTGCGCAAAGCCAATTCTATAGTTTCTACAACAACTCTATTACACCTCTCAACCATCCCATTGGTCTGGGGATGATATAAAGATTAACATGTCAATTCAATTCCTAAATGTTTTGCAAAATCCATAATTTCTTTGCTTTTGAATTGTACTCCATTATCACTTATTATAGACTTTTGAAAATCTTCCCATCTGAAAGTTGTAGAAATGTTGTTATCTCTGTGGTATCAATTCTATCCACCAATTTCACCTCCATTCACTTGGTGCAGTAATCCACTAGTACAGTTAAAAATTTCTTTCCTTGCATGAAATTCCCGTATGGTCCTACTATATCAATACCTAACTTTTCCCATGGACACTCCACATTAGGTATCTTGACGGGCACACTCTTTAAACTCTTGCAACTCTTATCACTATTTTGGCATGGCCAACAATCTCTCACAAATCTATCCACTGCCAGATCTACTCCTGGCCACCAATATTTGGTTCTGATGTTAACCTTGGTACCTGAAATGCCTGGATGCCCTTGATGCGCTTTCTAAATTAATCCCATCCGCAAGGTTTGAGGAGCAATTAGTTTGTCACTCCTCGGTAATAATTCATCATCTACTGAGTATTCGTCTCTCACTTCCCAAGATTTTAAACATTCTTCATTCAACCTTTTCCTTTCCGGCCATCCTGACCTGGTATATTCAATGACTTTTGAAAAACTTGATCTTTCCTCAATTCTTCTAACCACTCCTCTCTAGAGGTCACTTCAAATACAGTAGCTACTACCTCCATTTCTTCATTAGTCTATTTATTTGAATCTATCATAGGTAACCTTGATACAAAATCTGCCACAACATTTCTTTTTCCTGGAACATGGCTCACCAAAAAATTATAATCCTGTAATTTAAGACTTAATCTGGCCAATCTTGGAGATGCCTTGCACATGCCCTTTACTGACAAAACCTCTACTAATGGTTTATGATCAGTTTACACTACAAATTTGCTTCCCCACAAATATTTTCTCAAATATCCAATTGCCCACACACAGGCCAGTAGTTACCTTTCTATGACTGAGTATCTACTCTCCGTATCTGTAATCACAGATTCATGACTTATATATTTTTTTTCTTGTCCTTGTTCTGAGATTTGGGATAGTACCGCTCCTAACCTAGTTCCACCGGCATCTACTGTGAGCTTAGTTCGTCTGCCAAAAATAAAACCTCCAAGTTCCACTGTCTCACTAATACCTTTCCTTATGAAATGTGTAGCATTATTGAATTGTTAATCCCATAAAAACTTTACATATTTTTTCATCAACCTCCTTAATGGTTCAGTTATACTGGCAACATGTTTCTAACCTATTGTAATACTCACATAATCCTAAAAATGATCTTAACTCATCCTTATTGATTGGGTCAGGAGATTCTCTGATTGCTTTCATAGCTTCTACTTAGGGTTTGTATCCCTTTCCATTCACCACATGTCCCACATATTCAAATTCACTAACTTTAAATTTGCATTTTTGTTCCTCAACAGTCAAACCCTTTTCATTCAATTTATCCAGTACATCATTCAATCTACTATCATGTTGCTTAGCACCTTTCCCAAATATAATATCTTGATATACCAACGTTCCCCTCAGTCCCTTCAATGTGTGTGCCATAGTTCGCTGAAAAACAGCAGCTGCTGACGCTAATCCAAACAACATTAGTTTATATCGATATAAACCAAACGGCGTGATGAAAGCCGTCTCTGCAATCCTCAGTCAGTGCAATTTGATGGTAAGCATTATATAAGTCTAATGTGGTGAAAGTATCTGCACCCTCAATGCAATTTAACATTTCTGAAATTATGGGTAACGGGTAAAGATCTGCAATGATCTTATTCACATCTCTTAAATCCACGCATGTTTGCTGTTTTTCTTCAAAGTCAGCACTATAGGGCTTATCCACTGTGAAGCCTCAATTTTCTCTGATATTTTCACCTTCAAGTCTTTGCAATTCTTGCTCTACTTTGTCAATTAAAGCAATCTGTATCGGCCTGGCTTTCTTATGAGCCACTGGTATTGCATCCCTTTTTAATTTTATTCTGTGCATGAAATTCTTGAGTAATCCCAATTTTGTTTAGAATACATCTCCCGGAACTTTATCTTCTCCTTTAATCTGTTCGTTGTTGCTTTTTACTAGCAAAATGAACTCTTTTCGCATGGGTCTAATCTGATTTGCAGTGCTGCTTGATCTCTCCATCCAATTACATTCACTCCCTTCTCTGGTACTTACATATTAATTTGAGCCTGGCGACCTTTGAACTGCACAATGCTGGTAAACCATCCCTTTATGTGGATTGTAGACACTTCATATCCTCATGGGTTTTTTATGTCTGGGGTGTTAAAAGTATGTTTTAAACCTTCGCTCATTAATCTTTGCCAAGTTAATTTCGTGATTATAGTATACAGTGAACAACTGTCTACCATGACAATTACTTTCCAATTATCCAGGATAACTTTACAACGTGGGCACTTTAGCTCTTCTCCACAAGGCTCTCGAATCGCTATAACTCTTTCTTCATCTGATTCTTCCTCTTCTTGTACTATTGATATTCTTTTCTTGCGTCTACACATGACTGCAAAATGTCCTTTTTAATTCCACAATGTCCACGCTTTTGTCCAAACGCTGGACAGTTTCTGGAGTTTGAGTAATGTCCCAACCTACCACAGTTGAAACCTCTGTCCCCATCTTTGGAGTGCGGTGACGAGTACTTGAGTCTCCTCCTTTTGTCCATGGTTTCTTTAAATTCCCTCTGTTTTCTTTATGTCCTGAACTCCAACTTTTTGTTCTGTTGAATTTGTTTGAGCCTTTATCGGTTTTCTCTTTAGCACGTACCACATTTACTAATCCATGTCCTTCTGTTTCTACTGGTTGCCTAATGTTGTTCTGTGCAGTACTTTGAGATGCTTCTAACTTCTTGGCTTTCATTTCCTTTGAGCACAAATGACTGTGTTGCACTCTTTTTGCTATTGCCAGGGTCTCATGTAATGATGGATTTCCCGCCGGACAGAGTGGTACACAGGCGACACCCATGGCCCTGACAATCCTAACCAACATCCCCCCAACTGCCCCTTTAGCTGCTACTAGGTACCATTTGGCTGTGGAACTGTCGAGATACTACCAATCACCACACTGAGGTGTGGACACTGGCAGGTGTACTAGCCATATGAGTGGGGAACATGCAGGGTTGTGGGCGGAGCAGGTGGAGGAGGCAGCAAGATGTTAAAAGGGCCTCGAATGCAGAACGGGCACAGCCATTCCAGAGGCACAGGGTGCCCACGCACTTCAGCTGGTGAGATTAAGCAAGCTCAACTCCTCAATTCAGGATAGAGATGCCAACTAACCAATACCACTAACCATTTCCTCCTCTGCATACACCTCTCAAACTCCAAACCAAACACAACCACAAACCTACAGCACAACAAACCGCACAAACGTCACTACACTGCAACAACAAAACAAAAAACACACAGACTCGCACAACAGTACACAACGACTACCGGCCACAAACACCCCAGGCCCAGCCAACGGTCCCACTGGGCTGAGGCCGCCAACAGCACATCACTGCACTCTTGCACTTTTCCAGCCTCCTCCCACTAACTCACCCTCCCCCCTCTTTTTCAGAGCCGCCAGAGCGCCAGGGGACCACTCCGTTGGTGATAGTGCGCGGTACAAATGTCCTTTAACATTAACATTAACATCGATCTCGGAATAATGGATCTCTGGCATGGATTATGATTTGATCTCTTATTAGTTCTTCTAGGGTAATACCATTCCGAAAACGACATATTCTCGATAACGTCTTTAAAGCTGATACCTATTCTTCAATACTTTGATGCTCTTTTATAGAAATGGTACCTGTTGATGTCTACTTTGATTTATGGTGTATAATACTTATCCAATTGTCTCAAAACTTTTTCATGTTCATCACTGTCTCCTGCTTCATCAACAGTCAAATCAGGAAGTTCTCTATACTTCCTTTGTCCTTCTAACCCTAAAGCATGTAATAATAGTCGTTTTTTCTTCTGAGGTGTCAGTCCTTCTTGTTCCACAGTTTGTGTGTAGTTTACCCAGAATTCGTTCCATTCTGCCCAGGTAAATTGTCCTGGACCAGGCAAAAAGTTTGATGGTGGCTGAATGCTTATTCCTTGCATAGTTATTACTATATATTTTGTGGTTTGGCTATCTTTTACTATTCTGAATAGTCTCTCCTAGTGTCTTTTGGCCTTATTGTCTTTATCTAGTTCTGTTTTCTGTTGGCAAATTCTTAATTTGTTATATCCATTTGTTTTATTAGTTTTCAAGACATATATAATGCATTTGTGTTAAAATATTTTTTTTCTTTTACTGTGACGAGTGGGAAGAGGAATTTGTTCATCTGCTATTAATTTCATTGCCTGACTTCCTTATTCTGACTGAGAATCACATGTTTCCCAGTATTCTTTGTCGCTTCCTCTAATTTGTCCTCATAATACCTGGGAAATGTATATTATTATGTATATGTCATGTCTTTGGCCCCTTCCCCTCTCACCGTTCAACTGTAAAATTGCAATCCAGTTCCCAAACACTTGGAACAATTCTGATCGCTGCGAAATCTGCACAGAGGAATGACGGTTGCCTCCCTCAGGAGCTCCTGCTCTCGCTTTCCTTGCGTGGGTGTCGGCGCATGGGTGACCTTGTCGCCAAAATGTAGAAAGTAAGTCTGACACTTAATTGTAAATCACTGGTAAGTTTGTCAGACTGGCGCCCTGCCTGCATCCACTCCGCATGCTTGCAGCCAACCACTCGCTTTCTCCAGCGCTCCCTTTCTCACCGAGCTTCCCTCACTCAAACCCAAACATTCTCATACGCCATACAGCCACGCGGATGCAGGCTGAACGCGGATGCAGGGTGATGCATTAAAACATAACATTGAGTATATAACACTTTCCTCAACCTATCTCAACCCCTCGAAAAGCTTCAGGATGATTACACCTGCTCAGATAGCAGAGTCACTATGCGCAGGAGACTGGATGTGTTCCCTAGACCTAAAAGATGCATATCTGCACACCCCCATCTTTCAGCCAGACAGGCAATTTCTGCGGTTCACGATCATGATGCACCATTTCCAGTACAAGGTGCTGCCGTTCAGCCTCAATCCCTCCCCAGTGTATTCAAGATTATGAACGTGGTGGCAAGCCTCCACAGGCTAGAGGGCCATCACCTGCACCTTTTTTGGATGACTTGCTGGTGAGGTCCATTTCCCCAGATGGGGCCCATTGCTTGAGCCGGAAACATGCGTACCTACTATTCTAGGTAGTGTTCTCACTCAGCCAAGAAAATGTCCCAGCTGTGCTCCTCCCAGTCCCTCCAATTTCTCGGCGGTAGGTAGGATACCGTAGCGCAGTGGGTCTTCCCTACTCCTGAATGGCTGAAGTCACTCCATGAGGCAATCTGACCATTTTCTGCACAACTCTTAAACTTCAGCCTCATGGTTTCAGCACTTGCTGGGTCCCGTGGTCTCTTGTGTCCTGACAATTCAACATTCCAGACTGCAAATGTGGCTCATTCAGCTTCATCTGTCACCTGTCTGGGACCAGGAAACTGGTTCGCAGTCAGACTTTTCATTCCTCCTACACTTCAGCCGGACTTGCACTTGTGGCTCCTTGACAGCAATGTGTCGGTGGATGCCCCTGTTGCTCCTCCGGAGCCTGCAATAGTGTTGACCACAGACTCATCCCTCTGGGGGTGGGAGCAACCTTGGACTCTTCTATTCACGGCTTGTGGTCCAGCTAGGATGCCAGCTCCCACATCAATTTGCTGAAGCTCAGGTCTGTGGACTTGGCACTCGGGGCCTTCGTCCAACTAAGCAGGGGCAGGGCAGTTTTAGTCAGAACCGACCATTCAACAAAAATATTTCATCTAAACAAGCAGTGGGAACCAGCACAAGAGCATTTTGCATGGAGGTCTCAATCTGGGAATGGGCTCTGTCTCTGGGGGGTCTGGATTAAAGCAGTACATCTCCCAGGGGACAGCAATGCAATAGCAAACAGATTGAGCACGTTGGCCTCCAATGCTTACGAATAGGACAGGAGCTCCCGAAAACCCCTTTTCCACAGGTGGGGCATCCCGGATGTTGACCTGTTTGCGTCACAGGTCAATTAAGTGTCCTCTTTTTTGCATCATGGATGGGGCAGGGTCCAGGCTCTCTGTGGTATGCGTTCCAGCTCTCTTGAAAGAACCGCAACTGTTATGTCTTCCGTCCACCTCCCTTGCTGCAAGGACCCCCGAAAGTTCAGGTATTTCGTGGGCTGCACACTTCTCCCAATAGCTCCTCAGTGGCCATCAAGGCCTTGGTTTTTTGATCTCCTACAGCTCAAGTCGCAGGGTCCAATCCCGCTGTCGATCCACACCAGGGGCTTCCTTACACACCAGGGGGAGCTGTACGACACCCAGATCTGGGTAAACAAGCCATTTGCAGCCTGGTTCCTGACCAGCTAAAGCTTAGGCCAGCACAATTGTCGACTGATAATTGGAACATCATACAGGAGGTTAGGAAGCAACCTACCCACTCTCAATCCCAAGAGCAAGCGGACCAGATTCTGTCATTGGGCACAGGAGAAGGGGGTACATACCCTCACTTGGCGATATGTTCTCTCTCGGCCCACTTGGACCATTCCGGAGTCCAGGTTGACACCTGCCACACTTATTTGTCATCCATAGGGGCCTACATAAATTGTGAAGGAACGTTCTCAGAGCAAATCTGGTGGTCAAGGCGCACCTCACAGGCTTGCCATGTTTGTTTCCACCAGAGCATAGGCCCCATCCCATCTGGGACTTGAACGTGGTGCTTCAGCGCAAACCATTTGAGGCAAGTGGCGTTCCCTTTGTGTAGGATTAGTTGCTGCAGGCTGACGGCATGCAAGCCATTTAATTTCTTTCATAGTGGCAATGTGGTCTGTTGAATGCACCCCAAGTTCTTAACGAAGATGGTTTCACTTTTTCATCTGAATCAGGAAATCTGCCTCTTGGTGGTCTTCCCTAATCCTCACTCGGATGCAGAACGGTCGCAGCACTCGTTGGATCTGCGGAGGGTGCTCCAGTTCTACTTCTCCAGACAAAGCAGCACAGGAAGACAGAGGCTTTGTCACGTTTGGGTTCTCTGTCCTAGGTACTCAGTCTTCCAAAGCTTCCATCGCGCAGCGGATGGTTCTGGCCATTTTTGAGTCTTGCATTACCTTAGACAAAAAGGTGCTGCCAGGTATCCATGCGCTGAGCGCCCAAGCCACGGCTGTGGTCATGCAAAGACACGCCTTGTGTAGGCTGTAAGCAAGGCAGCTAATTTGGCCACGACCACAACTTTTCTGCAGGCAAAACTCCTTAGACATCATCAACTTATCATTGGCCTTAGGACCAGGGACTGCATCTCTCCTGCCCTAAAAAGCCTCCACTGGCTCCTGATTGCTGCACAGTTCAAATTCAAATCCCTCTGCATCATCCACAAGACTGTATGTGGCTGGGTACTACACTATCTGCAACTGTCTCTCACTAAATACTCTCCTTCTAGATCTCTGCACTCCACTGGCACCAACTCTGTGTAAAGTGTTTCGGTAAATGGAGAGCAGGAGGCCACTCGCTTTCCTCGGCTGCATCCCTCCTTTGGAACAGCCTCCTCCTCCCTCTGCGTCTTGAACAGGACCTTCTTAAGTTCCGAAAGCACCTCAAGACTCGCCTCTATTCCTCCTCCTTCCCTTCTTCCTTCCTCTGGTAATCTGACAATTGCTGTGATCAGTGTCTTGGAACCTTATGCTTCCTCTGGGCCTCTGACCATTCACACCCAATCTCACAGCTTCTCTTTTCCTTCAGCACTTGCCTCGGCACACCCTCCGCACTGGGGATTCACACTTCACCCAATGCAGGCCCCTCACTGCATAGCACTTATCATACCTTGCACTTGCTCTGCGGCTCCCCCCTCGAGCACGGACACCACAGCACCTACCCCACTGCCCTCTTCCTGCTGCACTTGCATGTTCTGAATACTCCTAAGGCATAGTAGGTTCAGCTGTATTTCTTTGCTGTATTTAATTGTACTGCTGTCCCATGTTCCCCCCTGCTGCCCTGTGGGCGATTTGAAAAAGAATACATTTTCTGTATAAGCGCCAAACAAGCAAACAATAAATTCACCACCCAGTTCTGTTTGTTTCGGTGAAATCACCTACAATGATGGCGAAAAGTGGTCAGGACGTATGAGTAATAAGTTACTCACTGTAGTCCTAGTCCGAAGTCCCCTTTCTTCCATACGTCCCTCCCACCTTCCACCGCTAGTAGGCCAGGGGCTAAATTATCAGTACAGCCAGGTTTACAAGCGTTCAATGTGTCAAAAGGGGATTGAGGTGAGCTTCTGGAGGGCAGGGTTTAATGGGCGTGCCTACACCCAGGGGCCGCACCTCTGTGCGCTATACTAAATTTAAAGAGGAAGCTCCTATTTTACACTGCCAAAAGGTTCCTGTACTGTATCGTCCCGTGCCGGGGCACACCCACAAGGATGGAGATAAGGGGACTTGGTTCTAGGAGTAATCTAGTCACTATGCTGAGTAACCTTTATTAGTTATTCTCCAACAATGACAACTACACCTCACAGGAGTTAACATTGGATAAAATATGGCTCAGTTCTCAATACTTAAAATTCTTGGTGCATAAGAAAATGCTATACTTTGCAATCTAACACCAATGAAAGGGCAGGGTACCCCTACATAACAGGAGCTGGGGTAGGAACATGTTGGGCTGCATCAGAGATGTTCCTCTTTGAAAGTACTGTTTTTGGGCTTAAAAGTCAAGCTTTCAACGCAACAAATTAAATATCAATGAGCATTTTTTAAATCTATAATCTTCAACAATATTCTATTAAAAATTCATGTGAATGGAATAAACAAATGATAAAACAAAGTTTACAAAATTGTTTTGGCAGTGTTTAGCTAAGGTGTCAATACCAGAAATATTAACACACAAGAATTTCTCAGAATCAACAAAACTTGCAATGACAAGAGAAATGCAATATTTACACATTTACAGAAAATTGACAAAATACTGTTTTTTTGAGGAATAATTGATTCAGCAATGAGTTGCATTGGGGGAGGGGTGGATATTTTCAAATACAAATCATTGAGGTGAAGGCAAAATGTCCTTCATAAGCGACTTGGACTTGAAAGTGTAATGGTATGCCCCCATGCTCAGACATAGTTAGCACCATTGGGGGACTGCTTAGGCCGAATTTAGAGGGCAATCCGGCTGACGTCTGCGTGTGTGTTTAGCCACCAAAAGTTTCAAATGAACATGGAGAGCTCTCTGATACTATAGTGCTATGAAATAAATGTTCTAACGAACAACATGCTGTTCACCTATTTAAAAGAAACACAAATACGTTTTTATTACTGGGAAATCCCAATTGGTGAAATGCAGTGTTTGTTAGTTTAAAAACGGCATCGAGAGCAGTACGATATCAAGGTGCATGAAGTAAATGTTTTCATAAATCCTGCTCTGCGACACAAAAATGTTTTATGCTTGGGAAAGGCAATTGAAACGCAGTGCTCACATGGGGAAAGTGTTACGCTCACCTGGTCTCTGCGGAGGCGTTGGGGCACGGTTGCAGCCCCCCCGAGGGTGAGGTCACTCGGGTCCGACTTCGCCCTATGCGCTTATGTGGTGACTGGTGGTAATAGGTGATGCTGCTCGTAACTGCTCCTGCGTGGAGAATAGAGGGCGTGAGTATGCCATCTTGTGCGCCTGATCCCTTCCAGACCCCTTCTACCAAACCGTGGTACCCGTGGGATGTGCTGTCCTTGGAAATCTCACCTGTTGATTAGTTTTGGCGACCACGCCGTCCTGCTGCTTCTGGCAGGGGTGCTTGTATGGTATGGACCGAGTCCTTCACTGGTCCCTTGCACGTGGTAGTCCAGTCCTGCAGCCACTAAGCCACTATACTTCAGGTAAGTGTTCCTGTTTGCCTTTGTCGTTCCTCATCTGTTTTTGTTGTATTGTAAAGTGCTTTGTCTTGTATTGCTGTCCGTTCTGCTTTTGATGTTTGCTCTTTTGCGTTCTTCCCTTGCAGGTGATGTTGCCAGCCCGGCAGAAGCTGCGGAGCTCGAGGCGGCAGCCGGTGAGAACGAGGAACGAAGCTGCAGCGGTACAGTAGCTGGTAAGTTGTTAACTAGGGGGCGCGCTGCATTCAAATGTGGCGCGGCCCTCGGACGAATGTTCTTACCATGTCTGTCTTCTTCTTCACAGGGTCCGAGTTCATGGATGCGGTGTGAGGTGCTGAGGCGTTGTGATCAAGATCACTGCATGTCAGGAGATGAGTCTGCAGATGAAGCACCGGTTTCCTGGAGGCGAGTATGCAGGAGAACGCCTGGTTTCAAAGGTAAGTAAACTGGTCTAAGTGGCGGTGAGCGTCGCGTTGCACGCGAGTGCACAATAACGCGAAGCACCGCCCTTAAGGATGGAACAGCTTATATAGCTGAGCTTCTGAAGCCACGCCCACCAGGTTCAGCCTGCCTGCCACACCCTGCCACACCCGATGAGTCAGCACATGAAGACCAGGCCTAGGGAGCCACACCCGATGAGTCAGCACATGAGGATGTTCTCTGGAATAAAGGCTTTCAGCTCCTGGAAAGTTCTTGTAAAATAAAAGCACTCCTGCACTGAAATAGTGTTCCTGCTCACATTTCTATGAGCCTGGCGCCTAAGGCACCAGGACTGAGCCCATCCAGGGCCCCTGTGTTTATGGTTCCCAAAGGAACATAAGTGAGTCAAGTGACCCATTGCCCCCATCACTGGATGGTGTGCTTTTGTGTTCTGGGGCCTGTGGCCATGACAGGGAGTAAAAGATTAAAGGTTTTCAGACGCTCTGCCTCGGATGCCTTGGTGAGGACCACGGTTAGGACGGACGCTCCGCGTGCGACTCCCTCACGCTGTAGTCGCTCGAGCACCGACCCGTGTGTTGGAGAGAACTCTTCAACAGGACTCCTCCGCCGAACATCGAGGACTATGTCTGGAGGAAGACGCAGAAAGTAGGTGCATTATTCTCCAAGGCATCCCGCAGAGGTGATTACTTCCCCGGAAGCCCTCTGGCGGGGGGGCAGTCTGGTCCTCGCACCGACTCATGGAGCACAGAGGCTCACGCAGCTACCAGCCTCCCTGCTGAGGGGTCCAAGGGCCCTACCGGTCCCGCAGTTGAGGCACCTGTGAGCTCTACTGCCACTGCGACCCGTCCCGAGGGTGCATCGCCCTGATACTGGGTGCTTACCCGAGGGGGCACCTTCATGCAGGGCCTGCGCTACCGGGCGGTAGGCCGAGGGCTCACAGCTTATAAGGTTTACACCCGAGGTGCAGGGCGGAACAGAGCTATAGCAGTCAAGCATGCAGGCCGAGCCCGGGAACACGCTGGCTACAGGTCCACATGCTCAAGGTGTGGACAAAATGGCGGTGGCTTCAGACAAAATGGCTGCCACTCCCAAGAAACAAAAGGCAGGAAACCTTGCAGGCGGGCATGGAGGCCCGTCAGCCCAGCGATCAACAAAGGAGAAGCTTTGCTCCTAGGACAGACTGGGCACCACCGACACCTGTCACCTGGGGCACATTGCATCCCAACATCCCGGGGGCCGGATACAAAATCCCCATGTACGAACAGACGCTAGGCAGACAGTGGGCATATTCGCCCCCTCCTCCCGTGCAAGACCACTCACAGCTAGCCTGTGAGGACAGGTTTTTGGACAAGTTCATGTCACTCGTGTTCCCCTGAAATGGGCACACTCCTCTGGGACATTATTAAAGACATGTTGCCTCCGGCTGCCCCGACTCAACCCATGGCAACAAAGCCCATGCCTCCTCCGGCTCCACCTCGGCAGCAGCCCAGTGCTGAAGCTCCAGCAACCCTGGTGCGGGCCCCGACGCCCACCACAGAGGAACCCCCAAAGGAGACTGCCGCCACCCCTCCAGGGGGTCAGAGGAGCAGCAGGACACAGACTAGGAGGAGCAGGATATGCTCTTCTCCGCATAAGCCTTCCATGATAGGATTGCTGGCTTGTCGGAATACCTGGGTATCCCCCAGCTACAGAAGGAGCTCCACGAAGCAGGAGTTCTGGCAGAGGTGAGGTCGGGCATACCCTACAAAAGGATGTGGAAGCATTGGCCAAAAAGGGCTGGTTCAAACCCCACTCCGGTTAACCCATAAACAAAAATCTGGATGCTATATTCAGGCAAACCGAGGGGCACCGCATTCTACTCTCTATCCACCTGCAGCCTTTCTCATCAGTAATTGCTGCTGCGTCCATGTATGCCAAACCCCAGGCTTCCTCGTCTAGTACCGCCACGACAGCCCTCCTCAACAAGGGAAAAAAAGATCCTGATTCATATGGCAAGAAGGTCTATTCAAATGCCCGGCTGCTCCTCAGGCAGGCCGACTCAGCCGATATCCTCTCTGCGGCTAATCAACGCCTGTGGAGCAAGATCGCAGGCTTTCTGCCCGATATCCCCAAGTACAAGCAGGCCTCATTCAAAGCGGGTCTGGCGGAGATGAAACTTGTGGCCCGGGATATTAGGGAGGCCTCTGTGGCCAAATCGACATGGCTAATAGAGCAATCTGTCTGACAACAGACATGAAGCGCACTGCCTGGTTGAAGGCCACTGGGTTCAACCAGGATGTGCAGGATAGAATCCTTGATCTTCTGTTTGAGGGGGCATCTCTTCCATGCCTCAACTGATGAGGAGCTCGATAAAGACCTAAAACAGCGACTAAACTGTTCATTCAGTCCCATTCCCTCTCAGACAAGGGATGCTCATTTGACGACTTCCGCGGGTTCCAGGACCGCAAAGCCAGACATCTGGTCAGGTCTTCTAGTCAGCACCTGTTAAGGAGAATTCTCATTTCATGGCTAATTTCCCTCACCTAGTGAGTCCCCCGGCAACTTTGCTGGACTTCTGGAGTTTATTTTTTCACTTGGTAAGAGTGTGAGCTTTTCCCCCACTCTTACCTGTGTTTTGCTATGTGTTTCTACCTGTTTCTTTGTGATTGTGGGCTCTGGAGTACACCACACTTCAGTAGCCCCCTTCTTTGGGTGTGTCACCCAGCACCTTCTGTGCAGTGGCACAGGGTTGTCGTTCAGACTCCCCTGACTCTTTCTGAGGCGACTACTGTCCCCCAGAAAAGGGTAAAGTTATCATTAACTTTACTTAGTCAATCTACCACAGATCCACTACACCCCATCTTCCATGGAGTACTGGAAAAGGTTAATTCCTATCCCTTTTTATCTGTACCTCCTAGAGCATTGTTTCGCTCTTTTAAAATGTAGACTTGGCTGGTGGCAGTGGTATCTACCCTAACATTTGTACCGCGATTATATTAGATAAACGTGGTATTGTTCTTGGCTATTATATTGGCCTCGAACATAAACCCGCTTGACCAAATCGTCTTTCTTTTGGCTACAGTTGGGTTTATTCGCCATTTCTTTTTGTTAAAGTCCTTCTTGTGTTTTAATTTGCGCGGCAAACTAGGTTTGCCTTCTTTGTTCACTGTCTTTTGGCGGGCTTCTACCTAGAAGCCCTCCTCAAGGTGCCTGGGTGTCTACGTGGGCTGAATATGAGGGAGGGGTGTAATCACCCCCTGCACAGGGTATCCTAGGAAACCCAAGTCGCACTTTGTCATGATTGGCCAGTGTAGTTGTCCGGGCTGGACAACCCCCCTGCCGGGTGATTGACAGCCGGCTGTGTGAATGTTTTTTTTTTTTTGCATAAAAGGCAGGTCTCTTGGATTAGAAGTCGGAGAGTCACCACTGGAACTACAAGGAACCGAAGAGAAGCGGAGAGAACGATGGCTGCTGCAACTACCCCGTCCCGGTGAAGCCCTGCTGCAGTCCTGAGCTATCTGCCCTTCAATGACTAAGAGGAGATCCAGTCCAGAGTAGTCTTCCCTTGAGCTTGCTGGGGATAACCAGCTCGTCTTCCACAGCCAGAGGATCATCTTCCTTGGTTGAAATCGTTGCACACAGCTGTAGTCGTCAGGATAGCCATTTGAAAAGCCTCTCCTCTGTTTTTAAGGAGCGCACCTTTTATTAGTTGTCGCTGCTGCCGGCTTCATCCCTGTGTGGTGCAGACCCCCTTCAGGCGTCCTCCTTCACAACGAAGCTCCAGGTATCGTGGGTCTGCGGGAAACCAACAGGAACTGCCAGGGCACCAGCTGCATCATTGGAATAAGGTACTGTGTTCTGCTTGAGGAAACTGGGTGAACCACTTTTCTTCGCCTCCAAGGCTTGCCCTTGTCTTCCCTCCTTCTTATAACTTTTGCTTCCGAACATTGACAATATCAAAGTACTCTTGGCTACGTTGAATCGTGAACTATCTGTGTGATCTTTGGCAACAGGCCCCGGTGTCACTTGACCCTGGCTCCGGCCCTTTGACTTTTGAACTCTTGTCTATGACTGTTTCTCGATTTTGTTTGCCTAACCAAAATATTGCCTGTGATTTTTGCCTCCAACTCCCTCTGGGTATCTCAGGTGCTAAGTGTGTTTTTGCCCCGGTAGCATTTCATGTCTCAAAAAGCTATCGCAGTCGTATCCACGGTAACGTGTTTTGTGCATAACACCAGTTCATTCAAACACAGGATACTTACCTTGAGACATACTGTACAAAGTGAATTGGTTAGTTGTATATTTAACGTGTGTTTTTTTTTGTTTAAGTTTAATAGAAGTGTTGTGTTTATAACAAATGGTTTAAAAATAAATGTACTTATATTTTTCTACCTGAAACCTTGAGTCTGTGTTTGCTTGAGTCACAGTAATTGTGGTCCCTTTGTGTAATCTCTGCTACTGCTCATATACTCTTGAGATAAGCCTGGCTGCTCCGCCATTGCTACCATTCTGATATAGTAGTACGGGCTTGTACCAAAGGTAAAACTTGCATTGCCACCTGTAGTCTTAATTGCGTGTAGTGGTCCCTAAGGGCACTGCACAGGATTCTGCCTAACGGCACCGGAGAAAGCACCACAACATCTCATAATGGGTTTTTCCAGTCCCCCTCCTCTGCCTCAGCCTCTGACCAGAAGAAAAAATGACATTGACATTCCCCGTCAGGTCCACAGCACCCCAGCCTGGCACAGGCTGGCCCTGCACATTCGGACATGGTGGGAGAAGTTCACTGTCGCATGGTCCTCTCAGCGGTGTCCTGGGGCTTCCAGCTACCTCTTCATTCTCCCCCTCAGAGTTCCCTTGCTCTTGCACAGATCGGCACACCTTCACTCTTAGCGAAGACTCACTCACTTGTCAAGAGCTAAGTGGTAGAGCAGCCCCACCTTACCCCCATCCATCCGTCCCTCCCAGCAGGGGCAGGGCGTTTACTACTGCATCTTCGTTATCCAGAAGAACCAGGCGAGCCTGTGAGTGGTGTTGGATCGATCTTCCTGACTCTTTACCTACCCTTGCAGATGTTAAAGACGGTGGCGCCAGCGCGCTTATTGCCGAGACACTGTCTGGGGGAGACTGGACGTGTTCCCTGGACCTGAAGCATGTGTATCTCCACATTCCGATTATGCAGCCTCACCAGGCCTTCCTCCAGGTTTCGGTTAATGGGCCTACACTTCCAGTACAGGGTTCTGCCATTTGGGTTCATTTCAGCTCCAAGAGTCTTCACAGGGGCTCATGAATGCAGTGGCGGATCTCCTCAGGTCGGAGGGGTTGCACGTCTACCCATACCTCGACGACTGGCTAGCCAGGGGTACCTCTCCGGAGCAGGTTTGTGACTCAGCGTACAGACTCATCTCTACCCTCTAACTGGGGTTTTCAATCAACTACCAGAAATCTCAGCTCACCCCTATTCGGACGCTAGTGTTTCTGGTCCTGTTGTGGGACACACAGAAGCAGAGGGTTTTCCCCACTGGGGACAAGGGGACAAAGTGACAGCGATACGATCAGCAGTCTCCCATTTCCACAGCAATCGCCACAGCCTGGTGGTATCAACACCTTCTGGGAGTGCTGGCAGCATGTCTCCTGGCGATGCTGTACACCAGGTTCTCTATGAGGAGGCTCCCGCTGCATTTTCGCATATTCCTGGGAATCAGGCCATCATGGGGCCCTGAACTGCATCCCACAATAACTGGACCATGACTTCAGATGGTGGCAACAGGAAGAGAATATTCTGGTGGGTGACCTTCCGTCCACCCCTCCATGGAATAATCCATTACCACGGCTGGGGAGCCACCCTGGGAGCGCACTATGTGCATGGTCTCTGGACTCTGACCGGCAGAATCACATCACTGGCTGGATCTTATGGCTGTACAGTTGGCACTGAGGTCCTTTCAACCGACCATCAAGGGCAGGTCGGTGTGCATCCAGACAGACAATATGACCTGCATGTTCTATATCAACAAACAGGGGGACATCAGATCCCCACAACTGTGCGCATTGACCCTGGACATCTGGGAATGGGTTATCAGCCAGGGTGTGTGGCTTTCAGCGGTCCACCTTCCTCAGGAGTCAAATCTGGAAGCGACCACGCTCAGCCTCCTACAATTACGAATGGCAGCTGAATGGTAGAATTCTTCAGGAAGTGTTCAGCATGTGGGGTCACCCAACCACAGACCTGTTTGCAACAGCTCACAATCGGACGTGCCAGCAGTTTGTGTTGTGGGGAGGAAGGGGGCATAACTCGGCACTCCAAATAACCTGGGACGGGATATGCATTCCCACCCACGCTGCTTGTGCATAAGGTAGTGAGCAACATCAAGAGCGCAAGAACCTCACGATCATTCTTGTGGCACCTCGCTGACCGGCGGGGCCCTGGTTATCGGAACTTTGGCAGATGCCACTTCATCCGCAGATTCTTCTCCCCCTCGAGGGGCCCTCTACTAGCACAACAGGGAGTTGCAGTGAATACACCCATCTCCAGAGAGGTTAGCTCTAGCGGCCTGGTTCCTGAGCAGCTAATGCTTCAGCACCTTCTGCTGTCCTCCGACAATCTGGAGATCATTCAAAATGCCAGGAGCCAGGCTTGCACGCAAGCAGTTCAAAAGTAAATGGACAAGATTCTGCTTTTGGGCAAAGGAACACAGGGCAAACCATTTGACATTCACCCTCAACCAGGTTTTATCATTCTCAGCCTATCTCGCCAGTTTGGGCGTCGAGGTGGATACTTGCTGAATGTGCCTGGTTGATATCGGTGAGTACAGGAATTCTGACTCTCTTACCCTGTCTTTGCCCAATCCCGTAGTACGGAGACACCTGACGGGCCGGCCAGGCTTTACACCCCGGTTAAGCACCCTCATCACATTTGGGACCTTAATGTAGTCCTAAGCGCTATTGCGCACAAACCATTCGAACCCATGGCCATGGTAGACATTAAATTGTTCACTCTAAAGACAGCCCTTCTGGTTGGGCTTGCATCTGCCTGCATTGTGAGTGAGATGTAGTCACTTCGGAGCTGTACACTAATTTCACAAGGACAAGGTTGTGCTCCGCATGCACCACAAGTTTCTCCGGAAAGTGGTATCCTTGCAGATCAACGAAGAGATTGTGCCCCCCACATTCTTCCCGGACCCCAAGGTGGATGCAGGAAAGACACTCCACTGCCTGGGTGTCAGGAGGGCGTTGAAAGTGTATTTTAACAGGACGAAGAGCATCCCCAAGACGGATGCTCCGTTTGTGACATTTGGAGGCTCTACGCCTGAGCTGCAGACCTCCAAGGCATCCGTAGCACAATGGATGACGGTGGCGATCCAGGAGGCATACAAGGTGCAGGGCAAGGACCCGCCACAGGGCAATGCATGCGTATGCTGTAAGAGCTAATGCGACAGCAATTGCGTTCCAGCGCCACGTTCCCTGGCAGGTGATCAGCAGGGCGGCAACATGGGCCACTCCTTTCGGCTTTTTGCAAGCAATACTGCTTGGAGACCAGTGCCAAGGCGGATGCACCCTGCGGCCAAGCAGTGCTTCGTAATCTATTTGCTTAGAAGGTCAGGCTCTCCTCCCCAGGACATTGTCAGTTGTAATCATCAATACAAGATGGAGTAAAGGGGACGGGCTGTAGGAGTAATTAAGTGTTAGTCACCGGAGTGACTAATGTACTCCTAGTCCATTGTTTCCTTTCCTCCATACGTAGAGGTTGTTAGACTCTAATACAGCCGACACATCAAAAGGGGACTGAGGTCTGGCGACGGTGGGCGGGGTTAAAGGAGCCCGTGCTCCTGAGGCTTTCCAGTAAATTTAAAGAGGAAATGTCTTTTTCTGGTGGAAGAGGTTCCGTTCTCGTCCCTCACGAGGGACGCCCATACAGGATGGAGGAAAGGAGAACTATGGACTAAGAGTACGTTAGTCACTCTGGTGAGTAACTTTTAATTTCTCCACTTAGACTTTGAAGGATAAGCATAGGAGAACAATTGTCTGGCTAGATGAATGTACTATGGCCTTGGATTCCACTTAAGTTATTAGCTAGGTTTTCACTGCATCCTAGAAGGCCGCTGGAAAGGGCTACCTCTGCCAAAAGGGCAAGATCCCATGAAAGGAAAAGATTCACTCGACCCGGGCTCTTACGGGTCTTGATAAGCTCTGCATGCTTACAAGGTTTCTTCCTTCTAGTCAGGCCTTAAAGCACACAAATTGTCATTGACAACGGTTTCTTCTGTGAAATCATTGGCTGCAGCCCTGTCCTCTAGCCAGCTCTACACACGCTTGCCATCCCATCCAGTGGCAGGTCTTTGCTAACTCTGTCTGCGAAGCATGCATATCAACTGTCGGCCACGCAGTCTATAACCTCTTAGTCGTCAACAGCATCCAAATCTTCAGTGGCTGCCCAGTCGACTGCCTCGCCTTTGTCCACAGCAAAACTTACAGGGACAACACCATCGCACCCTTGTCGACTGCCATTCCAGCAATGACTTGATTGATGACCTTGTCCATTGTTCCATCATTGATGTGCTCATAAATCCTGTCACCTTTCCTCCATCCAACATGGGGACGGTATCGGAACCTTTGGCAGCGAAAAATAAGTGACCCCTTTAAATTTAGCATAGCACACATGGGTGCCGGAATGCCCCAGAGACCCCGGCGCTACCCCAGTCCCTTTTTCCACATGGACGGTGTCGGACCTAGCAGCTAGGCATGGGAACTTTTTCAACTTTATGCGTGCTCCCTGTTCTTTAAAATAAAAAATCTTCACCTCCCTCCAGTGCCTTGCATTCGGCGCATGTCAGCTGCAGGAGGCGTGCCGATATGCGCATTGGTCATTCTTGGCCTCTGACCCCGAAGGCATGTCGTAGTAATGAGCCTAACTATAGTCATGCAATTAAGGAAAATGACTCACACCTGAAACCCCTTTACACAGGGTGTATAAAAGGGATGTGTGCAGGGAGGAGGACTGAGGCGAGATGCTGATGGGGGCCGCGGTGAGCTATGCTGCAGCCGAAGTACAATGAGCACCGAAGCGGCTGAGGAGACAGGCAAGTGTGTTGTGGGAGCATGAGCTGCGTGGTTCAAAGGCGAGGTAAAGGGAAGACGACTAAATGAGGGGTTGTCCTTTATTCCATCTAAAGGACTGCTTTCTCCTGTGGCGCTGCAAGAGAAAGACTCCCAGGAAGAAAGCTGCCACGTTTGTGGCCAGCGTGATATTGAAAAGGACTTCAGAGTGAGCTGGTGAGTTTCTCGCTTTGAGAAACCCGATGTTACAGATGTTGCCTGCTGCCCCAGTGCTGGGCCTGGCCTGTAGCTCTCGCAGGGCCCGACCAGGAGTCCTTCCGGGTCCTTCCAGACCTAAACGTCAGACGAGTCCTCCTCCTTCTGGGACACAGTCGCCCCATCTGGCCTTAACCTAGGTGCTAGGAGGAGGTGCTGCAGCATACAGGTACGCATACGGATACCACAACCACTCTTCCAGACGAATATGAAGGTTATGTTCCTTCGGATGGGGAACCTCTGGGCACCGATGTGCCTGCCAGGGCATCGCTGCCTGGACGAGATTCTCATTCCTTGCCACGATTTCAAGAGCATCCAAACTCTTCAGTCTGGCACCGGCGGGAAAGAATGAAGGTTTTCTGTTTCAGCTCCGCTAGTCTTTGATGAAGACCGTTTTATCGGTTCCTTCATTGGATATCTGGAAAGAAGGTCTGGCACTGATGAGACTGTCTGGACAAGAGACTGGCTGGACAGGGTCCCAGACTTGGCCCCCATGTGTTAGCGGTCACAGCCTTCTCCTGACTCAGTGGTGTTGGCCGCTGCCAGGAAGCGCTCTTCCAAACCATCGTCAATTTCCATGGTATGGGGCCCCTGGACCGGGATGGCAAGTAGTTGGATGATGTGGGCAAATGGATCATTTACACCACGGCTTTGAATGTCAAAGCTGCCAATGCCTTAGCCATCCTGTCACGCTATGACCGGGAGTTCTGGTATATGCTCTGGCCAATTTTGGACTTACTGCCGGTGATGTCCTGGTCCAGGTGGATGAGTGGGCCTCTGACCACATCACAGTGGTGCTGGAAATAGCAGACTCTGGATACTGCCAGATGGGCATTGGGATGGCCCTCCGAGATTAGGGTTGGCTGAGTGGGGGTAGGGAGGGGTGGGGAGAAGGGGGGTGGGGTGTGTGGAAGGGGGGGTTTATGGGGGCTTGAGGGGGTGGAGGGTCGTGGGGGGAAGGGGGGTGGGTAGTGGGGGAACAAGAACTCTACTTCAACAATTACCACATTATGTACAGTTGTATATGGTACACAGTTGTTCTTGGCTTCAGTAATAATGCACCAACTGGTAATCGTAATAAAAATGCACCAAAGTTACTAATCACTGTTTTAACTTCATAACCACCAGTGTAGCAATACAGGCAAATTACTCCAAAAAATGTAATTCTGTGTGGAGATTCCGCCCCTCTCTTGGGCAACATGCAATAAAAGGTAATTTATACTTTGCTTTTATATTAATGCCCACTCCTTAAATATTCAGTAATAGTCTGCGTTTCTCTTAACTGGTCCCACCACCTCAAAGTTCCTGGGAAGACACAGGGGTTCTGGGTCCAAGATCAATCGGAGGCTTGTGAATGAACCCTGACTGAGGAAGTACCTCTTACTCGTCTCAGTACCTTCCATGCCTTGAAAGGCGAAGTGGTGGAGTGTCTCTGCTTTACTCAACAATGTCCCTTGAGGATGGACACCCTCTGGAAGAAGTCACTGGGTTGCTGCTGATGAGCAGGAGAAGGGGAACCAAGCAGTGTTGTAAAGGTGGGCATACAAACCAACAAAGGCATCAGTGAAGGTCTGTCCCGGTGGACTCCTTGGTCAGGTTGTTTCGCCGGCTGTGGATGTCACACGGAAATGAAACTCACTGTGGACCTCAACAAGGCTTGAAAGGTGAAGGTGAATCATTTGATTTTCATCCACCTTTGGTGGGGAAGGGTGCAGTGACAGAAGTAGGTGTCGGGTTTAGTTAATTTGCAGTTTGCTGCGGTTTGGTTCTTGCATGGATGACAGAATTGCTTTAGGCGACTTGGACTCGAGCACTGACTGGACTTCTCTGTGGGACACCACCAAGCTTGGACCTTCGGGACTCGGTCTTCAGTTTGGAATGGCGGGAAACCCTCCAGCGGGTACTTCAGGTGGCGACACTGGACTTTCTCAGCTGTGGAAACATGGACAGATGTCGGGTCTGCAGTGCCATTTGAAGATTTCCTCAGTTGGTTGAAACTTGCTAAGATCTGGTTGTTGAGCAGCGCTATGCCAGGGTAAATACACCCTTTTCTGGGTGATACACTGCAGTCTGGCTTTTCAGTGGTCACGAACATCCTCTGGACCCTGGACGACGCTGGTGGACTTCTTGAGCACAAGATGTCTGGTCACTCTGTTTCAGAACCTACAAAGATATATCAGAACCTACAAAGATATCTCTGCAGGATGGCAGGCACTCCGGACTGGCGTTCAGGACACTTAGGGTAAAGAACAGCAGTTACACATTGTCCCCTTATATCTACGGGAAGAGGTTGCCTGTCCAGGTCCTCTCTTGATCAGCCCTTGAATCTGTATTGCAGCTTTTGGATTCAATGAAGAGTTGCAACAGCAGAATTCTTCCTCCAGCTGAATTCATGATACTCCTTCAGGAAAACTCCAAGCTTCTGACAGTGGTAAGTGAGGGGTCTTCTAATATACACAAATACCCGTCCAATACACTCAGACTGAGCTAGGCTCAGTCAACCAATCACATACTAGTGTACTCCGCATGCAGCATCTAATCAGGCTCACAGGCGTTCTGGTCATTCACCCTAAACAGTTGATGAGTATTGGGGATAACTCCCAGCTGTTCAGAGAAAGTACTGCATTTATTCCAGTTTCACACCAGGCTTGCTCAGGTAGGCCACAGGCATTGTGACACAGCCAAAACCAGACACCCATAACACAGAATGTGATTTGACTCCTCTTTCCGTTCATTCATGTCCCACCCCTAAGCTGTACCCACAATAAGCAGTCTCTGGTAAAGGCAACCCCAGGGCCATATATGGTCTTTCCACCCAATATCCAATCCGGGGAAGGGGAACAGCATCAGGTCTTCTCAGGACTTTGAGAAACAGGAAGGGAAGGCAGTGGCAGTAGCCATTTTACCTTTGTTCAGGAATCCATTTATTTCTGATGACAGGGCCTCTGTGCCCAAAAAAGGGCGTGACCCACAGATCCGGCAAAATCAGCATGTTGCTGCCAGTAGCCCTTGCCCTGCTCTGTGGTACCTAGGTGTAACCCCACCAATGGGTGCCATAGGTGTATACCATGTGTCCTGTTTACCAACAAACAGGACTTCTGTCCAGAAAGCATACAGATAAACAGATATCGATAAGTAGTGGGGCAAGCGGCCCTGTCCCTACAAAGCCTTTACAGCATTACAGGTGCCCGCTCTTCCTAAATCACTGGCAGGGGGAGAACATCAAACAGATGGCTGCTCTCCATGTTGACACTGTCACACCCTGAACTTATTTAAGACTGCCAATGACTCCTGCCATCGGACAGAAGCTTCAAAGTCTGACATTTCTGTCCACGAAAGCTATAAAACAAGTTCCTCCCTCTCAAAGGAATCAGGAAGTCTACCTTTGCTTATTTCTGATATGCAAAAAGTCCAGAGCATGGAGTCCATCCTCGACCTTGGGTACCTCAAAAAATTCCTTTGGCTTCAAAGTGGTATGTTCCAGATGGTTACCCTGCAGAAGGTACTCTGTCAGCTTTGCAGCGTGAATTTAGCTATCCCTCGATATGTAAGATGCTTTCTTTCCAAATCACCATTCACTGGCACCACTCTAGATATCTCGTTTGTGGTAGCGGGTCACGATTGCCAGGTTAGGTACCTCCAATATGCCTCCAAACAGCTCCAATGGTCTTGACAAAGTGCCCGACACTTGTCGACCATCTCCGAAGGAAATGAATCCATATCTTCACATACTGCACTGGTTCCTTTGAGCACCTACCCTCAACCATGGCCTGCACCACACAAAGGCTGCATAGGGCTCTTTGACATTGTTGGGCTTCTCTGTAAACTACTGATAGCCATCCACCCCTCTGTCTCAAAGTATGGTGTTCTTGGGAGCGGCTCTAGATACCATCACCTCAAGGACAACTTCCTTGGATGACAGAATCGGGATGATCCTCGACAAAGTTCATACTTCATTGGAGACCGTTTACCTCTGTTCGGACACTTCTGTGCTTTCGTATTGCATTTACTTGCCAAGAAGTCCAACTTTCAGCTCCACCTCCTCTGGGGCATTGTACCTTTCTTCACCTTCCCCCAGAAGCTCAGTCTTCAGTGCCCTGCTTCTATCTAGGCTGGACTACTGCAATAGCCTCTTCAGTCTGCCCCTTTCCTCCCTTAGCCCCATCAACTAATTCAGAATAGGACTGCAAGACTTATCCTTGGCCTCAAGCCCAGGGACCGCATCTCTCCAGCCCTAAAACCTCTCCACTGGCCCCCAGTGACCGCCAGGGTCAAATTCAAGACCCTTTGCATCATTGACCAGGCTGTCTGGGGCCTGGAACCTCTCTACATCCAGGTTTCCCTCCCTAAATACTTGTTAGTCTGGGTGGCTAAATACTGGTAGATCCCTTTCCGCAACTGGCTCCTCCCGCTGGAGCAGCCTCCCTGTCACCCTCAGACTTTAGCCGGATCTTCTTAAGTTCCGGAAACTTCTCAAGACTTTACTTTTCTCTTCTTACTTCCCTCTCCCCTCCCGTGCTAACGTTCAATGTGCCGCTGTGACTGGGGCTTGGTTCCTTCAGAGTCGGACGGGCCAGACCACCCCCCCTAGCAATCCCCCCCAGCATCCTTTGCCAGCACTTGCCCCCAGGCTCCCTTCCCAGAATAGCCTTAACCTGGTCCTCCTGTGCACTGCACTCCTCCTCTCCCGCTCTTCCCCCTGGCAATTGCCTCCTTGGCCCCCCCCCAAAGACATGCCCACCCCGTCCCTTGGGCACCCCACTCCTGCACTTCTCCATCTCCCCTGCACTTACCACCTTGTCTTGCACTTGCACGGTACGATTGGCACAAGGCCACAATATCAGTTTTTTTGTTCTGTTTCTCTCCCATGTCTCCCCCCGCTGCATAACTTGTCTTGTGGTGCCTGAAAACACTTGTGTTTAGGCACCATACAAATGTCCAATGAATAAAGTAGGTATCAATTGACTTTTTCAATAGATGTGGATTATTCACAATGCCTTACCATATTTGCAAAGCCATGTTTGGATTGTTCAACGTGCTTTCAATCAACATTTACTTGTCATATATTGATCTAAGTACACCAGAATGTCACCACTCGTTCAAAATGGGATTTGAGTACAAATCTCAAAATGGAAAAATGTAATTTTTCTGGCTATTCTAGGCTTATTTGTTTTAAAATCTATTTACCTTTACACTATCCCTGTTTCTTCTATTCTCTTTTGGTCTTTACTGTCCTTTCTATGCGCACTACATATAAAAATAAAGTTCTACATCTCGGTATGTATGAGATAACAAACCGGACCATTTAGTTTTCTTTAACAATCCCATCCAACAGTGTCACTGTTTCCACATCATATTTTACAGCTCGCTAAGCTTCATATATAATGTGATATGATTGTTTCTGCTGACCTGGTGAAGATGAGAGGTGGGCAAAACTGTATAATTTCAATATTGAGTGTAATATTGTCTTTAATAGTCAAGTAGCGCAAATTTGAAGGAGCGACTGGTTTAAGAGATCCAAAGACACCAGGATCCAAAAAAATGGGTGGAAACCAGGCAGTTAGCCAGTCGCTCTTGTGCTGTTCCCCTTACAGAGTTAAAAGAAAATTATAGAAAGGCAAGTTTAATAGATATCCATTATGTAAGGTTCTTATGAACATGTACTTCAAGTAGAATCAAGTTTTGAACACTCGTCATGGAGTTTCCTTTGTGAAAAAAGCATGAGTTTTAATATCCAAAAGTAAGGGAGGCCACCTGTTGCCTCATCAAGAGAAGAGCTCTAAATCAAATGCATTTCGGAGTGGTACTCCTCCCTCAGGGCTGAGCCCTACAGGTTACCATTATATCTAAGTACCCCAAAAATGTGTGACAATCAACAAAGTAACATGCATACCACGGTTGATGCATGCAGAGATGCATGCAAAAAAATGTAACAAGAACAGGGTAATAGTACCGGGTAAAATTGAAGGGGTGCAAAGATATACAAACATATGGTGGTGAAAAAGGAAAAACAGGAAAATAAATATGTACCTTTTGTGTTAAGATCGAGCAGTCAATCTCTCTAAACTCTCGTGATAGAAATGTATGTACAATATACACTCTATTCCAAGCTCTGGAATTCAAACAAATGAAACGGATATGTCAACGCTGGTAAAATACACATCAAGGTGTGGATTGTAAGTGCTGACAGGGAGCAAAGCGAACACTTATCTACTGCGGAATGCGGGCAGTGAATGGAGGGTGCGCGCCTCCAAATGTTATAAAATGTTTGTATGGAGACTGACTGGATGCCGGTGTGGCCATGCCCAGGGCGTCTCGTGTCCTGATCCCTCCGGCGAACAGAGATCGGAACGTGTCAGTCTCCATAGGTGTAAGTCATGATGTGGATGGGTAAAATGTTTAACTTTACCAGTACAAATGAATGCACGGGATAACACATATAAATAAGGAATAAACATGTGTAGCAGGACCAATAAGGTGATGCGTTCCGGCACACATGTGGGTGTAGCTCTGCCCACATTGACTCACGTCCTGACCTCTCCACTGAAACAGAGGTTGGGAAGGGTAAGTCAGTGAGGCGGTAGAAAAGGGGATGCGTATGTTTAAATAAGAGTACCTGGGCTTTTACTAAAAGTAATGAAGGCGAGCCTGAAAAGGGAATGTGCACAACCAAACCAAATGGATAAAAAAGTACCACAGTATGAGAAAGGTAAAAGGGGGCATGGAATAAGTACCTTGTAAAACTAGATGGGAGTGTAAAAGAACTGTGATGGGGTGAATACATTGGGAAGTAATGATGGCAAATTCAAAATTTAGAAAAACTGTTTAAAATTGGAGGATACCAGATGCACAAGAAAAAGGCACATTATAACAAACCAATGTTCAGAAGTAGGGGCTCTCAGATGTAGCATAGGAAGTTAATTTCCTTGTTCATCCCATTAGGGGTGAGCAAGCCGAGGCGGTTAATCCAGCAAGTAATGTCCTCATGAGGATTTGATTTAAGCACGACTTCAACTATCTGGAACCTTATCTGAGATAACTTGTCTCTTCTCCTACCAATAGCTGGCCACTGCAAAGTTCGGGTTGCCATTCCTGATGCACGGTCTGTGCTCATTCCATCTGAACTTGGCAGTTTGTATAAATGTACTGATGTAGTACATCCCCCATGGGCATTTGATGGCATAAATGATGTTTCTCCAGCAATGGGGTCTGGCATGGATTTACATGCTCATGAATATTCCCCGTCGTCAGGCTTGGAATCCTCGGTAAAGAAAAAATCAGTATCAGTTTCGTTTATGATCTGTCTTTCTTAGTAGTAACCAATCACTGATCTCTGGGTCACACTGCCCCCAGCCAATGACTGCCCTCTCCCTAAGCCCCGCCTCTGGCAGCCATCCTCAGATTTTTGCCCGCACGTTCAAGTGTTGGGAGTCCTCGTGCTTTAGCTCTCGAGTTTTTACTGCGTTTTTGCGCTTTTTCAGGAGATTTTCTCATTTTTCGGTTTAATCGAGCCTCAAGCTCCACTGTTTCTACTTCCGATAAGGGGGACCCATTTCGGAATTCTTCTACGCCCCTCAAGGGTGAAGTTTTCGTCGAGTTTACGCTTCTTGGAGGAGTCTGGAAGATCTGCGGCCTACCTCAATGGACATGGCCCAGGACAAGGGAAGCTCGACTCCCGGATCCAAGCTGTTCAGGTGCTGCCATGGATGCGGATTACAAAATGTTTTCAAGGAGGACAAGCATTGGCGATGTCTCTACTGCCTTCATGAGGACAAGACTCATGTGGAGAAGGTCTGTGCGGTCTGCAAGAACCTTTCGGAACGGACCAAACTAGATCGTCGTTCCCGCCTCGCCGCCTGGCTGGAGAAGGGCACAGCAGGTGAGAAGGCGAAGAAAGTCTGAGCGGGCTTCTAAATCCTGTTAGGGCGCCCCGGCGACGGGGGCCCAACAGAAGGCCAAGCACCGCGAGTCTGCAGGCACCGGGAGCGCCAAAAGATCGGGCTCTTTGGCTGCCAGGCAGGGCGCGACTTCCTCGGCACGTTCAACCACAAGCCAGAACTCTGGTTCGGGGAAGAGGAAGTCCGAGAACCCGGGTAAGCTGCTGGAGCGGCCCCGGTCGATCTCGAAGGGACCCAAGGGGGAGCGAGGCGCTGACCCTCCCCCCAAGGTGAAGGCCCAGGATGCATCCAAGGTGTTGAGGGTTTTGATCCAGCCAGCAAAGGCCTCTATCAAAGTGGCTGCTGCGACCCTGGCGAAGCCGGCCGAGACTACGCCAGTGGAAACGGCCTCTGGGCCCAGAGTATCCCGGCCACCGCGGAGGGAATCCTCTTTCCAGCCCATCGTTAAGACCCCCGTGACGACCCCGGCGGAAAAAGAGGGGGGGGGCGGTGGCCATTACAGACTCAGAATCAGCCTCTGACGAGGATCTGATGGAAACCGGGAAGGACCTCGAGAAGGTTTGATCCCAGGGGACGGTTCCCGCTGATGTGATCGAAGATGGCGACGAAGAGAGTGGAGCAGTGGAGCAGCTATCCCGTCCGTCGCGGCCATTACCCGAGCCCCAGGATAGCTTGGCGGCCATTTTGTTGGCGATCCAATCCTTATGTACTGAGATAAGGACGAGGTTACCACGGACCCCGAAGGAGGATCCAGAACCAGGCCCGTCGGGAAGCCCTCCGAACAAGCGGAGGAGAGTCCACCCCGCTCCTCCCTTCCTGCCCGCGAGGCCTGTGGACCCCTCATCCCCCTCGCCAGACCCTAGAGAGGATACAGCGACAGATACAGCGACTGGGACGATGACACAACGGACAACCCGTCATCACCGACCCCCCCACGCCCCCCTCGGGCTTCTCCACCCGACGAAATTAGCTCCTTTCACGCCATGATAACCAGGGCATCCGAGCTCTTCCAGCTCTGCCCTGAGGAACAGAAAAAGGAAGGGTTTCTTTACCAACGACGAGAGGCCAAGAGGAAGACAGTCCTCACGGTGCCGTTGCTCGACGACATCTGGGACGAGGGGCTGGCTATCCTCAAGAACCCTTCCACGAAACCCGCCAAGAGGGACAGGTATGAGAAGAAGTACCGAGTTCCCGATTCCGCCCCCTTGTGCCTCAGGGCCCAGCCCACGCCGGTCTCTGTCGTCTCGGCAGCGGCCAAGAAGAAAGCAGTGGGTGCGGCGGCTTCAACTTCCACTTCCCCGCCGGACAGCGAGGGCAAGAAGTTGGACTCCATGGGACGATGAGTCATCTCGTCAGCGGCGACGACGAGTAAGGCGGCCAATGCCTTAGCGATCGTGGCCCGCTACGACAGGGAGCTTTGGTTCAAGATAGCTCCCCTTCCTACCGGACGACAAGAGGGCGGAGGCCCTACAAATTCTGCAGGAAGGAGAGGTGGCGTCGGATCACGCCATAACGGTGGCAACGGACATTGCCGATACCGGATTTCGCCAACTGGGCAACGGGGTTTGCCTCCTCCGATGAGGATGGCTCAAGGGGATGGACTTTCGCCAGGACGTCCAGACCAGAGTGTTGGATATGCCGTTCGACGGCAACAACCTTTTTGGGAAGACGGTGGACGAGTCGCTCTAGGCCATCAAGACCGACTCAGAGACGGCCCGGGCCCTAGGGGTACTTCAACATCAACGACGTCCCTTTCGGAGCTCCGGAGGCAGACAGGGTGCCTCCAAGGGATCCAGCAGTGGCTCTTCTACATACCGCCAGGCGGCCCGCTCCTCGTCCCAGGAGGCCTACAGAGGTCGCGGCAAACGGGGGATCCCGCCGCCGCCGTCAAGGAGGCCAAGGCGGCAAGGCCTCCTCCAAGCAAGACTGAACCGGCCGTAGCGTTGGGCCCCCACCAAAGCACCCAGGTGGGAGGCCGGCTGACGAAGTTCATCAGCGTGTGGGAGTTCATCTCCACCGACCGTTGGGTGCTGGACACCCTGGCCAATGGGCACTCGCTGGAATTCCGAAAGAAGTGTCCTCGCATTCCTCCCGTGGCCAGGAAGGAGAATCGCGTCCCTCAACTGCTGTTGGAGGTAAGGGCGATGCTCAAGAAAGGTGCCATCGAGCTCGTCCCCAGGAGGCTCCGGGGCTCCGGAGTTTACTCAAGGTACTTCCTCATCAGAAAGAAGACAGTCGGTTGGCGCCCCATCTTGGACCTGCATTGGTTAAACAAATACATCAAGGCACAGAAATTCAGGATGGTAACCCTCCAGCACGTGCTGGGACAGCTGGAGGAGAGCGACTTCCTATCGTCGTTGGTCCTGGAGGATGCTTACTTCCACATCCCCATTCTAAAAGGACACAAAGTTTCTCAGGTTTGTGGTTCAGGGACGCCACTACCAATTCAGAGCCCTGCCGTTCGGATTAAAGTCGGTACCCAGGGTATTCACCAAGTGACTGGCACCAGTGGAGGCGCGGCTGCGCCTGCAGGGGATCCAAGTCTACCCCTACCTGGACGACTGGCTAATCGGGGCAAGGACAAGAGAACTCGCCGTCGAACACACAGCGAGGACCGTCCGGCTGCTCGCGGAACTGGGATTTGCCATCAACTACCCCAAATCCCACCTGGTTCCGTCGCAAATAGCACTGTTTCTGGGAGCGAAGCTCGATACAGTGGGGAGACGGGCCTCCCCGTCGGAGGAGAAGACAAAGGCCATTCTGGGCAAGGTGCGGCGCCTGCTAGCCACAGACGTGGCCAGGGTGAGGTCCATCAAGTCCCTCCTCGGGATGATGTCCTCAAGCATCTACCTTGTACTCTTTTGCAGACTTCGGATGCGTCCGCTACAGGAGTTCCTCGATGCACGCTGGTTTCAGGCAACGGGCTGCTTCGAAGACGGGATCCCTCTCGACGAGGAGTTCCATCGGGCGATCCTATGGTGGGGTACCCGTGCGCACCTCCCTACAGGCACGGACTTTCAGACCCCCGGCGTTTCAAGAGACGGTGACGACGGACGCCTCTCTGGAGGGTTGGGGGGCCCACACCAGAGATCTCCACGCAAGAGGCTTTTGGCTCCCGGAGGAGAGGTCTCTCCACATCAACATTCTGGAGCTTCGAGCAGTGTTCTGGGCGCTCAAGTCGTTCCTTCCGTCCCTCAAGGACAAAGTGGTGAGGATCTTCACCGACAACACCACCACAATGTTCTACATACGGAAGCAGGGAGGCACCAGATCCCCAGCCCTATCCAAGGAGGCCCAGGATCTGTGGCACTGGGCCGTCGCCCAGGGGATGTTCCTGGTTCCCTTCCACTTGGTAGGAATAAAAAACACCATCGCCGACTCACTCAGCAGGGAGCTGCGCTCGTGCCACGAGTGGGAACTACGTCAGGACCAGGTGGATCGGTTCTTTGGACGATGGGGCAAACCCCGGATCGACCTTTTCGCGATGGCGATGAACTCCAAGTGCCAGAGGTTTGCCAGCAGGTTCCTGCAGCCGAGGAGCATGGGCGATGCTTTCTCGTTACCTTGGGACGGCCTGTTTCTACATGCGTTCCCTCCATTGCCGTTGCTGCTCCGTCTCATCAACCAGCTCAAGAAATCCAGGTGCAGAATGATCCTCGTCGCACCGGCCTGGCCGAGGCAGATCTCGTTCCCGGACCTTCTGGACTTGTCAACGTCCCCTCCAGTCAAGCTGCCGGCGGACGCGGATCTTCTCTCCAGAGAACGAGGCGCCATTCTTCATCACGACCCGGAGTTGCTGAACTTGCAGGCCTGGCTCCTGCAGCACTAGAGTTTGGAGGGTACAATATCCCGGCTGACTGCAGAGAGGTTCTTGCAAAAGCCAGGGCGTCCTCAACTCTTAAATGTTACGGTCATAAGTGGAAGAGGTTCTCTGTCTAGTGCCGGGCACAGAAGATTAACCCTCTGTGGATTACGGCCCCTCAAGTACTGCCGTACCTACTGTCGCTGGCCAAAGCTGGACTGGCTCACGCCTCCATCAAAATACATCTGGCTGCCATCTCCCGATATAACAGGACTACGGGACGGGCGTCCTTGTGGTCTCATCGCCTGGTGAAGTAATTTATGAAGGGACTATTCCGATTGTTCCTGTTAAGCATAAACCTGTGCAGTTCCCTTGGGGAACACTGCAAAAGATTTAAGACTACAGGTATAGCAGTAAACCCACTTGGTAGCAGTCCGCACCACCCAGATTTACCTGGTAGCTGTGGCTGAGCAGTCAGACTCCCCTCAAGAAGAGTTAGGCAGTATGTAAAGTATACACAATATGTACCCAGACACAATAGCACAAGCAAACACTGACCAGAGCTTGGTTTCAAAAGTATATAGTTATTTATTTTTAAGAACACATAAGTTGAAAACACTCTAGCAAAGTATAGTAAAAAAAACACTTCAAACACAGTTATAATGAAAGCAGTTCCGACCCTTACTCCTATCTAGACAACTCTAAGTTAACACCACATAATTAAAACAGAGGTGAGCGCTTAACGTTAGATGACACTCTAGTAGGTTCAAGAAAGGGATAAAAAGAACAGAAATGGGTTAAACACACCACTCTAAGGTCCAGAACACTTGCAATAGGCTCAAAGAAGCACAAAGTCACAAGTGAGCAAGGGTCACTAGGCAGGGCCCACTCTTAGAGTAGCCGGAGCGAAAATGTGCCCAAGATCACACTGTTATTAGGGATTCAAAGTCTTGCAAAGAGTTAGAAAGAGTTTAGAGTGGCTTAGAAAGTTTAGCCAGGGTGTCCCAGGCACTCCCAGGGTCGAAAGCCGGGGGCTAAATCTACCCCGTACAGTCGGTAGCAAGGGAAGCCAGGCGGAACACGGTACCTTAAGCGGAAAGGATCCTCCAGCGGTGGCAGTTGTTCCAGGCAGTGGCAGCAAGGCTCGACGTCGGTCAGGGGAGAAGAAGTTCTCGCTGAAGAGCAGAAGAAGAAGGTCGTTGCACTGCCCGGGAAGAAACCAGCCGCGGAGTCCTCCGGTTAAAGGGTTGTACCGACTTTCGTGGTTGGGGTAAAAGTGGTGGGGTTCCGGTTGCCGGGGTACTTGGCACTGGCAAGGCGGCCACGAGATACCTCGAGAAGCGAAAAGAAGGCGAAAACTGGTTGTCCCCACCAGTCAAGGGAAGGAGCCACTCCGTTAAGAGTTCTCCTCGGTCGTCGGGAAAAGTGGTGAGACGGTTCAGCAGGGCTCCACCGGGTGGTGTCGTCGAAGCAGGTCGGCTCAGCTCTTCCCTCGTCGGATTCTTGGTCCTGTGGCGACTTCTGCAGTTCCAGTCCCCAAAGCCCTGCTTTTATGCAGCAAACCCCCATTCACCCAGCCTAGCTGTCACTCAAACATGCTAAGTGGTGAGCCGGCCGGCTCACCACTTGGGCCAATCAGGACGGAGTGCGACTTGAGTTACCAAGGTAACTCAGTCCAGGGTGCCTAAATCCCCCTCCACCCCTCCTAAGTACCCCAGACAGAGTGGCACCACTTTGGAGGGCTTCTGTGGAGAAGCCCGCCAAAAGTGGAACAAAAGGGCTCCACTTTGGGTCAGAGTTACAGAGGCGAACGCCAACGCCATTTTAGAATCAAGTTTTGGCAAAAAGTCCCAACCGGAGTTATAATAATAAATATATAAACCGGCGGTATGTTTAAGGCTACCGTAAATAAATAATTAAATGTGTTAGCCTAAAATAATGGGAAATCCCATAGGGAAATATTCGCGGTCGACTATAAAAAGTAGTTTCCACTGCCACCAGCCAAAACTCGATCAGGGGGGACGGAGACGTGCCCCCTCGACTAACAGACCCTGGGGCAATCGAATTGCCCCAGCCAGTACGTCCACAATATGATGGTTTGTACTGGTTCTGTTCAGGATCCAAGACTAGCAAAGTCTTTGGTGACTTTACATGCCCTGGGAGACAGTAGTCAGTCCCAGGGTATGGAGTCTATGTTGGGGAGTCCCTAGGACACCCCTGGGTCACGGCACAGAGGGTGCTGTGTAACCCACATCACAAAAATACATGAGGCCCTATGGAGTAAAAGACCCCATAGCCCATTCAACACAAGGTTTAACCAAGAAAACACACTTCAACATGTCCAAGAGTGAGGGTAAAAGAGTCTCACTCTTGGCAGGAGAAAAAAAGAAACCCCAGAAATCCAGCAAAGCTGCTGGGGGACTCACTAGGTAGGGAAATTCAGCCTAAACAGAGAATTCTCCCTAACAGTTCCCGCCGGTGAAGGCTCCTGCCCCGGCGTGGGAGCTTAATGTGGTGCTGACCAGGCTCATGGGGGCCCTATTCGAGCCTATGCATTCGGCACCTTTGAAGTTCCTGTCATGGAAGACGGCGTTCCTCGTGGCCATCACCTCCGCACAACGAGTGGGAGAGATTTAGGCCCTATCTTGCAAGCCTCCATACTTGACTTTTCATGTCACGAGGGTGGTGCTGAGGACGCACCCCTCCTTCATGCCCAAGGTGCCGTTGGACTTCCACCTCAACAAGCCCTTGGTGTTACCAGTTTTCTTCACGTTGCCTTTGACGCCGGCCGAGAGGACTTTGCACTCGCTCATGTAGCTAGAGCGCTGAAGTTCTACGTGGACCGCACAAAGAGTTTTCAGAAGACGTCATAGCTGTTTGTGAACTTTGGATCTGTGAATCGAGGGAAGGCTCTCTCGAAGACTTCCATTTCCAGATGGCTCTCCGGCTGCATCATGCACTGTCACCGGTTGGTAAACCGACCCCTGCCCGGCCGTCCGAGAGCCCATTCGACCAGAGCGATCACTGCTACCACGGCGTTCCTGTCTGGTGTGCCCCTGCTGGACATCTGCAGGGCTGCTACGTGGAGGTCGATGCACACCTTCACAAGATTCTACTGCGTCGATCGGGACTCCAGGGAGGAGTCCAGGGTCGGCCAAGCAGTGCTGCGCAACCTGTTCGCCTAAGGTGAGCCTGGTGAGGAGGTCAGAATTGTTTAATGTTGAGTTTTGGATGTAATGCTTAATGTTGAGCCTTTGCCACCTCCCGTGGTTGTGCATGTGTGTACTGCTATGTATTCTTTTATTCATGTGCATGTGAATCCATGCCAGACCCCATGCTGGAGAAGGAACAAGTTACTTACCTGTAACTGTTGTTCTCCAGCATGGGTCTGGCATGGATTCACATGCGAACCCTCCCGCCTACCCCTCTGCGGCTCTTCACTTGGTCATACTGCCACTTTGTGTGCTACCAAATCTGAGGATGGCTGCCAGAGGCGGGATTTAGGGAGAGGGCAGTCATTGGCTGGGGGCAGTATGACCCAGAGATCAGTGATTGGTTACTACTAAGAAAGACCGATAAGAAACGAAACTGATACTGATTTTTTTCTTTACTGAGGATTCCCAGCCTGACGACAGGGAATATTCATGAGCATCTGAATCCATGCCAGACCCATGCTGGAGAACAACAGTTACAGCTAAGTAACTTGTTCCTACTGTCACATGTCGGAAAACTCTGGAGTTACATTTTCTCGCCTGTGCAGGGTTGATTTATCGTATTGCCTTTGGTGATGAAACCACAATTCGAGCAATGTAGGCAAGGGAAGGTACCAATGTGTTTAATGATTGGCTCTTTGGTCAGTGATTTGATGGAGACCAATTAATCCTAGATTTCTGCTTCTCTGGTATGCGAATACCAGTAGTTCCTTAAACAGGTGTTCCACTCTGGGATTGCACGCAAGAGTTCCCCAATTCTTTTTAATGATATTTGTAATGCGATTACTCTGCGTTGAATGCTTGGAAACATATTCTAATCGGGGAGCTTTTTTAGATTCGTCCTTCTGCATTAGTAGTGTATCACGGTCAATAAGATCGATCCTGGTAGTAGCGAGCCTGAAAAAGTAAAGGCTCTGTCGCAGGATGCCGAAACCATTGGTGTTCTATAATTAGATGGCTTAAATTGCACAAACAAACCAAATGGGTAAACGAGAAGTAGTACAATATGAGAATGGTGAAATAAGTCCCTTGTAAAACTAGATGGAAGTGTGAAAGAACTGTGATGGGGTAAATACATTGGGAAGTAATAATAGCAAATTTAAATTTAGAAAACCCTCTGTTAAAAATTGGAGGATACCAGATGCACAAGAAAGACACATTACAACAAACCAATGTTCAGAAATGGGGGCTCTCAGATATAGCATAGGAAGTTAATTTCCTTGTTCGTCCTCACTTACCAACCTCTCCGTTTCCATGTAGAGGCCGGGATGCGAGTCAGCGTGGGCGGAGATGCACCCACAGGTGTGCCGCTACGCATCACCTTATTGGTCTTGCTACACATGTTTATTCCTTATTTATATGCATTATCCCGTGAATTCATTTGTACTCGTAAAGTTACACATTTTCCCATCCACTTCATGACTTGCACCTATGGAGACTGACATCCCGATCACTCTGTTCGCCGGAGGGATATGGATGCGAAACGCCGTGGCCACACCCTCCAGTGTGCCACGCCTCAGCGTCCCATAAGTCTCCATAGAAACAATTTATAATATTTGTAGGTGCGCTCCTTCGCGCGTCCTCCATTCACTGCCTGCATTCCGCAGCAGTAGGTAAGCGTTCACTTTGCTCCCTGTCAGCACTTACAATGCATGCCTTGATATGTATTTTACCAGCGTTGACGTATCCGCTTCATTTGATTGAATTCCACAGCTTGGAATAGAGTGTACGTTGTACATACATTTCTCTCACATGAGTTTACAGAGATTGACTGCTCGATCTTAACACAAAGGCACATATTTCTTTTCCTGTTTTTCCTTTTTTACCACCATATGTTTGTATATCTTTGCACCCCTCCATTTTTACCTGGTACTATTACCCTGTTCTCTTAACCTTTTTTCATGCATCTCTGCATGCATCAACCGTGGTATGTATGTTACTTTGTTGATTATCACACATTTTTGGGGAATTTACATATGTTACCCTGTTGGGCTCAGCCCTGATGGAGGAGTAACACTCCGAAATGCATTGGCTTTAGAGCTCTTCTCTAGATGAGGCAACAGCTGGCCTCCCTTACTTTTGAATATTAAAACTCACGCTTTTTTCACAAAGGAAACTCTTTGACTGGTTTTCAAAAATTGATTCTGCTTGAAGTACATGTTCATAAGAACCTTACCGAATGGATATCTTTTATACTTAACCTTTCTATATTTTTTTAGCAACTCTGTAAGGGGGACAGCGTGAGAGCGACTGGCTAACAGTGTGGTTTCCACCCATTTTTTTTTTTGCTTTGCTGTTTCTGCTGACCCAACATGAAGCAGAATAACATATTAGTTTTATTTAATAAAAACAGGTGGAAAGCTGGGCTGGTTAAACTCCTTGTGAAGTAATGTGGCTCTATGCGTGCACTGCTTGTTTATGGATGGACGTATGGAGCTGTGCTGTTAGATTGATTGTCTAATTTGGTGCCAGCTTTGTTTGGTATCATCCTGGCAAATCATATCGGGTGCCTCAGTTCTGTCAAATCCTGGAACACACTGCATTGTGTAATGTTATTTAAATGGTACATTAAAACTAGGTAGCTTTTAAAATGATTTAGGAAATCTACTGACACAGAACATTGTGTTTTGTAGGCATACATTTCCTATGCACATTTTAAATGTTGGTTGAGTGTTTTGTAATAATTTCTTACACAAACTAGCAGGTATCTGTCATGAAAGGAATGTGCAAATGGTAAGCTAGATTAATACAAGTGGAATGTTTAACTGACTGCTTAAAACCTTTGCTTTTATAGAAGTAAACCGTGTTTTGATTTGGACTGAGCCGTTTTCAAATTCTGCTTGGTGCCAGTTAATAGTTAACAAAACCCTTTCTTTTCTCTCAGTTCTAACCACTGATATTAAGGCCAGCCCTGCTAACGACTAATGGGCATTTCACACTTTTCTGAAGGGATGTTTCCAGGGCTAGTGCATCTGTGGTCAAATTGGATCCTGAAGAGAGATTAGGAACAGTCTGGATTTGGTGATTTAAACTCTTTTAGCACATTATGTTGGAAGAATTATCTTGCGGTCTGGTCTTGCCGAAGGTTATCAGACTGTGTCCAATCTTTTTCAATCTTCCTTCTGAAAAGGCAGCTATCACAGGGGAAAATGTACTGCAGCCAAGATTTTTTAGTAATGATTAAATGTGCGCAAAGATTGAAGACAGGCTAAAAAACATAACTTCCTCCACGATATACAATCTAGTAATCTGCCAGAAACTAGCAGAAAACTATTGAAAATACATATTTGGTACATGCCATTTCAAAGACTTGCGGGTTAATACTTGATCATAAAATAAGAATCTGATTTGGGAGGGACATACTTTATGCAATAGTTAGTTTTGTTCTCGACCAAGTAATCTCTTAATTAATTATGTTTCCTTTTTTTCAGATTTGGAAATGCATGTCAATAATTTAAACAGGTGTACAACTCAGCTTGATGAAGCTAATGAGGTACGTTTGAATGTGTTGACAAAAGGGGCCCGTTTTTCTTTGATGCACAGTACAAGCTTTTGGATAACCTTAATGCAAAGTGCATGTTTTTTTAATGTTCATTTTTTTTTTATAGTTGTAAACGATTACCACTTACACCACATAATGCTCATTACTAAATTAATGCTTTTGGGTGGAGGAGACGAAAGATTCCAACTATGCAACAGCTTTTCTAAACACTTGTATGGGTGCATCATTCATTTTAAGGGTCTGTTACTGTTTGCCAAATTTACCATCCCAATTTAGTCAACATGTGGCCGGACAGCAATTTAACTTAATGTGAATTATTTTTAGCATCCCTCAGACAATGTTGACCAAGTCTGTTTCTTCTTTGAAGTTCAAGCTCATTTGCCTGCTGTGCACACAATATAAGGGTTTTTGCCTTCATCCGTGTTCTCCCTAATCATGATTCTTTGCACTGCATCTGATCACCATAGACATTTTCTGAAAGCTAGCTCCTGTTTTGCTGGATGGAGGTAAGGTGGGCTCAGTGAAGATGACCGCCTGCATCTTTTTAATTTGAACCTGATCTGAGGTTCTTGGAGAGTATAGCGATGGTGAGATTTGCAAAGGACGTACACTTTATCACACTAGAACCTACACAGACGGATTATTTCATTGGAAATAAGGATAGGTGTTTCTTTTACTATTGTTTCTCTTTACATAGTGAAAAGTATTCATGTGCATGGCTTGCTTCATTCTTCAGTAGGTAAGACCCTGGGTAATTTTGCAGAAAGTGGTGAAGTTGAGGGTTCACCTATTTTTCATGCTGTTGAACAGAAACCTTGACTTTGCAGTTATTCCAAGTGTAGGAAGCCCAGGCAGTGCACCCTTGTTCCAAATAATCATACTTTGCCAATCTCTTCCCTTTTCTTCCGGCTGTATGCAATTGTAACTATCTGTTTTTTGCTACTGATTGATGCACTATTTTGTGCATAGCTTGTAGTGTTTGTGATGATCATTTGTTTTACATTTTGCCTAAACAGTCTTTGGGCATCTCTGCAGGTTTGGTAACCTAATCCACGACTATCCTGTTTTTAGAGCAATTGGTACGTTTTTGTTTGGGGACATCTTTATCTGAATGCCCCCTTCTTATTGGTTCCAGTTCCAGGTTGTTGTAAATCCAAAAGCAGTCTTTCCATCAGGGAACTTACTTTCAAACCAAGTTGGGAGATATTGTTTCCCCTTTACGGTCCAGATCAATGGCCATCCTTCCACATATACCTATCCTTATTTAAGGAAAGTGTCTGTGTGATCGGCCCAAAAAGGCTTTGTTTATCCCCTCCAAGTAGGGTTTTTTAATGGATTTTATCCAGATCTATAGTTTGCCTTATTACATAGGTATTGGGTGGGGCAGGGTGCAGTGGGACAAGGTTTCTGTCCTGTTCTTCCTTCTTCCATAATCTCAATCCTGAAGTGTGTGGCTCATCCCTCATTAGCTCTTGAAGTGTTATACTTAGTGATTTCAAATTTCCTCTGCCATTTACTTGCTTCTTTCGGTACCTCTGGTAATCATATAGCTAACGTTTGACAAGAGATGTACAGTGAATGTGATCTGAAATGTATAGATTTTTATAGACAGAAAATGGCGATTGCGGTTACTGAGGTTGTATGTCTTTCTGGAAGGGCTTACTTTGTTCTTTATACCTGGTGAATTCTTAACCTTCCATCCTTTCCCCATCAATAGTAGTCTGAAGAGAGGATTTGAGGTAGAGGGGTGATTTTTGTGAAGGTTTAGATGTGTCTGTTAAAATAGCATCTGGAACGTGAGCTGTTAGTAATCTACGTTTCAGAGACATTCTTCTTTGCTTAGTCCAAAGTTGCTGGGTTAACGTTAATGTTAATGTTTTGCAGCATGTAAACCTGTGCCAGCACTGGAAAATAACAGTAACATGCAAGTCATGCTTTTCAATTACTCCCAGATGTCGATCTGCTATGGTTGACTGTAGCAAATCATGTTTCATAAAATGTATTTTCCACTCCACACTAACAGTGAAGATTTTTAGGATAGCTTGCATACTTGCCCAGTTAGTCCTCTATGGAGAAGGCAGCTTGGGATATTGCTATTACTCCTAGATCATCTACATCGTTCTGTGCCTTGTCCTGCCCTCATGTCCCATTGGACATGTAGCTTTGGATGCTTTAGTGGTTTAACCCATTGGTGGTAGTCCTTTGTTATGTCTAGACTTGCCATGCTTCCTTAGTTTGTAGGCATCTCCAAGTGGGATAGGGTTTAGTGAGGAAACGGAAAGCTGAAGTCCTTCCTACTGTAAGACTTGGAAAAGCAGATTCTCAAACCTTCTCCCCCTCGGCCCCCCACCCCCTCCGCCACTTGCGCCAACCTCTGAAGCACAGACATTTTGCTTTAATGTCAGATATAATGCATGCTCAGTTTTCAGTGTGACCATTGCTTTAAAGTGTGGTTTCTTCTTTTTACTGATATGCAAAAAATTAAGTGTAGTGATGCACTTTATAATTGATTTGGTAATGTGTTATTTAGAATATTAAAAGTAGTAATTGAAATCAATAGTGATTTCATGTGCTCTGGGCAGGTTCCTGGCTTCCTGGCTACAGGGATAAATATGCAACAGGTGTGTGGTTCTTCAAATCATGAAGAAAGGACTGGGCACTCCTATTGGGATTTCCCCTCCAAAGGACAATTCTGTAGTCTGTATCCTCAAATGCTGTACTCATTTGTCAATCTTCCCAAAATGTATTGCAAGAAAGCAAATAAAACAATCCTTATTGAATGTTATACAATTCGTAGTTTTACAAAAGATAGTTCACAAAACATATAAATGCACAAATTGAATCCAGTAGGACAATCCCATTTTCTAACTATTAAAGCAAAAATAACCAAATCTCGCCACAAGGATTTAGTGCCATATGACGTAAGTCATGCAAGAGTGTTCCTTCAAGTAAGAAGATGGATTTTCCGGTATTGTCTTGCTACATGTTTCAGGATTAAGTTTTCATTCAGGTAAGTAAGGTATTTAAAAATATGAAATAATCAGTATGCCTGTTAATATATGAGGAATCTATACACAAATAAACCCTTGGGGAATCTACTAACCTTTATAATCTGGTAACTGGCGATGACGACTTTTAAGATGGAACTGCCTAAAACCGAATCTCTTTTAATAACTAACCTCTGATGATATCTGTGCCTAGGAGTACTCAATTATGTAGCATCACTCACTGTTTATCTTGAATATCACTGAAAGGACTACTCTTCGAGACTTATCTCAAAATGCAGCCTATAAGGAGACCATAATACAGAGTGAGAGCCACTTTAAACTAACTGATAATATACTGCCCTGTCTAACTGCTTACCTTGCATACTGTTAATTCTCAGCGTGGGGCTGGAGCGGCTGTAGGAAACGGCCTCCTGTCCCTCGCTAAGGTTTATACTACCGTTGCGACATGAAGCGCCATCCGCAGACGTGAGTGATGATGCAGTGTCACATGACAATACAACCTTGTTGCAGTCTGGTCGTATACAATCTAGGTACAGCTGTGAGACGCAGTGCTATTAACCATATTGTTTTTCCTGACCATGGGGTCTTCTATGGTATAACAGTTACGCATCAACTCCTATATTGGTAACTATTGCTGTTTCTGAGGAGCCCGGTTGTTCATCTATCTCATGAACATAGTGATGTCATCAATATGTTGTATTCACGGGTACCTTCCACCCCATTGCCTTAATTGTTTGATAACAAGATGTCCATGTACTACTTAAAAACTATCTGTCAAGTGGTAGGTAAGCTTTTGTAAAGTCCAGTTGGGATTGGACTCTACTTCTCTTGGTTTCAGGCCCTCAACTTCTAATATAGATCTGTACTAACCAAGGTTGGTAGAGTGGCATAGCAGCCAGGCCTATCTTAGGAATGTGAGCTGTTAGTACAAACAAATCTGAATTTGCATAGATCCAAAGAAACGCCAATTTCAATTTATATCAAAAGCAGTTATGTGTTTTATATATGCACAAGGCAATACGTAACTAAAGAAATACTGTATAAACTAATAACATCAAATGCAGAGCAAGATAATGTGAGTAAATCACAATATACTTTTGCAACCAAACATAAATGACTTCAATCTGGTAACTAAAAGCACTTTTTGGAATATCTCAGCAATATTTTATTGTAGGTGAATCAAGAACGCAATGAACCAACTGCAACACGTAAGCAATAAATCTTGCTAAGACTTAGGCAGCCTTTTCCTAACTAGAAGAGTTCCTCGGTTTAGGTTTTGGAGGGAAACAAGAAGTGCCAAAGTCAGTAGGAGTGGAAGATTTACTGTAGGAGAACCAGCAATGCCAAGTTAATAAGAAGGCAGCAGTTCTGACAAATCTTCTCAGTACAGGTATGTAGCAAAGTTAGTCTTAAAGACACAGGGGCTTTGGAGAAGCCTCCCTGTAGAGGCACAAGCTGTTAGGCCTGGGCGACTGAATTTGGGTGAACACCCAAACAGCAGAGCCAACACTCCAATGACAAAGGAGCGACACAAATGGGTCAAAGTAAGTGTACCATTAGCCCCACATTAACGGGATAGCGAAGATGATGCACGTGGATGCCTTCCTGATGCACGAATGCAGACCTGGTCTCCTGTTTCTTGGTCGTGGGGGACGTAAGGAGAACCGCTGGCAGGGACCTTGCAGCAGCAGTAGTTGAGAGGGAATTCCCAGCAACGGATGATTCTTACTCCCAAATTGGTTTGAGGTTTTGATACCTTTGTATCAGCACCAGTAGTGAACGTCACCACCAGTTGGAATCTTCTCGTTTACTCAGTTGTGCACTCTGGTGAGGGGACTCTGGGCAGAGGATTCTTGCTCCTGGAGGTCCACATGGATGCCACCGAAGTTCCAGCGAGATTTGTCCACGGCAAGACTATGCACTCCAAGATGGTAGTGGGGCCCCAGGTATTGGGGTTCAGCAACCCAAGAAGGTTACTGGATGTCAGGGGAATGCTCTAAATGAAGGTGGTCTTGAGGCTGATCATGCTCAGCCGAAAGGAGAAACTCGTCCTTGGTGGAGCTTCCCTGTCGATTCAGCAGGGTGTGGTCAGCAACAGTGCTTCAACAGGTACTGGAGGTCCTGCAGGAGTCTCTGGTCATCTTCTGCTTCGGATCTTCTGTTCCAGTGGTGGTATCTGCCTTTTGTCCAAAAAGCCTTGCCTTTTATGCTGGAATCCATTCATTCAGTCCAGAGGAGCTGTCAATCATCTTGCAGTGGCTGTCTTCTTGCAAGATAGCCAGCCTTCCCAGTTCAAACTGAATTCCGCCACGCATACCATCAAACAAAGGCCAGCAAGGTGTCGGGATCCTCCCTCCCTCGCTTCCTGCCTGAGCAGACAGACTGGAACCTTGGTGGGCTTCACAAAGGAATCCTGCCAAAGACCTAACTCAAAGGAAACCCAACCCTACCTGGAACGGTAGAAGGGCCAAGAAGGAACTTGGAAACGAAGAATGGTGAAACAAGAAGACAAGGGCCTTTTTGGGATAATAGTAACCCACTGCCACCCGCCATTTAAGGTTGTCTGTTACTGTAACTGGAAAGTTACAGGGGCAGTGGGAAAGGAGTTAGTGTAACCCCGCAGCATCCCACAAAAGGTGGTGTGCTGATCCCACAAAAGAACATGTGAGTAATATAAAACAACCAAAAAAATAGTCATAGGCACCCCTCTGCAAGAACGAGCACTGGTAAATTACCTGTTTTTTGGTTTGGTACCCACTCGAGAATCTGCAGCCACACTTAAGCTCACTGTACCTTTCACAGAAGGGAAATTGCCATTTGCATATCAGTCTTTGTCCTGCCCACATGGACAGTCAAGCACTAAAATGCTATGGCAATTCTCTTCTGAACAAGAGTACCAACAGCAACACCAGACACTTGTTTCAGCCTTGTTGGGCCTCATCAGTGAGGTGGAGCTGTGCCTCTGAGCACAGTGAGCAAAGGGCCCACGTCTAAGCTCAAATGTGGCTGCAGACTCTAGAGTGGGCACCTTTCCATAGCACAGGTCATTAGGCAGCGTTTGTTCTCTGAGGGGTGCCTGTACCTCCTTTTCCAAATCCAAAGCAATATCCTACTACCTTTGAGAACATTTGTTCTCATGAGTAAATAAAATAGGAGTCCAAGGGACCCCCCGCAACAATGAACATAGGGTGTTGTGTGTTGCAAAAATCAATTACCTTACCTCTAACTTCTGACAGAAAGCAGAAGGAATTTACTGGCGCACAGTCCTCAACTTACCACAATCAAAGCTGGTGGGAGCAATTAGGAATGATCTTACTATACAGTCTCTCAACTCCATTATAGCACGAAATTAACTGATGCTATACCGAAAAATGCTCTTACCCAACTCGTCGGTGATACTTAAAGCAGTTGAACAAGAAGTGAGAGATGGGGAAGTGCAAGATGCTTCAACAATGGGAGAAGAAATATATCTCATTTTTGGACTGGGCAGGCTGCTCTCTAGAGGATCTCATTCACACTCCGGGAAAAGTAAAAAAGAGTGATGGAGAGAGATTGGATACAAACCATAGATGAAGTCCAGTTAGTAAAATCAATGAAAAACATCCCAAACAATCCAGTGAAAATTAATCAAACGAGAACCTACCTATTGAAGTGCCCTTCCAAGACGCTCCGCGAAAACTTTATGCGGATCTGCCTCAACATCGCATACACAAATGAGGTATTAGAGAGGCGAAAACAAACCAACTCCAGCCTCTGCCGATTCGGCTCCCAACCAGACTCAATAGAAACCTTGAAGCACCTACTGCTAACATGTAGAGGGGTAAATGAAACTCGTTTTCGTCATCTGGGGCATTTACTTGGCAACTTTGACTTTGTGGATGATGAGGGAATATGGAACAACTTGTTGAGTGGTGAGAACACTAAATGGACAATCGCAGTGGTGGGGTTTTATGAAAATCTCGGCCTTCTAAATCGCCAGGACCAGGACAAACCAAGCAACGCAATTAGAGGAGCAGACGCTGCGAAGACATAAAACTGCATCCCCACTCAATCCTCTCCGTCTAAATTTCCCTTCTCACAAAGAGCAGAGGCTGGCAGGATCTGGACCTTTTTCTTTTTTTTTCTTCACCAAACCTAGGAACAATCTTGTAAAAATTGTTTCTTTTTAAACAATTAAGTGTAAAAAAAAAGAAAAATTTACAGATGCCTGCAGTAAAATGCATGGAGCAATGCATGTCTCCCTTGAAGTGAAAATAACACACAGAAGTAGTAAAACCAGGTTCCCAGGGCAGAGCAAAAAGAATGAGTGAGTGGGTGAAAAGTTCCACTCACTCAGGACAGATACAAAAATGCCAGAGTCCAGCAAAAGTGCTGGTGGTCTCCAAGGTTGAGGGAAATTGGCACAGAAAATAAATTCTACTTAACAAAAAGACAACTGCATTAGTGTTATACTGCATATTACTATTTCAGCATAACATTAGAACTGTACTAGCAGTACATACATGATTCACAGTTATGTTAATGAAGGTTAAACCTGGTCAATGTGGTAACGTACATCTTCGCTTGAAAGAAAACTTCCAATACATCAATTCATAAAAAAGTTTACTATTCTAAATAAAACGTATTCGAGAATCAATTAAGTAGTGAATCCATATCCAGGACACACTGTTTTAGGGATTGCATAGACATCCCTACATTTTAGTATTGAAGAGCTGTCCTTTTCTAAAATAGAAACACTAACTTCCAATCGGGCAGACATTTTGGCAGTCTCTGGAAGAAGCCTCTCGTATTCATAATCTTATCAAAATCACAGCAAGTGAATTGTCATGTAAAGAAACCTAAGGAACTTATTGGACAATTAGAGGGACTCATCCTTAGAGCAATTTGCCAAAGTTGCACGGGACTACACTGTAACACTATTATAGAGCTCAACGTATCGCCGTGGATTAAAAGTTAATTTAGAACCCACGCTGTGCAAAGATAACAGGCATTTAGTAGAAGGATCTTGAACAAGTGTTCACTTGTTTTAATAATCTTGACTACTGAAGAACTATCTAAGACCCTAAGCACAGTTGAAGTAGACATTGAGTCAACTAAATCTTCATTGGCATCTTTATTAACTAATGAACAGATAACCGTATTAGAGGATGTAAATACCAAATTGGATGAGCACAAAAAATAGTCCAAGAAAATCAAAGTTCAGTAGAGAAACTTTAGATTACAAATTGGACATAGTTTATCCTTGGAAAGAATACTATTGTCTGAGGGATAGCCAGTATAATCCGATAAATCCACTTGGTGTAAAACAGAATTTACACTCAGACACAAAATCGTCGGATGTGCGGTGGTAAATTGAAGTAAAAAGCTCTTCCAAGTTGTGTAGATGATCAACTAAGTCCTTCTGATTCTGCATCAGTTCAGGCATCTTAGAAGTTGCAAGGCTAGAAGCAAGAAGAAAAAATCCATCCAGGAACTTTTCCAGGAAGGAAGACTGATGAGCTAATATCTTAGAATTTCATACGTCTGAATTTGAACACTACAAAAGCGATTTCTGTTCCACATTACAGAAGTTTTTTACTAAGAGATTCTTTTTTTGGGACTAACTAGGAAGATGAAACTCAGAATCACAAGCGGAATGTGAATATCTACAACTTAAGGCTGAATGCAGTTTTAGGCCTCCAGTTCAGAACTCTATTTTAGAGGCATTCCCAAATCAGGTATTGAAAGAATATTTCTTTTAGGACAAGATTGTGTGGTAATTTCTCCAATTGTGAACTAGTGCTTTTTCATCTCTGGAACAATCCAGAGATTATTTCAAAACCAGCTGGCAAGGGTGCCACCTTAGTCATAATGGACATATGGAAGTACCAACAAGAAATCCAAGCAGATTTATTAGATTCTGAAACATACATGGAGATTTTTGATGACCCCACAGAACAAGTGAGGAGCATTATTAAGACACTTCTCGATGAGGTGGAGGCAAATGTTTACATACACACTGGCATTCTGGTCTAATCTTCATCCTATAATGCCGGTTCTATACATGTTCTGAAAGATTCACAAGAACATACAAAATACTCCAGGACGTCCAATTATAGTGGCGAGCAACAGTTTACTGGAACAGTTTGCACATTACAAAATGTTGTTTAGCCTTTGTGTCAGTCTTCAAAAACATATAGTAAAGATATCTACTTAACTGAGATTCAAACAATTTTCAATCAATATTATAACCTATTGCTTACAATGCACGTCTCCAGCTTGTATACAAACGTACTCCTATGTCCTGTCCCCTTTACCCCAACCTTGTGGGCATCCCCCAACATGGGAATGGTACCGGAACCTTTGGCAGCGAAAAATTGAACTCCCCCCCCCCCCCTTTAAATTTTGTGTAGTACATGGGGGTGTGGCCTCGTTTGTGGGAACGCCCCACCCTAGTCCCTTTTTCCGCACGGACGATGTCGTACCTGCCAGCCAGCACGTAGACTTTTTAGCTTTGAGCTTGCTCCCTCTTTTGTTTTTGCAATCTTAACTTCCTTTCTGTTTCTCACCTCCCCCTATGCATGTCGGCCGCAGGAGGATTCACGAGATATGCCTCCTGCGACCGCTCGTTTCCGGCATTGGATGCCAATGCACTCTGTCTTGAGTGTTTGAGGCCTGACCACCGCTGGGAGACACATTCGGCTTGCAGTACTCTCAGACACAGGGTACTGAAGAATCGATTGTCATGATGGAGTGAGATATTCCACACTTTCCCTCCTCCACACTTGACTAGACCCCCAGGACCTCTCGTCAAGACAAGGTAGGCCTTCTGTTCAGCATGGCCACTCCTTTCCCGGGTTCCCCACAGATTTGGTTCCTGAATTTCAGGTTTTGGCAGGCCCGAGGCCCGAGGCCTCTAAAGGTAATGGCTCCCAAGACGATGGCAAAATATATAATAGAGGGCGCCTGGCAGTGTCCTGATATGTCCAGGAGGGGAAATGGGGAATAATGAAAAAAATCAGGGTGGGAGATCAAAACAATTGTGTTTTGGATTCATTTATTAAATCTCATAACAATTTCTTTTGCATACTGCTAAAGTATTTGCATTTTCTTTTTCACAAAAAGACAGTAAACGGACAGATTTGGCACTTTAACAAAGGGGGGTTCTTCTGAGTACCAACCTTCATTCCTGAGGTAAATTTCCTTGTATTAGTGCACATTCTCTAACAAACAAATGAACATTTCACTATAGACATGAGTAAGTGCTGCCCAGGACTACTAGTGGTCCAGGGGTTTTTGAAAAAAACAGAACACACAATATGTACATAAACAAAAAAACTGAACAAGGAGTTGTCATAGATCATCTGACACAACTCCTTGTTCACTTTTTTTGTTGAAGGGGATTTGCAAGACTATTCCAGCTCCCTTCCCTCTGGAAGCGGCATTGGATCCTACGGGCAAGGCTTCTGGTCTCCTCAGGGATACATAGCCTTACGGCTACACGCACTAGGCGCCTCGGCCCTCTGACCAGGAGTGGGAGGCCCATCGCCTTGGAATGCCGGGCCCCTGAGCACCCGGCTGCTTGTGAGGACCACTGCTTCGAGCGATTGCTCTTTATCATGCGTTCCCTCAGATGAAGGGCCTCCTGAAGGATATTGTGAAGGTCATCCCGCAGGTGGTGCTGCCCTGGCCTGCTCCTCTGGTACTCCACCCTTTCCTCCAGCGCTGCTGGTTCCTGTGCCGGTCCCTCCACCGGTCCAGGCCCTACTGGTTATTCTGACCCCTCAGCCTTCTGTACCACCAACACCGCCTCCTCAACAGCCGTTCGACCGGTCTGCGGCTCCGGACTCAGGGGGGACCCCGCTGGCACCTGTGTCCCAGTGCCTGGATTCCCCTCGGTCTGTGCAAAGGGGGGGGCAATGACGACAATAGCGCCCAGGACAATGAACCCTTAGCATCTTTTAAGGCATTTCGTGACTCCCTTCAGGGCCTGGCAGAGATCTTGGATGTCCTTCTGCCCAGGGAAGCCCCCCTGGAGTCAGGAGCGCTAGAAGAGGTCTTAGGGAGGCGCACCACAATCCGGTCTGGCTTCCCTCTCCAGAATGATGTTTTGCAGGTGGCACGAAAGGTCTGGGAGAAGCCCAGGGACAACGCCTAGATGAACAAGAAGTTGGACAGCAGGTTTAGGCTGACGGATGGGGAGCCAGTCTTCCTTGCCGCCCACCCGCAGCCGTTTTAGTCACTGGTGCCTGCGGCCACCTTGTATTCTAAACCATCGTCTTTGTCATCTTCCTCCACGGGAGCCATCTCCTGCTGCCTTTGCAAGGAGGACAAAGTCCTTGAGTCTTGGGAAAGCAATGTTATTCCATCTCGGGACTGCATCTACGGTAAGCCGATGCAGACACACTCTTGGCTGTGGCTAACCAGTAGCTGTGACAGGAGCTAGGGGAATTTCTGACGACCTCCCTTCGGACAAGCAAGCCTCCTTCAAGGCCGGTCTGGCAGATGCCATTGCTCAGGACCTTATGTAGTCTTCAGTGCCTTGGAGTCGAGATGAGGACGGCGTGGATGCACGCCACTAGGTTTTCAGCTGATGTGCTGGAGCAGATCCTGGATTTGCCATTAGAGGGCGTGCACCTTTTTCATTCGTCAACCGATGACTAGTTGACCAAAAAGGAAACCTCCACTCAAACTGCCAAATGCTTGGCCATGCTAACAAAACCAGGTCAGACATCGTTCCCTCTGTCCCAGGGAAGGACCGGGTTCTGGGGCCGCAGTACATGGAGGCCTGACATGTCACCAAGTGACAACAGGAGGAAGCGGAGGACATTGTGCAGAGTTCTCGGCTCCCTCTCCTCTGCCTCTAACGCCAAGAAGCAGTGACGTCAAGGTCGGGGAACACAGCTTAGCTGTGGGGGGCAGTTTAGCTCTATTCAGGACACCTTGAAGCGTCTTTTCAGCAACCAGTGGATCCTATCTGTGGTCTCCACAGGCTTCAGTCTTCCTCTACCTTTGCCTCTACCGTCCTCTCCTTCTCTTCGTCAGATCAGGTCTTGGCTCTTTTAAGGGAGGTCCTTTCACGCTTCGAGATGCAGGCGATAGAACCGTTTCCTCTTCTTGACATGGGCTTACGTTACTATTCCAGGATTTTTGCGATACCCAAGAACAACCAAACTGGCCTGAGGAAAGTCCTGGACCTGTCATTTCTAAGTTTGTTTTCACTGCTGGAACAATGCTGTCATACTGTTTTCAGTATAGGGTGCTGCACTTCGGCCTGAACTGGGTTCCTCGTGTATTCACGAAGTTGATGAACGCAGTGGCGGGCCGTCATCTGTACCCTTACTTGGACTGGCTGGCTGGTGAGGGCTGGTTCACCCGAAGGGGTGGTGCATTCTGCCAAAGATTGGCAGATATCCTTCATCAGCCCCTCATCAGGAACAGCTTGGTTGGAATTGACAATTGTACCACAATGTTTTACCTGAACAAGCAGGGTGGCACCCCCCTCCTCTGCATGGAAACGGTATCGGTCTGGGAATGGGCCCTGATGGAGGGAATTTGGATTTCAGGAATCCACCTCCTGGGGGACAGCAATGCAGAAGCAGACCAGCTGAGCCGGTTTGGGGTTCAGCACTTACGAGTGGGAGTTGCACACTGACTCCTTGTTGCCCCTGTTCCAGCATTGAGGGTTCACGGACCTGGATTTGTTCGCATCCCCTCTGAAATCCAAGTGCCCTGAGTTTGCTTCATGGGCAGGATGGGGGTCGGTGGTCTCTAGGAGATGCATTCCAGTTCGCTTGGCTGGTTGCCGCTCACCCCTCTGCTCCAGCAGTTCCTCTGCAAGTTCCAGGCTTCAGTGGGTTGCAGCTGCATCCTGGTTGCCCCCAACTGGCCTTCGAGACCCTGGTTTTCAGATCTGCTGCAGTTGTGCTGTCCTTCCCAAGGACTCTCCCGCGTGGGAGGGACCGTTCAGGTCCTTGTACCAGCACATGCACCAAGGCTGCTGCAGCTACCTTAGATCCTCCCGGTGGTGTTGAGGGACCGGAGGGTTCTTGTACTGGATTGTCAGCCGAGGGGCTCTGCCCTTGTACCGGCAATATGGCCGAGGGGCTACTCCCTAGTATGAGCAGTACGTCCGAGGGGGCGCCTAAATGCAGCTCTACCGACCCCCGGTCGAGGGTGTCACACCTACCGGGTCTAGGCCCGAGGAGCAGGCTAAGCCTTGTGATCCACACGCAAGAGTCTTGGAGGAGGCGGGGTCCAGCGAGCCGAGCAACATGTCGCAGGCACGTGGCAGGCAGCTCGACATGATGGTCTCCGTGCCAGACAGAGGCACCTGCCGACACCATTCCAGGAGTTCAGCGAAGAACGAGTGTCGAGGTGGGACTGGCCTCAACCAGGTATGTGGCCTACAGCCTATCTTTCTTATGCGCAGGGCAGCTTCCCACTGCGTCCATACGGGCAGGGTATGCAGCGGCTCCAGCAGCTCCCGGCTACGCCATCAGTACCCCCTACCGCCTCTCTGGCCTGTGAAGAGGGATTCTTCGAGAGGATCCTCAGGCTCATGAAGTCACCTTGGATGGCGGTTATCCTCAAAGACGCCATCAAGGAGGGCCTCCCTACGAAGCTACCGTCAACACAAGCTCCTCCGGCGGCACCACCCCCGCTGCCTCTGGCCTCACAGCCGCTGCCTCTGGCCCCCCAGCCGATTCCTCAGGCGGTTCAGTACCAGCTTCCGCCTCCTCCTCAGCCTCCGGCCGTGGTTTCCTCCATACGTCCCAACCTCCCCCCTAATAATACTGGTGTCATTAGGCAATGTTAAATCTATTGTTGACGTGCCAATGGGGACTGAGGTGTGGCGCCGGAGGGCAGAGTTAGGGCAGTGCATGCTCCATGGGCTGCACCCCTGCGCACCTTTAAATTTAAAGGGGCAGAAGGTTTTTTTCTGGTGAAAAAGGGTTCCGTCTCCCATACCTTCGAAGGGACGCCAATACAGTATGGAGGAAAGAGGACTATGGACTAGGATTACGTTACTCACTACGGTGAGTAACTTATAATTTCTCTAACAAAACCCTCAGAGATGACCACAGCTGGTTGATTGCATGGCTCGCCGACGCCTGGAGGGCCTTTGACTCTGCTTCAGTACAGAGTCATGCCTCGCTCAGGCAGTGAAGGTCTACCCAGCGAACCACCTCTAGTAAGAGGTCCAGATCACATGATGAGTTGGCTAGGAGCAGGAAGAAAAAACAAAGCGCCATCTATAGACACGCCAAAGAACCCATCAAGGTCTTCAGAAAAATCCCGAAGACATCCACGGGCGGTAAGCCTTCCTCTTATTCTTCTAGGGATAAAGGAATATCCGCTCCATCTACGAGACACACCACTCTTGCCGTTTTGACGACCACGAAAACCTCATCCACGACCCTGTAGACTGGCGCAAAACCTCAACTGTCGACTATCACAAAAATGACTCCATCCAGTACCTCGACGTCTAAAGCATCATCTGCGACAGGTTCAAAATCTTCATTGATGCCAACGCCGTGGATACAAATTGCTCAGCCCTCTTCGTTCACAGCTCTTCCACGTCCAGTCCAGCCACTGGCTGTGGGAGTTGGCACTGAAAAGGTTCAATCACCTGCTGTGGTGGTTCAGCTCGTCCCTCGACATGCATTACAGATGGTAGACACTCTGCCTGTATCTTCGGAGGAAGAATTGGAAGGGGAATTCTCACCTTCAGCCCCCCTCCTGACATTCCTCCACCTAGGTTGGCATAGGGGCTGAAGCTTAAAGAGAGGCAATTACGTAGCGGGGTGCCCTCGCCACCAACCAGGATGCCACACTCACCAACCCCTAGAGATCCTCTTGACATTCTTGCCAACTACCAACCCTGCTATCTAACCTACAGCAAAGGTTACCAGGCCTGGGAGCAGCACTGCTACCACCAGAACCCAGGCACCCTCGAGCAGAGCCCAGTGGACATGCCACTCTTCCTCGCCGTACTAGGGAATATCAGTGGCTGAAATGGCCATTGTAATGACCAGGCAGTGAATCTGAGGAGGATTCTGTCCACATAACTGACCCAACAGATGACTATAATGGCATCCCAGCAGAGGGTGAACAGGACGAGGTCCCCCTTCTGAAAAGATCGGGTCCTTTCACGCCATAAGGGGTAGAGCTGCTCAAATGTTTGGACTTTCACCAGAGTAACAGAAAAAGGACATCCTCTGAAATTAAAGATGGGAACAGCAGAGTCCATCTTCTCTATACCACTCTGGCATGACATTTCTGAGGAAGGACCCATCCGCCCACAGAATCTCCCAGAAAGAACAGGTTCGACAAAAAGTACATGGTCTCAAACTCGGCGCCTGCCTGTGAACGCAGTCGACACTGGATTCTGTAGCTTCCGCAGCAGCTTGCAAGCGCTCCTCCAATCCATCATGCTCAGTCCCACCAGATAAAGAAGGTAAATGCCTGGTGGATGCTTTTGGTAAGGGGGTCATCGCCACAGCCGCCACTTCTATAAAGGCAGCTCACCATGACCATCCTAGGTAGATATGACCGTGAATTGTGGTTCAAGATAGGACCTGTCCTTGAATGTCTCCCGGAAGATGAGCGGCAAGAAGCACTAGCTATCTTCCATAAATGCGAAGCTCCGTCAAACCATGCCATCTCGGTCTCCGTCGACATTGCCGACACTGGGTTTTGCCTATTAGGGCATGGTGCTGTTCTGTCAACAGTGCTGGCTTAAGGCAACAAACTTCAGCTCAGAAGTCCAGACGTAGGTGGCAGATATGCCATTCGACAGCATAGATCTATTTGTGGAAAAAGGTTGATTAGACCCTTCAATCTATTGAGATGCTGGCGCTGCCCGCTCCCTAGGCAGCCTGCAACAACAATGTAAGTCTCTTTTTGGAATGGAAAATCCTGTTTCAGCAGGCCATCACGTGACTACTGACCGGCATATCAGTCTATCTAGGCATATCTAGCTTCTCAGTGTTGGTGCCAAAAAACTGGAATCCACTACCACTCGAGCTCAGAAAAGTAACCTCTTTTACTGTGTTACGGAAAGCTCTGAAAACAAAGCTCTTTAAGTAGACTGTCTGCTATGTAGTTCCCCTGTAACCTTGGAACATACCTATTTCTCTGTTTGTTGGTTGAAAGCTACCTTGTAAATGCTTTGTATCTGTATCCAAGTGAGCCTGCTGTAACAGCTCCACGATGCCTCGGGGCCACTGCGCGCATTATAAATGCAAATAAATAAAAATCCTACAAATACCCTTCATACTCCACACCAGACCCTTAAAGGAGTGAGACCCTGTCCTACAGTGGTAACCAGCGCTGGTGCCGCACCTCACAATGTAGGGGATAATCTTCAAAACAGCCCTGACCCATCCAGGGCCCCGTCCTCCCACTTCAGCACCCCAGTGAAAGAAAGGCTATCAAAATTCGTCCAGGAGTGGAATCCCCACCGACAAATGGGTGCTCTCTCATTTGGCAGGGCCATACGCTGGAGTTACAAAACAGCCAACAACCATCCCTTGCAGAGAAGCCCATCAGCTGCTACAGCAGGAGGTCCAAGCGTTAACTGGAGCAGTAGAAAGAGTTCCAACCGCACAGTGAGGTACAGGTGTCTACTCTAGGTTCTTCCTTGTAAGAATGCAATCATGTGGTTCGAGGCCCACTTTAGACCCACAGGCTAGTACGAGCACCATCTTATGCCGCAGCGGCACACAGCACTATGCTAACCATTCACTGTCTTAAATCCCTCGGCTTCTCGATAAACTTTTCAAATTCTTGTCTCATCCCAGCTCAGCAAGCGCTGTACCTGGGTGCGGAGCTTAACACGATCTCCTGCACAGTGACCTCGTCAAAGAGCGGTTTGTAGCACTCCTCCGCAAGGTACACCAACTCACCACTACTACGTTGTTTTCAGTCTGCACTTACAAGTCCTTGTTGGACATGATGTCCTCATGCATTCCGCTGCTGAATCACTGCAGGCTACACATGTCCCCTGCAAGAGTTCCTAGATGCTTGGTGGGTGCAAACCTCCAGATCGTGCGTGGACCACATACAACTAACACAGCAGTTGAGAAACCATTGTCACTGGCGGTCAACCGGAGCTCATCTTGTCCAAAGCACCCCCTTCCGGCAGCTCCATCACAAGGTCACCATTGTTAGGGAGAATTCTTATTCTATGGCTAATTTCCCTTACCTAGTGAGTCCCTCGCCAGCTTTGCTGGATTTCTGGGGTTTACTTTTTCCACTTGGTAAGAGTGTGAACCTTTTTCCCCCCACTCTTGCAGTGTAATTTTTGTGTGTTGTACTTTTTGTGCTCATGGGCTATGGAGTCTCACCAACTCCCTAGGCATCATCTTTTTATTTGTGTATTACACAGCACCTTCAGTGCATTGACACAGGGTTGTCTTTTAGACTTCCCAATGACTCAAATTTTCTGGGGCTGACTACTGTCCCCCAGAAACATGTAAAGTTGCCATTAACTTTATATAGTCCCATTTACCACAGATCCAGTACACCCCATCTTACATGGAGTATTGGAAAGGGTTAACTACTATCCCTTTTTATCTGTACCTCTTGGAGCGTTGTTTCACTCCCTTAACATTAAGACTTGGCTGGTGGCAGTGGTATCTACCCTAACGTTTCGATCACGGTTATATTACATAACGTGGTAATGTTTTAGGCTAATATAGTAGCCTTGAACATGAAACCCGCTTGACCATATTGGTTTTAATTTTGTTCCGGTTGGGTTTCATCACCATTTCTTCTTGTTAAAATCTTTCTTGTTTTACTGTGCGCGGCAAACCGGGTTTGCCTCCTTTGTTCACCGTTGTTTGGCGGGCTTTCCTAGAGAAGCCCTCTTTTTGGCGCCTGGGTGTCTAGGTGGCCTGAATGTGAGGGAGGGGTGTAGTCACCCCCTGCAGAGGGTCTCCTTGGAGACCCAAGTCGCGCTTTGTAGTGATTGGCTGAGGTGGTTGTCCGGGCTGGACAACCCCCCTGCTGAGTGATTGACAGCCAGGCTTTGTGAATGGGGGATTTTGGCATAAAAGGCAGGACTCTTGGGCTAGAAGTCAGTCGCCACTGGAACTGCAAGGAACCGAAGAGAAGCAGAGAAGAAGATGGCTGCTGCAATCCCGAGTCCCGGTGAAGCCCTGCTGCAGTCCTGAGCTATCTACCCTTCAAAGACAAGAGAAGAATCAGTCTGGATTCTTCTTCCCTTGAGCCTTGTGGGATCAACCAGCTCGCCTCTCTTCAGCCAGAGAATCCTCTTCTGGGACGAAATCACTGCACAGAGCTGTAGTGGTCCGGATAGCCATCAGAAAAGCCCTCTCCTGATTTAAAGGAGCGCATCTTTTATTAATCGTTGCTTTTGCTGCTGCTGGCCTCATCCCTGGGTAGTGCAGATTGCTCCAGATGTTCTCCTTCTTGTCTCCACGACTGAAGCTTCAGGAACCGTGAGTCTGCAGGAACTACCAGGAACCACTGCCGTGGCACCAGCTTTCTTCAGCGGAATAAGGTACTGTGCACATTTGGTCGTTCTCTTCGTCCGACCTTACAGAATCGGGTTGAACCCTTTTCCTCCACGAGGGCTGTCCTTTCTTCCTACCCTCTTATAACTTTTGCCTCCTTTTGACAATATCTAAGTACTCCTGGCGTCTTGAATCTTAAACTGTTCTTAACGTGTGATCCTCGACAACAGAGCATCTGCTCCCGTGACACTGGCGCAGGCCTATTGACTTTATCTGCACCCTAGAGCGAGTCCTCTGATTCCATTGCCTTGACAAAAGTATTGCCCAATGATTTTTCCTAACTACTCCCTTGTTTTAATTCTTTGTGCTAAATGTGTTTGTCTTCGGTAACATTTCTTCCACGGGTACGCGTTTCTTTAGTAAGACCAAACTCTCATTACTGTCAAAAAGTGATCACGTATGTACCGCCGGTAACGTCTTTGGTTCACAACACCGGTCTGCCACCCCACCATAGACTCCATACCCTGGGACTGACTACTGTCTCCCAGGGCATGTAAAGTCACCATTGGCTTTACTAGTCCCAAATTATGAACAGAAACCAGTACAAACCATCATATTGTGGACGTACTGGTCGGGGTTATTCGATTGCCCCGGGGTCTGTTAGTCGAGGGGGCACGTCTCCGTCCGCCATGATCGAGTTTTGGCTGGTGGCAGTGGATACTACTTTTTATATTCGACCGCGAGGCTACCAACTTTAATTATTTAATTCTCATAGCCTCGAACATACCCCCAGTTTATTTAATATTAATTCGCCGGTTGGTATTTTTTGCCAGAACTCGATTCTAAAATGGCGTTTGTGTTCTCTTCTGTGACTCCAACCCAAGTCGAGCCCTTTGTTCCACTTTTTGGCGGGCTTCTCCACAGAAGCCTCCAAAAGTGGTGCCACTCTGTCTGGGTACCACAGGGGGTGTGGGAGGGGGTTTAGGCACCCTGGACTGAGTTACCTTGGTAACTCAAGTCGCACTCTTGTGTGAATGGCCCAAGTGGTGAGCCGGCCGGCTCACCACTTAGCATGTTTGATTGACAGCTAGGCTGAGTGAATGGGGGCGTGCTTCATTAAAGCAGGGCTTTTGGGACTGGAACTTCAGAAGTCGCCACAGGACCTGAGAATCCGACGAGGGAGAAGCTGAGCCGACCTGCTACGACGACACCACCGGCGGAGCCCTGCGGAACCGACTCACCACTTCCCGACGACAGAGAAGATCTCCCGGCTGGAGATCCTCCCCGACGAGATCCTCTCTTCCCCCGGACGAAGCACTGACTTGCATCCGCTGCCAGGAACAACTGCCCCCGCTGGAGTATTCTCACCACTTTAAGGTACCGTGTCCGCCAGGCCTCTCTTTCTAAAGATTGCTACAAGGTAATAATAATCCCTTAACCTCCTGGACTGGGCTGGCCGCCTTGACCATCTAACTGGTCCCTTTCTTTTGGTCCAACTGTTTCTGAACTGATATCAAGACTTTTGGGCACTTTGAACCGTGTGACCTTGGACACATTTCGACCAGAGCCTCTTAAAGTGGGTCCGGCCTTGTTAACTTTGGCTTTACGGTTTTAACCTGCCTTCTTCTCCTACTGTGTTCTTCTGAAAGTGTTGGGATCTGTTTCTATCTTTGCTCTGCCTTTTTCTCCCTTGTGAACCGATTGATTAGAGTGCCATCTTCGTTAAGCGCCCACCGCTGTCTGAAAATAAGTGTTGCTTTACTTACAACTTGTCTAACTAATCGTTGAAGGGAGTGTATATCTTTTAGTGACCGTGGTTTTGAACTGCTTAATATTAGTGCCTGTGTGTTTTATTAGATGTGGTTTTTAATAAATACTTATCTCTTTTACACCAAGCTCTGGTCAGTGTTTGCTTGTTCTACTGTGTTCTTTTGACCTATTGTGAATACTCTGTATACTGCCTAACTCTTCTTGAGGGAAGTCTGACTGCTCAGCCACGGTTGCCAGACATTTCGTCGAAAAAAATTGGTCGACCAGACAAATGGTCGAACCAATTTGGTCGAAAACCAAATGGTCTAAATTTTTTTTATTTTATTTTAACCCTTTTTTTTTGGGGGGGGGGGGTCCCCCCCAACCCCCTTTTTTTCTCTAAAAACCCCTTTTTTAACTAAACGAAAACCCGAAAAATAAATATATAAATAAAAAAAAAAATTCGACCATTTGGTTTTTGACCAAATTGTGTCGACCAAATTGCAGTCGACCAGTTTTTTTTCCGACGAGTTGACTGGACACCCTCAGCCACAGCTACCAAGTGAATCTGTGTGCTACAGACTGCTACCAAGTGGGTTTACTGCCAAACACCTGTAGTCTTAAATCTTTTGCAGTGGTCCCAGAGGTAACTGCACAGGTTTCTGCCTAACAAAGGGTACTGCACAGGATTCTGCCTAACAACCATCACCACGAACGCTTTGTTTGGGCGCACATTTAGGAGACCTACATGCCATAGGTCTATGGATGAAATTGGAGAAGGCATTTCATATCATTCATCCCATGGGTGTGCGGAAAGGTGGTGCAGATTTTTACTGAAAAAACCACCACGATGCTCTACATACGCAAGCAAGGGGGAGGAGAGCCCCACACATGTTAACAGAAGCGCAGACCCTTTGGTACTGGGCACTACAACAGATGTTCCTGGTCCCCCCCGCCCCCTTTCCAGGCATCCAGAACACCATGGGGGTTCCCTCAGTAGAGAACCTCGTACGTGACACGAGTGGGAATTGCAGAGCGGAGAACTTCACCAGATTCTCTGCCACTGGGGTACCCCACAGATAGACCTTTTTGTAACCTACAAGAGGTGCAAAGTGTCCACCAGCAGGTTTCCCCATCCAGAGAGCCTGGGGGACGAATTTGCATTTCTGTGGGACGGAATGTTTCTTTATGCTTGCCATCCCAAACCCTTGATTTCCCTGGTTGCATATGTGATGAGCGTCTTCTGACAACATCATTGCAAACTGATCTTAGTGGCCTCTGCATGGCCAAGACAGCTGTGGTACTCTGACATCTTTGCGATCTCCTCTGCGACACCAATGTTAAGGAGAATTCCCTGTTAAGGTTAATTTCCCCAACCTAGTGAGTCCCCCAGCAGCTTTGCTTGATTTTTGGGGTTTATTTTTTTCTCCTGCTAAGTGAGATTCTTTTTCTCCCACTCTTAGACATGATTTGAGGTGTTCCTTTGACTTTGTATGTGTTCTATGGGCTATGGGGACCTTTACCCCATAGGGTTTCATGTGTTTTTGATATGTGGGTTACGCAGCACCCTCCGTGCAGTAACCCAGGGGTTTCGTAGCGACCCCCAAACATAGACTCCGTATCCTGGGACTGACTACTGTCTCCCAGGTTATGTAAAGTCACCATTGGCTTTACTAGTCTTAAATTGTAAACAGAACCAGTACAAACCATCATATTGTGGACGTACTGGTCGGGGCAATTCGATTGCACCGGGGTCTGTTGTTCGAGGGGGCACTGTCCTGTCCCCCCTGACCGAATTTTGGCTGGTGGCAGTGGATACTACTTTTTATATTCGACCGCGAATATATTCCTATGGGATTTTCCCATTGTTCGAGGCTACCACTTTTTAATATAGCCTCGAACATACTGCCATTTTTTAAAATTAATATAAATTCACCGGTTGGTATTTTTTGCCGAAACTTGGTTCCAAAATGGCGTTTCTGTTCGCTTCTGTGACTCCAACCCAAGTCGAGCCCTTTGTTCCACTTTTTGGCGGGCTTCTCCACAGAAGCCTCCAACAGTGATGCCACTCTGTCTGGGTACCACAGGGAATGTGGGAGGGGGTTTAGGCACCCTGGACTGAGTTGCCTCGGCAACTCAAGTCGCACTCTTGTGTGATTGGCCCAATTGGCTCACCACTTAGCATGTTTGAGTGACAGCTAGGCTGAATGAATGGGGGTTTTCTGCATAAAAGCAGGGCTTTGGGGACTGGAACTTCAGAAGTCGCCACAGGACCTAAAGAATCAGAGGAGGGAGAAGCTGAGCCGACCTCCAACGACCCCACCGGTGGAGCCCTGCTGAACCGTCTCACCACTTTTCCTGACGACAGAGATCTCCAGTCCGAAGAGTCTTCTTTCTTTGAATGGTGGGGATAACCAGTTTGCCCGTCTTTTCGCCTTCCTGGACCATCTCGTGTCCGCCTTGCCTGTGCCAAGCACCGCGGCAACCGGAACACCACGGCTTACCACTACCGTGAAGAAAAGGGTAGTACCTTGTAACCGGAGAACTCCGTGGCTGGTTTCTTCCCTGGCAGTGCAACGACCTTCATCTTTCCTCCACGTCGAGACCTCCTCTGGACGGAACACCGGCTTGCACCCGCTGCCAGGAACAACTGCGCCCGCTGGAGCGTTCTTCCCATTTCAGGTACTGTGTCCCGCCTGGCTTCCCTTGAGACAGATCGTTCGGGTGACAGTAAATCCTCGACTTTCTAACCTGGGTTAGCCTGGGGCCTGTTAACTAACTTTTCCTGACTTGATCTCAATCTTTTGTGAACTATCTACAAAGACTCTTTGGGCATAACCCCACTGTGTGATCCTGGACACATTTCGCTTGCTCTCTCTAAGAGTGGGCCTGGCATTTGAACTTCCTTGCTCTCCAGTAGACTTTGCCTAACCTGTCTCACATTGGTTCTTTGAAAGGTATTGAAATTTGTGTGCTTTCATAACTTTGCCTTTTCCCTCCCTTTTTATATAACTTATTAGAGTGCCATCTTATGTTAAGCGCTCACCTCTGTCTGAAAATAAGTGTTGTTTCTCATTAAGACTTGTCTAATAAGTAATCAGGGTTGTATATATATAATAGTGACTGTGTGTTGAATTTACTTACCTTTTTTTGTGCTAGTGTAATTTACAAGTGTGTCTTTAAATAAATAATTATATACTTTTACACCAAAGCTCTGGTCAGTGTTTGGTTGTGCTACTGTATCTCTGTACGTATTGTGTATACTCTATACTCATCTTGAGAGAAGTCTGACTGCTCAGCCACACCTACCAGTTAAATCTGGGTGGTACAGACTGCTACCAATTGGGTTTACTGCCAACCACCTGTAGTCCTAATTCTTTTACAGTGGTCCCTGAGGGAACTGCACAGGTTTCTGCCTAACACCCAATGAGGCTGTACCCTCATGATCTTCTATCTAGGAACCAGCAGTAGATGCTCAATCACACTGTGGCACGTCTCAACTTGACGGCCAAATCCTGTGTTGCTAAAACATGGTTCAATCCCGCAGGACTGTCGAGACGGTCTTGCTAGTTACCGCGCTCCCTCCACGCTTGCCTACTATAACAGCAAATTGAAAGGTTTTCAGATCTGGCGCAAGACCAACAAGCTGGACTTCCCCTTAACCATCCAACGAGTGACATTCTGCCATACTTGCTGTCTTTGGCTCATGCTGGTTTAGCTCACTCCTTTGTTAAAGTACACTTGGCTGCCATCTCAAGGTACAACCATTTGCCTCACTCCTTCCCTCTGACCTCATAGATTAGTGAAGGAATTCATAAAAGGACTGTTTCGTTCTTTCCCACCAGTCAGACTACCGGCTCCAGCCTGAGAACTCAATGTGGTGCTATCCAGACTCATGAAGCCTTCCTTTGAGCCAATGAACGAGCCCTCTCGTTGTCCTCTCTTGGAAAACGGACTTCCTAGTGGCCATAACATCATATGCCCGTAGGTTTGGCTAAATGCAGCCCTTTTCCACCAAACCATGACGTTTCACAAATCCTAGGTGATTATGCACACTAACCCTGCATTTGTGCTGAAGGTGCCCTCCATGTTTCACATTAATGAACTGTTGGTGCTGCCATTATTTTTTTGGATCTCTGGTTTCACCAGCTGAAAGGTTATTTTCACACAGACTTGCGTGCTTTAAAATATTTTGGCCCCCCTGGTTGCAGGCAAGGCATTTTCCGAAGCCTTACGTTTCCAGCTGGATATCTTCATGCATATCATTGTCCTCAACAACCTGGCAGGCCCAGAGATCGTTCTACCAGAGCAGTGACCGCCATAATGCCATTCCTGTCTGGAATTCCACTGTTGGACCTTTGCAGGGCGACCACCTGAAGGTCTGTTCACATGTTTACCAAGTTGTGCCTCGTCAGCAGGGATTCTGCTGCAGCGTTCAAGGTTTTCCAGTCTAACTTATGTAACCTGTTTGCAGGAGTTTAGTGTCGCCTGTGGTAAGATACTACAAGGAGCTTGCCTCCACCCTTCATATGGTTATGGTAAAGCTTTTCAATCTATTCACAGCATGTGAATCTATGAAAGATCCAGTGCTGGAGAAGGAACGAGTTACTGATCTGTAGCTGCTGTACTCTTAAGTCCCGTTCCCTTTCCCCCTTACTGCATGAGAGTCCCTTCCTAGGGATGGGAGATGGAACCTTTTTCACCAGAAAAACCTTCTTTCCCTTTAAATTTAGAGGCGCAAGGGGGTGTGGCCCTGGGAGCATGCACTACCCTAACTGTGCCCACTGGCACCACACATCAGTCCCCTTCTCCGCGTTGACTGGAACGGGCCGATTTCACCAGCACTACTAGGTTTGGCTCTGCCATGTAATACCACACTCTCTTCCCTGGATTCTTCTATCTTTTTGTATTTTATTTGTCATTAAGGTACTTAGTCCTCCGGCATCACGCTCCTCCCCGGCGTATGTTAACTTCAGCGGTCTTCAGCAGGTGTCTATCCTGCGAGGGGCTCTTTCCTATGTCCGACACCCACGCTCTTTGCCTCTGCTGCTTTGGCTCCGTCCACGGCTGGGAAGGTTGTACCGTGTGTGACGCACTGACTCCACACGCACTGAAGAACAGGTTAGCTAGGTCGAGGGAGCTCTTTGAAAGGTCGCCTCCAGAGGACTTGATCTGCCTCAGACAGTGAGCGAGGCCCAAAGGAGGGTCGCTATTTTACATTGTTCCCCATAAGGGCAACTTCTTCCCGAGGAAACACCCGAGCGGCAGGAACCTCTCTGGTTCTAGTACCAGCACATACACACCGAGGCTAGTCCAGCTACTGGCTTCACGGCCGAGGGGGTCATCAGATCCTTCCGGACACAGTGCTGAGGGACCTCAAGGTTCTTTTACCGGTCAATGTCCGGGGGGCTACGCCCCAGTACCGGCTCAATGTCCGAGGGGGGGCGCTTGCATGCAGCACTGCCGGTGACACCACCAAGGGCAACACGCCTTCTAGGCCTCAGGTGCAGGGAAGGCTCCTTGCCCCACCACCAAGAGTCTTGGAGAAGGCCTGGCACGTTGCACGCAGCTCAACAAAATGCCTGGCATGCCAGACAACATGGCCGCTCGTCCGATGCCGCTCCTAGGAACAGAGCAGACTGGTGAACAAGTTTCAAGGTGGGGCTGGTGTCAATCAGGTACGTGGCCTACAGTTTATCCATCAGCAGCGCAGGGCAGGTTCCCCCCTGAAACCTAGGCACAGTGCGCTCCGGCCCCATCAGCCACCAGCCACTCCGTCAATATCTCCTGCCACCTCTTCAGCCTCCGAAGACAGGTTCTTCGAAAGGTTCCTGGTGCCCATCCTGCGGAATGCAGTCAGGGACTTGCTCCCTCCGGTCACTCCACCCGTGCCTATAGTCATTCCTCCCATGGCTCTGGCGCAACTGACCTCAGCGCAGCCTCCACTGCCCCCTTTGATTCCGGCTACCCTGCCTCACACGGTTCAGGCGGTACCACAACAGCCTCTGCAGCAGCCTACGGCTCCGGTCCCCACACCGCAGCTGGACACTCAGGTGGACACATACTAGGAGGTAGACCTGACACTCCATCGTCGACAAAGAACTTCCACGTCAGGCTTGCAGGTTTGGCTGAATATTTGGCCCATAAAGAAAATCATCGAGCACGCTATTACAGCCTGGGGTCCTCCTTTTTTTTTTTTTTTTAATATATATAGGGGCTTGTTGAAGGAGGATTAAGTGCAAAGAGAAAAAGGGGGATAACAACAAGCTACCTTTCGATATCCTCACTGAAGGTAACACAACTGGGTCTCAAACCATGTACGTGTGTTCACAAATCATAATTCTTTTAACAAATATAAAGAGATGGAAGGCTCAATTAACAAAAATATCTCATATATTTATTATATTCTAATCAGTAGTAAAACTGACCATTGGGTCACATTTGCAAATCTCATCAAACATACAAATAAAGTAAAAAGACAATTGATCAACAGTTTGAAACTTTGTGTTCATTCACATAATACATTATAACAATTATGACACAAGGAAAATGGGGACTGTATAGCAAAACACCAATGGGCTAATTCAAAGTCACCCATGTGCTACTAACATCACCTTTGTTATAATGTATTATGTGAATGAACACGAAGATTCAAACTGTTGATCAATTGTCTTTTTACTTTATTTGTATGTTTGATGAGATTCCAAGTATAGATAGATGGAGGGGGATTCACTCTTGTTGTTGGTGCACCCCCAGCCACATTCTTCAGTGATCCCTGCGGTGTGACTCTACTCTAAGCCTCAGTCATCCTCGGCCACCTCGTCCTCGGCAAGGAGGAGAAGAAACTGTACTCCGCTTCCCTGCATCAGGCCAACGCTGATGACCTGCTGGCAGCTGCTAACTAGAGGCTTTGGCGGAAAATATCAGACTTCCCTTTGGAACTTCTGGTGTAGAGCCTAGCATGCTTCAGGGCGGGTCTAGAAGCCAAGCTGGTAGCACAGGACATCATGGTGTCCACCGTGACCCACATCGATACCTCTGGCCGGGCTGTCTGCATCACCACGGACATGAGGGACAGCCTGGCTTTGGGCTATTAAGTTTTAACCCTGACGTCTAGGATCGCATTTTGGACCTTCCGTTCGAGGGTAGTGACTTCTTTCACTCTACCACTGACGAGGAATTGGATAAAAAAAAACACATGCAAACTGCGAAGTCTTTTTCCTGACGAAGGCTGTCACGCCCAGGGCGCGTACACCCAGTCGCATCAACGCTCCGACAAGGAGCGGTTGTTTGGCAGGTTCTGGGTATTCCAGGAACAGAGGTCGAGACAACAGGACCGCTCGCTGAGTCAGCACTGGAGCAAGCAACAAAAAGTGGGGGCGCAAGGGCTTCTTCCAGTCCACCTCATCAGCAGCAGACTTAGAAGGGAAAAAAAGCATGCCATTTTCCTTCGGGTCCACGTGTCTCCAGTGGGTGGTAGGCTTGCCTCTCACGTGCATTTCTTGCACCAGAACTTTGCAAACCCCTGGATCCTCTCTGTAGTATCCACGGGGCACCGCCTACTGATAGCTCCCTCTCCTCCCCTCCACTCCCACAGATTGGCACAGTAACTCTATTGGCAGAGATTCGGTCGCTCGTCCAAAGCCAGGCAGTGGAAGAAGTACCAGCCTCCCAGAGAGGATTAGGCTTCTATTCCAGTATTTCTGCCATACAAAAGAACCATCAGGCTGGCCTGAGTGTTGTGTTGGACCTATCCACCCTCAACCTCTCCCTTCCTCTTCATAAATTCAAGATGGTTACGCCAGCACTCATTGCAGAGACACTGGACAAGGGAGACTGGATGTGCTCCCTGGATCTGGACGCCTACCTACACGCCCCGATTTGGCAGCCATATCGCTCCTTCCTACGCTCCAGGATCATGGGCTGTCATTTCCAGTACAAGGTGCTACCCTTTTGGCCTCAACTCAGCCCCCAGGGTATTTACCAGACTCATGATTGCAGTGGTAGCCCTCATCATGGCCACCATGTCTACCGGTACCTGGACGACTGGCTAGTCAGGGCGAGTTCCCCAGAGGGGGTGAACCACACTTCCTGCTTTCGTGTGAGCCAACTCCACGACCTGGCGTTTACTATCAACCTCAATCAGCTGCAGCCCACGCAGAGTCTGGGCCTCATCTGGGATATGAGCTCCGAGAAGGTCTTTCCTTCGGAGGACAAGATTATGGCTATCAAGAGGGCCACTACGCACTTCCTTAACAGAGCAGTGACCTCGGCTTAGTGGTACCAACTTTTACTGGGTATCATAGCAACAGTCCTCCTGGCTCTGTCACACACAAGACTCCGGATGAGGAGATTACAGCTGCACTTCGCAGCGTATGGAATCAGGAGAAGGGCTCCCAAGCAGAGCTGGTCAGCATACTGCCTTCTCTCCCGTCGGACCTCACGTGGTGGTCCAGGGACTGCAACCTGCAGAAGGGCAAGTCCTTCTGGCAGCCATCCCTTCAGGTCACCATCACTACAGACTCCTCCCTAGAGGGCTGGGGAGCCACTCTGGACAGCCACAGCGTCCACAGTCTGAACCCGGCAGGAGCAGGTGTCGCCTATCAACTGGCTGGAGCTCGAGGCTATTTGGCTAGCCCTCAGAGCCTTCCTTTGCTCATTGGGGGCAGGACCGTCCTTATCCAGACCAACAACTCCACCAGCATGTACTATGTCAGCATACAGGTGGGTAACAGGTCCCCTCCGCCGTGCAGCCTAGCGGTCAGCATGTGGGAATAGGCCCTAGAAAACATCTACTTTACTGCCGTCCACCTCCCGGGGGAGGCCAACTTGGAAGCGGACGGGCTCAGCAGACTGGTAGCTGACAATTTACGAATGGCAATTGAACGACCAGGTGCTGCAGGTGGTCTTCAACACATGAGGTCATCTTCGGGTGGATCTATTTGCCTCCTGCAAGAACAGGAAGTGCCATCAGTTCACGTCTTGGCAGGGGCTGGGCCCGGGCTCCCTTGGCAACGCATTGCAGATTCAATGGGAGGGCATGACAGCCTATGCCTTTCCTTTCACACCCCTGTTCACCAGGGTACTCCCAAAGATAAAGGAAGCTTGTCACCTCAGCATCATCTTGATAGCTCCTTGGTGGCCAGCGAGAGGTGGTTCTTCGAATTGCTCAGCCTCACGGACAGACCACCCATTCACCTTCTGCTGGGTCCAGCACATCTCCTGTTGCAGCAGGGGGGGCACGGTCCTCCACCCCGTACCTCCAGAAGTTAGCCCTCGCAGCATGGTTCCTGAGCAGATCACCCTCAAGCACCTGAGCCTCTCCCAGGCTAACCTGGAGATCATTCAGGGCACCAGGAAAAAGGCTACCAGGATCCAATTTAAGAGTAAATGGAGCAGGTTCTGTCACTGGGCAGAATCTAAGGAGATGGACCCCCTTATGTGCACACTGGATGATGTACTCTCCTTCTCGGCACACCTTGCGCACTCAAGTGTGCAGGTGGACACATGTCGCACCTATCTGGCAGCCATAGGGAGCCTACAGAAATTCGGAGGAGGTCGTCTTCTCCTCTTCCAACCCGACAGTCAAACATCTGGCGGGCTTGTCCAGGCTTTACCCGCCCATCAAGAAGTCACAGCGTGTGTGGGACCTCAATGTGGTGTTGGGCGCCTTGGAACACAAACCATTCAAGCCGATGGCATCAGCGGACATCATGGTGGTTACCATTAAGAAAGCTTTGCTAGTGGGACTCGCCTCCGCTCGCAGAGTCAGCGAGATCCAGGCTCTGGTGGCCTCAGAACCCTATACCACTTCTCACAGGTATAAGGTGGTCCTGCGGACTCACCCGGCGTTCCTACCTAAGGTACCCTCTGCTTTCCATCTAAACGAGGAAAAAGTCTTACCTGCGTTCTTCGCTGAACTCAAGGACAAGACTCAGAGAGTCTGACTGTCAGACACGCTCTGAAATTCAATCTCGACATGACCAAGGGCTTCCGCAAGTCGGTAGCACTGTTTGCCACATTTGAAGGCTCCAGACCCGGTTATCAGGCATCCAAGGCTTCTATTGCACTGTGGATGGTTGCAGCCATCAAAGAGGCCTATGAGGGTCAGCACAAGCCACTGCCAGCCAACATGCATGCTTGCGCTGTCGGAGCCAAGGCCACGGCCATCGCATTCCAGCGGCAGCTTCCCTGGCAAATCATACGCAGGGTGGACACCGGGCCACCCCTTCGGCTTTCTGTAAACACTACTGTTTGGACGCCGGCTCGAAGTTGGACGTGACCTTCGGACATGCGGTTCTTAGAAACCTGTTTGTCCTTGGTGCCCTTTCCTCCATATGTCCCATCATCCTCCCCCTAATAATACTGGTGTCATTAGGCAATGTTAAATATTGTTGCCGCTTCTATGGGGACTGAGGTGTGGCGCCGGTGGGCAGAGTCAGGGTAGCGCATGCTCCCAGGGCCGCACCCCTGGCGCGCAGGGGTGCGGCCCTGGGAGCATGCGCTACCCTTACTCTGCCCACCGGCGCCAGAGTCAGAGCCTGGATCTCGCCTCTACATTTAAAGGGGAAGAACGTTTTTCTGGTGAAAAAGGTTCTGTATCCCTTCCCTAAGAAGGGACGCCCATGCAGTATGGAGGAAAGGGGACTAAGAGTAGGCTAGTCACTAGGCTGAGTAACTTATTTCTCCAGAATTGGTATCGTTCATTGATTCACATGCATCCCTACCACCTACCCCACTTATTGTACAAAAGAGGCATCATGAGGCAAGAAGAGCCATGCCAAAATATGAAGATGGCTGCCACGGGTGAAGCTAAGGGAGCGTTTCCATTTGGCTTTAGGCAGTATGACCCAAAATTGACCGTACTAGAGCACAACATTTATATAAAGTTCAGTTTCATTTTCAAGTGCTCTGTTACAGATGACACCCAGCCTAACAACAAGAAATATTCACAGCATGTGAATCTATGAAAGATACCAATGTTGGAAAATGGGAGTTGCAGATAAGTAACATGTTCTTTCCCGATGTAATACCCAATGCCCACTCCAGCGGCAATGTAATGTTTTCCAATTCCAAGTGCACTGTGAAACCGCTTGTAAATTAGTCTTCCTCATCATCTCTAACACTCACTATGTGTCCCACTCCTCTTTTCTTGCCCCCCAGCCTCCAGACCCCTGCATTGTTTACCCTCCCTGAACTTCTCCCCTCACCCTCTTTTGCTGTTTTTCATGTGACACATTTTCTTTTCCGGGCATATCTAGTGGCGTTACCCTGATTCTCGCTTGATAACCTTGAGGTTTCTCCCGACAAGAAAAAAATAGTACATCTCCAACAGATAACCCCAGCCCATGCTCCACACCTCCACATCACATGGCACATTTCCCAAACTCACCTCTTGCCTCATGAACATACACTTTTCCTCCTCCAAACATCTTTTTGAGCACATTTAATTTTTGGCTTCCTCTGTATTACTGTGAGAATCGTTTAAATTGGCATTTAGTTCCTGAAAAGCCTCTTGTGTTCCGCGACTTCCATAGACTCTAGCAAAACCACACTGATGGGACCCACAGAGCCTTTTTTAGGGGGTCGTTATTCATGATTTGGAGATTCCGGCGCCCAATGTTTGAGCAAGAGGAGAAAGGCCATGCTGGTGCAGCAAGCGGTTGCCAGTGATGCAGAGTGGTTCCCACATCGTCCTTGGGCCCAGGATTCGTCTTACGAGGAGGGGGTTGAACAAATCATACCGGAGAGCATCCAGCCATGGAAGCAGGACTGTGAAGGTGAATTCAGCAGTGTGGTCACAGGAGTTAAGGTGGCATAGCCTCTGGAGCTTTCTACGTGAGGGGAGACAGAGCAATCATGCTTGCAGACAGTCTTGAGCTGAAGATTCTCAGCTTAGTTTTGCTTAGTCTTCTGGTCATGGCAATGAAGCAGCACCTGCTTCTGGTTCCAGCAAAGTCGACATGGTCAGGAGTTTCTTGAAGGGGAAACCTTTAAGCAAGAGTAGTGATACCAACCGGATTCCGGGCAAGGATCGCAGCTGAGGGTTCCTTGTGGTAGTCTTTGAAGAGGCAGAGGTTTGCCTCAGATTCTTGTGTACATCAATGGTTGCTGATGCAGAGCTTCTGTCCTTCCTCTAACTGCAGGCATTCGACAGTGCGGGTTCACAGACCCAGGTGAGTAGGAAAAGGGATGTGCTTTAATCACCTAAAAAAACAAGTTGGTAAACTCCACACTTAATCGCAATCAGAAACAGATAGATTAATCTGACAATAGACCTGAAGCTTTGTTCACGTTTATTCATAACTTTTCTAACCCCAATTGTGTGAATGTTACCCTGCCGCCTTCTCAATCACTGGCAAATGACTAATTGTTTTTTATAGAAAAGGTTGATCAGATTAGATTACACATAGTCTTAGGTTGCACCCCCCAAAACCAGACTTCTTTCCCTAGCACATATATCCAATTAAGCTAGTAAGTGGTTTCAGTCCCATCTTAGACTGCTGGCGACAAATCATGTTTGGCCCTTATTTGTCCATGCATTACCAGTCATCTGTGGAGTTCTAATGGGGTTATCTTTATCACCCTTCCTCTTCGATATCTACATTGGTTCCCTGCTTTATATTTTTAGGCGATTTAATCTGCAGTACCACTCATGCAGATGATACACAGATCTATGTCTGTCTAAACCAACCTGCAGGAGCAGTGGAGCGACTGGTAAAGTGCTCTGAAATAATTCTCTGCTAGAAAATCAAATCCAGTTGAATCCCTTAAAAACGGAGGTTATCATTCTAGGCCCAAAAAAGAAATGGTCTCATGTCACATTTGGGTTTCTCTGTCCTGCTCTGTTTGGGTTATCTACCAAATGCACCCTGTCTGTAAAAAATGTGGGCTGCATGCAGGTTGCTAGTTTTGGGTGTCATCTACATGTAAATCAAACTATAACATCCATGTATTTCCAACTTAAACTTTTAAAACCTTTATTGCCACTTATTTCTGCAAAAGATCGTCCTATAGTGGTAGGTGCCCTTGCTAATGCAAAGTTGGATTGTTGTAACTCCCTTTTTATCTGGTATACCAAAATACCAAGTCCAAGGTCTACAGGTGGTGCAAAACGTGGCCGTACGTATGATTTTTTTCCTTATCTTGGAAAGCCTCTCTTTGAGTCGAAAAGAAGTTTAAATAGGCTGCCGGTACAGCAGCGGATACAGTTCAAGTGTCATGACCACTGCTTTCAAGGAGTCAGGACCTACCCAATATCCTTGGAAGCAGGCTCATAACATGTCTTATCTGCACCAGCAAGTCCCAATTGGGACCTTTTGGACCTTGTCCTGGCACCGGTGGTGCCAGGCTCATAGTAAGGCTGCTTACTTACCAGCAAGATGATGCTTTACTCTCTTCTGGCAGGGACTACTTTTCCTTCTGGGTGGGGCAGGCACCACTCCCTGGATCCTGGATGCTGGAACACTTCTGGAAGCAGGAACTCTTTTACCTGGGCGAGGCTGCTGTGGAAGAAGACACCTAAGCACTCCTATGGGCTATTTAAACCACGCCCGATTGGTACCACGTGCTTCGCGTTATTCTGCATCTGCAGCAGGACGCTCACCGTGTCAGCTCCAGCGAATCTTCAGCTCCGGATCCTGTAATTACGAAAATTACCTGCTGGGGACCAGTCTTCAATCTTCAGCGGCTCCTGCAAAACAAACGGCACAGATTAAACAAAGGCAAGGTTAGCGCTTCAACTCACCCGATCCATCGGCAGCATCCAAGACGTTTTTTCAGCATTTCTCGTCCGGCATCGGGCCTGCAAAGACAAAGAACATTGGTTAGTAACGCTTAGTTACAATACTGCTTACCTGTGTTGCGCTAGCTCCAACTTGCGCGCACTGCATTCCGGCACCTGTAAAGACAAAAGGGGACATTAAGGTGCATTCTACGGCCCTAAGGCAGCCTTCCTACTTACGTGCCTTCGAATTCATCATCTTCTTGTCACGCTCTCTGCCACGAATCGGGGAGAGCAGCTTCTTTGGCATCGACAGCATCTGAAAAGATAAGACATAGACTTAAGGAAAAAACATTTGAAGAGAGCAATCTGAAAACTTTAATACTTACAAGTCACGCTCGTGCTGCAAACGGCGGCTTCGCTCTCATCTACCCTCTGCAATCAAGAGGCGGAACTCACATCCAGTGAAGTAACTGGACCCAGCGCCCCTGCACAAGACGCAGGATGGAGAGCTCAGCATTCACTTACTTAAGGTGAGCACAACAATCACCCGAGTACCACGGGAAGAGAGGGAGAGAGGGGCTAAGAACTACTCCCAACCTTCCAGTCACTAATCCTTGATTTTCCACTTGCAGACACCTCACTCTGCAGGTCAAGCTTTCGGTAAGGGAGGGGCCAAATCCGGGAGCCAGACGAATCCTACGCCTAACGTTGAAGACGTTTTCACCGCCCAGTCAAGACCTGCGCCTCCGAGGGAACCAGGTGAGCGTTACATCAAGATATTGTGTCTTGTATTTAAATGTTTCCATGGGTTAGCCCCCATGAACCTTTCCTCAAAGATAAGTTGCACTCTACGACATGGAGGACGGGGACTAGTTCTCCAGCATGGGGTCTGGCATGGATTCACATGCTCATAAATATTCCCCGTCGTCAGGCTGGGAATCCTCAGTAAAGAAAATATCAGTTTCAGTTTCGTTTCTGAACTGTCTTTCTCCTAATAACCAATCACTGGTCTCTGGGTCATACTGCCCCCAGCCAATGACTGCCCTCTACCTAAGCCCCTCCTCTGGCAGCCATCTTCAGATTTCTACCGCACGCTCAAGTGTTGTGAGTCCTCGTGCTATAGCTCTCGAGCTTTTACTGTGTTTTGTGATTTTTCAAACAGTTAAACCTCATTTTTTCGGTCAATCGATCCTCAAGCTCCACCGTTTCTACTTCCGATCAACGGGGACCCGTTTTGGAATTTTCATCTAGTCCCGCTTCTTGGAGGATTCCAGGAGATTCTTTTAGGCCTACCCCGCGTGGACATGGCCCAGGAAAAAGGGAGCACGATACCCGGATCCAAGCTGTTCATGAGTTGCCCTGGATGCGGATTGCAGAAAGTCTTCAAGGTGGATGATCATTCTAGATGCCTCTACTGCCTTCGTGGAGAAGGACTGTGCGTTTTGCAAGAACATGTCGGAACGGACCATGAAGGATCGGTGGAGCTACCTCACCAACTGGCTGGAGGGGAAGAGCCCAGCAGCCGGTGAGAAGAGGTCTGAGCAGTCTTCCAAGACCTTTGAGGGTGCTCCAGTGACGGGGGCCCAACAAAAGGCAAAGCACTGCGAGTCCGCGGGCACTGGGAGCGCTGAACGGCCGGGCTCGTTGGCTGCCAGGCAGGGCGCACTTTCACAGACGCCATCAACCCCGAGCCAACGCTCTGGCTCGGTGAAAAGTAAGTCGGAGAACCCGGGTAAGCTTCGGGAGAAGCCCCTGTCGATCCCGACGGAGACAGCCGAGGGGGAGCGAGGTGGCGACCCTCCCCCCAGGTGAAGGCCTCAAGCACGTTCTAAGTCGTTAAGGCTTTGATTCACCTGGCTAAGGCCTCTATCGAGGGAGTCGTGGCAGCCCTGGCATGCCTGTGGAGGCTTCCCCAGTGGAGGTGACCTCTGGGCCCAGAGTTTCCCTGCCACCGCAGAGGGAATCCTCTTTTCAGCCCATCGATAAGACCCCCGTGAAAACCCCGGTGGAAAAAGGAGGGGGCGTAGCCATCACAGGCACGGATACAGCCTCTGAAGAGGAGCTGGCTGAAGTCGTGAAGATCCTGGACAAGAGGTCTGAGGAAGTCGGGTACCACAGGAGGTATCCCGACGAAGCGGACGAAGAAAGCAACGGTGACGCCAACTAGGTTCCAGTGGAGGCAGATGATTCCACTCCCCAACCGTTGCGCCCGTCGCAGCCGGTGCCTGGGCACAGGACAGCTCAGGAGCAATCTTGATGGCTATCCAGGCCTTGTGCACAGAGAGAAGGACAAGGTTGCCCTTACCCCCAACGGACGACCCAGCAGAGCCTGGACTGTCGGGAAGCCCTCCAAGCAATCGGAGGAGAACTCATCCCCCACCGCCCTTCCAGCCTACACGGCCCTCAAAGCCCTCATCCACTCCCTGGATCCGAGGGATGGCACGGGAACAGAGACTGCTACGACGGGGACGGATGACGACGAGGGTGGTGACGACGGGATGGGCCTTCCATCACTACCCCCCCCGGGCTTCCCCGCCCTGCGAAATTGTCTCCTTCCACGCCATGATCGCCAGGGCATCCGAGCTCTTTCAGCTCTGCCCGGTGGAACAGAAGGAAGGAGGTTTCCTCTAGCAACGCCGTGAGGCCAAGAGCAAGGCCGTCATCTCGGTCCTGTTGCTTGACGACATCTGGGACGAGGGGCTGGAGCTCCTGAAGAACCAGTCCATGACCCCTGCCAAGAGAGACCGGTACGAGAAGTACCGGGTCCTGGATTCTGCCCCCATGTGCCTTAGGGCGCAGCCGAACCCAGATTCGGTCGTCTCGGCAGCGGCCAAGAAGAAAGCGGCCGGGGCGACGGATTCAACTTCGGCCTCCCCACCGGACGGCAAAGGGAAGAAATTGGATGCGATTGTGGCCCGCTATGACAGTGAGCTGTGGATTAAGATCGCTCCTCTGCTGGACTTCCTCCCCGACGACAAGAGGGCTGAGGCCCTGGAGATACTGCAGAAAGGCGAGGTGGTGTCGGACCACACCATAATGGTGGCCACGGACATTGCTGACACCGGCTTCCGCCAAATGGGCAACAGTGTTTGCCTTCGCTGGCGTGGTTGACTCAAGGCAACTGATTTCCGCCAGGACGTGCAAACCAGAGTTTTGGACATGCCTTTCGACAGAAACAACCTGTTTGGCAAGACAGTGGACGAGTCACTTCAGGCCATGAAGGCCGACACGGAAACGGCGAGGGCCTTGGGAGTTTTGCAACGATGACGGCCGCCTTTTGGAACTCCGGAGGCAAGCTAGGTGCCTCCAAAGGATTCGGCGGCGGCTCCTCAACGTACCGCCAGGCGTCCCGCTTCTCTTCGCAGGAGGCCTGCAGAGGATGCGGCAAGTCAGGAGGATCTTGTCGTCGTCAAGGAGGCCAAGGCGGCAAGGCCACTACCGAGTAGGACTGAACCGGCCGTAGCATCGGGCCCCCACCTGAGCACCCTGGTGGGAGGCCGGCTGGCGAAGTTAGTCAGCGTGTGGGAGTCCATCTCCACCAATGGATGGGTGATGGATACCGTGGCCCGCGCTCACACTCTCGAGTTTCTAAAAAAGTGCCCCTGCATTCCTCCCGTGGCCAGGAAGGAAAACCACGTCCCTCAACTGCTGCTGGAAGTAAGGGCGATGCTGAAGAAAGGAGCCATCAAGCTCGTCCCAAAGAGGCTCCGGGGCTCCGGAGTGTACTTGCGATTACTTCCTCGTAAGGAAGAAGACCAGCGGCTGGCGACCCATCCTGGACCTTCGTCGCTTAAACAAGTACATCAAGTCCCAAAAGTTCTGGATGGTCACTCTCCAGCACGTGCTGGGACAGCTGGAGGAGGGCGACTTCCTATCGTCGCTGGACTTGGAGGATGCTTACTTCCACATCCCCATTCTAAAAGGACATTGAAAGTTCCTCAGATTCGTAGTCCGAGAACGGCACTACCAGTTCAAGGCCCTCCCCTTCAGTTTGAAGTCAGTGCCCAGAGTATTCACCAAGTGCCTAGCACTAGTAGCGTCTACCCCTACATGGACATTTGGCTCATTCGAGCAAGGACAAGAGAACTTGCCGTCAGACACACAGCGAAGACCGTCCAGCTGCTCACGGATCTGGGATTTTCCATCAACTATGCGAAATCCCACTCGGTCCCGTCACAAGTCGCACTGTTTCTGGGAGCCAGACTCGACACAGTAGCGCGATTGGCCTCTCCGTCGGAGGAAAGGACGAAGGCCATCCTGGGCAAGGTGCAACGACTGTCGGCCATGGACGTGGCCAGGGTGAGGTCCATCAAGTCCCTTCTCGGCATGATGTCCTTGTGCATCTACCTCGTGCGCCTGTGCAGGCTGCGGATGCGTCCACTGCAAGAGTTCTCGACGCCCGTTGGATGCAAGCGGCGGGCAGCTTCGAAGACAGGATCTCGCTCAACAAGACCTTCCGCCAAGCGATCTGGTTGTGGTGCACCTGCACGCATCTTGCGGCGGGGATGGACTTCCAGTCCCCCGCACACCAGGAGACTGTGACGACGGATGCCTCCCTGGAGGGATGGGGAGCGCCCACCAGAGAGATCCACGCAAGAGGCCTTTGGCTCCCGGAGGAGAAGTTGCTGCACATCAACGTCCTGAAGCTTCGAATCGTGTTCTGGGCCCTCAGGTCGTTGCTTCTGTCCCTCAAGGGCAAGGTGGTGAGGATCTTCACCGACAACACCACCACGATGTTCTACATCCGGAAGCAGGGAGGCACCAGATCCCCAGCCCTATCCAAGGAGGCCCACAATCTGTGGAATTGGGCTGTCGCCCAAGGGATGTTTCTGGTACCCTACCACCTAGCGGGAATTGTTAGGGAGAATTCTCTTATAAGGCTAATTTCCCAAACCTAGGGAGTCCCCCAGCAGCTTTGCTGGATTTTTGGGGGTTTGTTTTTTTCTCCTGCTAAGAGTGAGACTCTTAGGCATGATTTGAGGTATGTCTTTGACTTTGTATGTGCTTATGGGCTATGTTTTTTTTCCTCTCGATAGGGTATAATCTGTTTTTCTTTGTTACAAAGCACCCTCAGTGCAGTAACACAGGGGTGTCACAGTGACCCCCAAACATAGACTCCATACCCTGGGACTGACTGTCAGAACTCTTTTCTAAAATGGCGTTCGTGTCCGTCTCTGTAACTCTAACCAAGGTCGAGACCTTTGTTCCACTTTTTGGCGGGCTTCTCCACAGAAGTGTCACTCTGTCTGGGTTCCACAGGATGTGTGGGGAGGGGAATTGGCACCCTGGACTGCGTTGCCTTAGCAACCCAAGTCGCACTCTATTCTGATTGTCCCAGTGGTGAGCCGCCCCACTCACCACTTAGCATGTTTGAGTGACAGCTAGGCTATTGAACGGGTTTTTTTCTGCATAAAAGCAGGGCCTTTGGGACTGGAACTTCAGAAGTTGCCAAAGGACCTAAGAATCCGAAGAGGGAAGAAGCTGAGCCATCTGCAACGACGACACCACCGGTGAAGCCCTGCTGCAAGGAACTCACCACTTTCCCAAGGACAAGAGAAGATCTTCTGCTGGACGAGTCTTCTTCCTCTGAGCTGGTGGGACCAACCAGTTCACCCCTTTCGCCTTCCAAAGACGTCCCTTGGTCGAATCGCCCGTGCCAAGCACCCCGGCGGCAGGATAGCCAAGCTTCACCACTTTGACCGCGAATAAAAGGAACGCACCTTTTACTGACAAACTCCGCGGCTGGTTTCATCCCTGTGCAGTCCATCGACTCCACGTTTCCTCCTCAACGAGATCCTCTCTTCCCCTGGTCGAAACAGCAAACTGCAACCACTGCCAGGAAGAACTGCCACCGCTGGAGCTTCCTCACTCTTTAAGGTACTATGTTCTGCCTGGCCTCCCTTTCTTCGGTTTGCTCAAGGTAACCCTTAAATCCTTGGCTTTCCAACTGGGTTGGCCCCAGACCTTCTAAATTTAACTTCTTGAATCACCCCAACCTCTTTTGAACATTCTGCAAAGACTTTTAGTGCATTTTTAACCGCGTCATCCTGGGCACATTTCGCTTTGCTCCGTTTAAAGTGGGCCTGGCCTATGAACTTTGGCTCTACAGTGTATACTGCTTTATTCCCTTGCTGAGAACTCCTAAAAGTGTTGGGACCTGTTTTATTTCTATGCTCTGCCTTTTTCTCTCCCTTTAACCTAACTATTAGAGTGCCATCTAGGTTACGCGCTCACATCTGTTTTAACAAATCGTGGTGTTTTAACTCTGACTTTCCTAATAGTTATCAAGGGAGGTGTGTATACTTTACCCAACTGTGTTTTAACTTGCTTTTGATTTAGAGTGCTAGTGTATTGCCTAAAGTGTCTTTTAAATAAATAATTATATACTTTTGATACAAAACTCTGGTTAGTGTTTGTTTGCTCTACTGTGTTTTTAGCCCTATTGTGTATACTCTATATACTGCCCTACTCTTCTTGCGAGAAGTCTGACTGCTCAGCTACAGCTACCAGGTAAATCTGGGTGGTGCAGACTGCTACCAATTGTGTTTACTGCTTACTCCTGTAGTCTTAATCTTTTTGCAGTGTTCCCTAAGGGAACTGCACAGGATTCTGCCTAACATGAATGAAGAACACCTTCGCCAACTCACTCAGCAGGGAGCTACGCTCGTGCCCCGAGTGGAACCTGCGGCAGGATCAAGTGGATCTGCTATTCCAACGATGGGGCAATCCCCAGATCGGCTTATTCACGAGGGCGAGGAACGCCAAGTGCCGGAGGTTCGCCAGCAGGTTTCCCCAGCCGGGGAGCACGGGCGATGCCTTCTCATTCTTCTGGGGCGGCCTGTTTCTCTATGCGTTCCCACCGTTGCTGCTGCGACTCATCACCCAACTCAGATGGTCCCGGTGCAGGATGATCCTCGTCGCACTGGCATGGCCGAGACAGATATGCTTCCCGGACCTTCTGGACATGTCGCCCCTCCCCGTTGAACTGCCGACAGACGCGGTTCTCCTCTCCAGACAAGGAGCCGCCATCCTCTACCACGACCTGGGGTCGCTGAACTTGCAGGCCTGGCTCCTGCAGCACTAGAGTTTGGAGGGTACGATATCCCAGCGGACTGCAAGGAGGTGCTTGTAAAGGCCAGGGCGTCCTCAACTCTCAAGTGCTATGGACACAAATGGAAGAGGTTCTCTGTCTGGTGCCGTGCACAGAAGATTAACCCTCTGCGGATTAGGGCCCCTCAATTGCTGCCGTACTTGCCATCACTGGCCTAGGCGGGGCTGGCCCATGCCTCAATCAAGATCCATCTGGCGGCTATCTCCCGCTACACCAGAACTCCGGGGCGCTCATCTCTGTGGTCCTATCGCCTGGTGAAGGAGTTCATGAAGGGACTTTTCCGATCCTTCCCGCCGGTGAAGGCTACGGCCCCGGCGTGGGAACGTGATGCTGACCAGGCTCATGGGGCTGCCATTCGAGCCTCTGCATTCAGCACCGTTGAAGTTCCTGTCGTGGAAGACAGCGTTTTTTGTGGCCATCACCTCCGCACGAGTGGGAGAGATCCCGGCCCTCTCTTGTAAGCCCCCATACTTGACTTTCCACAAGACGAGGGAAGTGCAGAGGACCTACCCCTCCTTCATGCCCAAGGTGCCGTTGGACTTCCACCTCAACAAGCCCTTGGTGTTGCCTGTTTTCTTCCCGTCGCCTTCGTCGCCGGCCGAGAGGACTAGAGCTAGAGCGCTGAAGTTCTACATGGACCGCACAAAGAGTTTTCGGAAGACATCACAGCTATTTGTGAACTTTGGACCTGTGAACCAAGGGAAGGCCCCCTCGAAGGCTTCCATTTCCAGATGGCTCTCCGGCTGCATCATGCACTGTCAAAGGTTGGCAAACTGACCGTTGCGCAGCCGTCCGAGAGCCCATTCGACCAGAGCGATCGCTGCTACCGTGGCGTTCCTATCTGGTGTGCCCCTGCTGGACATCTGCAGGGCTGCTACGTGGAGGTCGACGCACACCTTCACGAGATTCTACTGCGTCGACCGGGATTCCAGGGAGGAGTCCAGAGTCGGCCAGGCAGTGCTGTGCAACCTGTTCGCCTGAAGGTGGGCCTGGTGAGGAGGTAAGAGATGCTTAATGTTGAGTGATTAAATGCTTACTGTTGAGCCTTGCCGCCTCCTGTGGTTGTGCATGTGTGTACTGCTATGTATTCTCGTATTCATGAGCATGTGAATCCATGCCAGACCCCATGCTGGAGAAGGAACAAGTTACTTACCTGTAACTGTTGTTCTCCCGCATGGGTCTGCCATAGATTCACATGCAAACCCTCCCTCCTACCCCTCTGCGGCTCTTCACTTGGTCATACTGCCACTTTACGTGCTACCAAATCTGAAGATGGCTCCCAGAAGAGGGGCTTAGGCTCAGTATGACCCAGAGACCAGTGATTGGTTATTAGGAGAAAGACAGTTCCGAAATGAAACAAACTGATTTTTTCTTTACCGAAGATTCCCAGCCTGACGGGGAATATTCATGAGCATGTGAATCCATGCCAGACCCATGCAGGAGAACAACAGTTACAGGTAAGTAACTTGTTCCTTCCCTCCTCTAGCACATCTACGTCATGAGACTGACTGTTTTCTTACCTGGGCCCAGCTGGAACACACTCCCGCAATTTCTATGTGAAATTCAATCCCGCTTCAGCTTTCGCAAACTATTAAATACTTATCTGTTTAAATGAAAACTCCTGTTTGGGTTAAAGAAAGCTGTTTAAGCTTTTGTTAAATCAAAAAAATATCTGCTCCCAGATGCATTCTTGCCTGTCTCCTACGGGATATGTGCATCATAAATATTCAAATCAATCCCACAAAGCAAACAATCCGAGGATTGGTCAGCCATTGGCAGACAATCACTCCAAGCACACCCATGCAATCTATAAAGGTCTCCTACACAAAGGAACACATCCACACTCTCATGCAGAGATCCATTCTAACTAGCAGGTTCCAGGCTGCCTACAATCCCCAGTCTCTTGGGAGAGATATGTAGTGGCCAAAAATGGCCACCTTCTCTTACAGAAGAATAAGTGTTCGTCATGTGACCCTTGAAATCTTTGAGGCAAACGACAACCTCCATTTTGATGAATGGAATAAGGCGTCAAAAATGGTTTAGTTAGGTGAAAAGGAGTCTACTCAGTGGAACCATTTTACGCCGGTGAAAAACCACCATCAACCTAGCCACATGACTAACAGTGGGTACACTCTCAGGTAAACTAAGCGCTTACCCTTGCGCTGGTTAATAGTCATTGCATCGAATGCCATACCAGAGGAAAAAAAGCATTGAAAAAAAAGCATCAAATGCATTTTTTTCATGTTTTTCTTATGGGCCTCCCCACCCACCTTTTTTAACCTTTAAAACCCATTTTAATTGATCTAAACACTTTCCCTTTAAAAAAAGCATTCAGTGCTTTTTTTTTCGATGATTTTTTTTTCTCTGGTATGGCATTCAATGCTATTGCATTTGATGCAATGACCAGATACCCTTTGCGCTGCTCCTGCCTTAGGGGCCTTGTGGACTCTTAAGGCGGAGTACAAAAATGCTTCCCTTATTAAGGCTTGTGTTGTATGCCTGGCTGGGTGAAAAACAAATCACAAACCCAGAAAGGCCAGCAAAATGTATAGGTGGCTTCCACATTTAGAAATAAATTGGACTTTCTGCCTAACAGAAGGGTAGTTGGGGTGTGTTGAGTCTGAACACTGTCCCAGATGGCGGCAGTGAACAGAATCAAGGCGGATGGCTACAGCAGTAAAGTGGGAAGCTTGTTGTAAAATTGTCTAGCGGACTGTCCCAGCACATGAGTGGTTCCAGCGGGATGACTGAGGAAGTCCAGAAAGGACGAACTGCAGCTAAAACTCCCAGCTGGAGGTCGAGCCAGGACACATGGTTCAGTCGGTATGCCCACATCTTGACCTAAAGGTGCAGCAAGAGGGAGAAATAAAGGCAGTGTACGTTGTTGGTGTTGGGTCAATGGATGACCACCACCAAACAGTCAAGCGGAGAAAGGATGGTGCAGAGGAGCGTGGAGGATTGCTGGAAGATTGCTAGGTTATTTTTTGCTTGGTGGGAGAAGGTATTTCTTGGGTGTGCCAGAGCGTGCAAGGTGAGTGAGTCTAACAGGACGACAGTAGGGGGTGAATTAGACTGATTGGAAAGGTGACTGGTAGAGTGCAAGAATGGTGACTATGGGAGAAGGTGTTGGTGCACATGGGAAGAGTAGTCCTAAGAAGAATAGTTGAGTGGGAAGAGCAGAAGCAAAGAGTGCCAAGGAGCAGAAGTAGAAAAGAGACCATCAGGGGAACAGAGGGAGATGAAAGGGTGAGAAGGAGAGAATTGGATGAAAAGAGTGGTGTGTTTAGGAAAGTAAGTATAGAACTTCAGGGCGAGGAGTTCAAGAGTGTACATGGAAGGCTTGAGTGAGAGCTGGGTGCTCGGAAGGCACTTTTCCTCCACAGCATCTGTATTGTTGGACCCAATTTAGGATCTTCCTTGATTGCTCCCGGGGGGAAGTAAGATAGAAATAGGAAAGGCATCTGCCTTTAGGCTTTCATGAACATCCAGGTAGCTGCTAGATAGTGGGGGTTACTGATTTCAACTTAAAATCTTGGGGTTTAGGGATGCCTCTGCTAGGGAGGAAACTACTCCGGGGAGGAGGGAAAGTGAAACGGCCCTTAGTGACCCCCTTCTCTATCCAATAAAAACTCTTGAAATGACTTGTGTTGGTGTGTTCATGAGGCCATCTGTGAAGCTGCTAAAATGATATATTGAGCTAACAATACAGTTAATTGGCATATACCCATGGCATTGTCAAAACTGCCACCAGCCAATACCCTGAGCTCAAATGGGGGACTTGAGAAGCACCATGGGTGTGGGAGCTTTATATTCATGGGTATCCCAGGACTATACAACCTTGGATTCAAAAATGGCTGCAGTTGTGTGGTTTTCAGTAGAAGTCTGACCGCCCAAAATAGGTCTGTGATCCAAAAAAAAAAGAAGGGTAATAGCAAAAGGTTCAGGTGCCCTTCATTATTATTGTATTTAATGAGCACAGACTTGGCTTCAAGAAGCAACGGATCATTTTACAGAGGTATACAACAGTACAAGTGCATGATGGAGCACTTTTCAGCAGTAACAGACTGATATACTGCGGGGGGTAGGATATGGACGGGCACAGTGGAGGCATAGAGCAGTGGTAGGGAGGAGAGGGTGGGTGGCGTCTAGTGAGTCAGGTGGCGCGAGGGGTGATGTGATGACCTATGTGTTGAGGCAGCGAGATTCCTTGAAGGATTGGGTCATGCGTTATTTTCTGAATCGTAGGAGTGGGGACGTTTCATAGTCTTGCGGCATAGGCAGAGAAGGCTTGTTTTCGGGTCCTTTCCTTTTTGCAGCTGTGTATTTCAAGTCTGCACGTATCCTGGCTTCTGGCGGTGTGCTGTCTGCCGGAAATGCTGAGTTTCTCTGCAAGGTAGCTCAGTGACTGTTAAGATGTATTTCTAAACTCTAACCTGTGGGCAGAAGTTTAAGAAACCACCCTCTGTTTATTGAAACCGGGGAACCTTCTGGACAAGCCAGACCAATCGAGGTAGTTTTGCAGGCAGTCAAAACTAAGTCTCAGGAGGGCTGAGAGTCCACAATGAGCGCATACAGCAACGAATCACAAATTACTCTTAAACAAGTGTATATGAAAAATATCTATACATTTGTCGGCTGGTCCAAAATAGACACAAGTTACCTTAGCAATGAGAAAACAGTTATTACACAAATACTTAAACTTAACAAGATATATACTTTACGTTTCCTAATGCTATACAGTGGAAAAACACAGCCGCAACCTCTAAAGAGAGTGAGTTAACACATAAATGGCATTCAGCAGTTCTTCAGAGTCGTTCCCTAACTTTCGAGTTCAACCCTAAGAAGAGTGGAGACTTGTGCTCAACAGTACAGTTGTGCGTAAAAACGACAATCGCGCTGCAGAAGCAAAAAGAGGGTATTCTTGGGAGGGCTGTAGCAAGTCAGGAAGGGGCTTGAGGTGATTAAGAATTGATTCGCACTATTTCGAGTAGGCCCTGCCCTTTGCGGTAAAGCAGCACTCAATTGGCTAGAATATCTAGGGAGTGCAGGCTAACCCAGTCAAGTTCAAATACCTTTAGGGGATGTTCATGAGTAAAAGGGATTGGTTGTGCCAGGGGACTACCGGTAACTGATGCAAGTACTCACCGACCCTTGCCACAGTCCAGCCCAAACTTTGCCAGTTTAGTCGAGGTCGCTAGTAGGTTCGAGTCCTGCAGTTGCGCGGCTCTCCAGCTCTCAGCAGCTGCGGTAGAAAGTGATCATCCGTGAGAGACAGTTGCCTTTTCTCAGCTTCCGAAGGAGGTAAGAAGAAAATTCTGGCGCAGCAGGCTTCAGGGCACAGGATAGCAGAACAGCAAGGGATCTACAGCGACTGTCACCACCAGGTAATGACATGGGAATCATGGATGCGGGCAGCGTTACACACTGTCTTAATTCAAGACCCAGAGGAGCCAGGCCTGCGAAATTTGGTGGGAGACTGCACGGGACCACAAACAAGCGGCGTCCCATGTCTCAGGTTTGTACTTGAGACGGCGCTAGTGCTGTGGGTTACCCTGAAGTTGAGCTGGACATTTTGCTGGATAGCCTACGAATACTTCCGAAGGGTGGGTAAGCAGAGGGCGCCCAGAGTAGTTGTTGCCACTACTCCAAAGGGGCGAAGCTCCTTGGCAGGCCGCCTTGATCGAAGAAGAAAGCAGGGTTCTGGGACAGCAGAGGGCGAAGGGTGCCAAAACCTTGCAAAGCATCTCCAGCGGTTTCACAAGTCAGTTTCTTCATGTAGGAGGCTTGGCTCCTTCTGTAGTTTGGTGAGAACACAGGTGATCAACCTGGAATGGATGCAGCACCCCTTCTCTTATCCAAGATTAGCTTTGTGCCACAATCAAGGACTTCCAATCGACAATCTGCTCTTTTGCAGGCATCCCAGACGTGGACCAATCGCGGTCCACTGTGGTCTGTCATTCAGGAACTCTAGACATCCTGGCATCAGTAGTGTGGATTGGGACCAGACAGTCCCAATCTGCTTCCTGGGCCCACAGTTTTCGCAGGAGGCTGCATGTCCAAATAGGGAATACCCGGGTTACTCGACCTGGGTTAAGGCAAGGGACCAAATGGCTGTGGGATAGAACAAAATACTTTGTGGCACTGCCATTTTTGGACCTGGCCACAGTCTTGAGCCAAATGCGGTAAAAACAGGTTGAGTCAGTAAAAAGAAGTCAAACATTATGAAAAGTAACTGCTCCATTGTTGGTCCCAGACACACTCGTACCATCACCAAAAAATCCTTTGAGGGTGTCCAGGGCCATTAAACTAAAAGGGACTCCAGCACACGGTACTGGAAGGTACATTGTGCACTGTTAAAAAGTTACCATGAAATGGCTACATAGTCAAAGACTAAGGGAAACAGTTTCCCCATAACATGTGAGCAAAATCCCAGGGGAAGTTCAGCTGAAGGCTGGACTCATCTGGAGAAAGTCAGGTTAGGATAGCCAAACGAAAGCAAGTGTTGAGGGGGTCCATAAATGGAGGGAAAATTGCACATAAAGGACATATTTTTGAGCAGTGACTTTAGGGTGACTGCCTTATAGCTGAGGCAGCAAGACTTGAAGGTGATTTGTGCTTGCAGTGGCAGCCAGTGAAGGTCGATCAGGGCCGGGGTGATGTGGTCGTATCTGCGTAGACCCTTGATGAGGCATGCTGCTGTGTGTGGGACACTTCTCGAGGGCACAAGGGAAAACGATGAGAGGCCTTTGAGGAGTGCATGTCCCCCAACCAGGTGAGATGGAACCAGTGCTTGAAGGGTGGATCTAAAACAGTGCAGGGGGAGGAAGGGTTTGACTTTCTGCAGGGGGGAGAGCCAATACCAAACTGTCTAGTTTTCTTAGTTATATGTGTCTTGGAGAGGTGTTTGTCGATGTGGAATCTGAGGGACTTGTCGCAGGTGGTGAGCTTAGGTGTGAAGCCCTCTGCATTCATGGTTGATAGCCAGGTCTGTATGTCTGGGCGTTTGGTGTTGGTGGGGAGTAGGAATTCTAACTTGGAGGGGTTGAGCTTCAAGTATGCACTGGACATCCAAGATTAGATCAGCTAGAGGCAGGTTTTGAGCCTATGAATGTCTTCAATAGTCGATTTTGCGGTATAGCTGTGTGTTGTCAGCATATTGGTGCATGTGGATGTTGTTTGGCTAGGACAGCTCCCAGCTGCTCCATCTACAGATTGAAGATCACTGGTGAGAGGATGGAACCCTGCGGGACTCCACAGGTGATGAGTAGCATTGGTAACCTATAGGAGTCCATCTGAACAAACTGCTGTCGGTTGGCGAGGTAGGACTTGAACAAGCGTGGGACAAGTTTGTTGATCCCATTCTCCGATATAGGGTGTCCGTAAGCACCTGGTGGTCTACTGTGTCGAAAGTGGCTGAGAGGTAGAATAGAACCAGGAGCTAGGCGTGCCTGTCATCAATGATGTTAAAGGCGTCCTCAACCACCTGTATGGTTGTTGTCTCTGCTACATCCGGGACTGAACCCGGATTGGTAGGTTTGCAGGAGATTTAGTGTCGATGTGTTGCTGTAGATATGAGACAACCGCTTTCTCAATGATCTTACCTAGGAAAGGAAGATGGGTGATGGGGCGATAGTTACTTAGGCTGTCGGGATCCAGAGAGGGTTTCTTTAGTTGAGGAAGGATTTGTCCTGTTTTAGGTCAATAGGAAGTTGTCTTGAGTTAGTGAGCTACTGATGATCTCCAGATTGGGAAGGAGAGCTACTGGGAGGATTTCTGTATATGATGTGGCTTTGAGGGCGTCCAGGCTGTCTACCAGGTCTTCTGACACGAGTGTCTTGAATGTTGTCCAGGGTGTGGAGATTTTGTGAGGAGGGACGTCCGATGGGTCTGTGGATGCAGAACCGGTCTCTGTGCTGGTGAATCTTGCTGTTAGCAAATGAGTTATCAAAACAGCTGCAGACCCAGTAACCGGAAAGGTCCCCATCCCCGGTATCTCTCAGAAGAACAACCCGTAAATCCAGCAAAAGGCTTCTTCAATTAACTTTTTTAATTTGTCGAAGAACCTCCCTCCAAAAGTAGTTAACTTTTCTCCATGTGCAGAGTAGGTGGAAACAACCTCTCCAGCAGTTTGGGGAATAAGTAGCGTCTACCTTATTGTAAGAGGATTCAATTCAACACTGCAGCTAAGTCAATGCCTAGTCTGGGATACTGAATGGAAACCCTTATTGATATATCTTTATGTCCAGTTCATGCGTTCTGGATGACTACCCCTATATAACACCCCTCTCTTGGAATCCCCCTGACCCCACTGAGCCAAGAAGTAGTTCTGTTTTGCAAGTTAAAAGGTTTAATTGAGAATTTAAACAATATATATATATATATATATCACACTTTATAATAAATTAATAATTTAATATCACACTTAATCTGAGCAGTAATCAATAATGGATAGTCTGGCACTAGCACACTTGTGAATAGGAACAGAAGAATAATGTGGTAGAGAATGCTTTATAGGGTTCAAGGAAATGCAAGGTTGAATGAATTAAATGCAGTATAGAAAATAAACTGATATGGTTTCACAAAAGACAAGGTAATCAATTTCCCTTTGTGGCAATTCACTCCCCCTATACAATGTAAGGAGATGGAAGGAAGAGCACACAGTTCAGGTATACAATCACAATGTAATACAGAGTTCCAGTTTCCCAGCAAGCTTAGAGGAAAATAGATATGAATTTTACACAGGCTCAAAATGCTTTAAAATGTGATAGCAATATATTGGAAAATGTGCTAAAATGATTTTAATTCCCTCTGGAGGTTCAGGTTGAGGATTAGTTGGTTTAAATTAGTTCAGGCTTACTTTAGCAATGTTCTAGGAATGATTGGCAAGTTAAACGAATTTTTGGCAAATGAAAGCAAGGAAGCTGCTGTTTTCACACGTGGAGAAATTTGCAAATCGCGGCAAATTCGTGAGTGCGTTTTTCGCGATTGCGGCAAAAGTATAGGGAGTAGGAATGCGGTTCTAGGTTCGTTGAAAAGCCAAGATTCCCAGCTTTCAGAGGAAAGTTACTGCAAGTCTCTAAGACAAACTGTCACGGAGAAATGCGCGATATGGTAAAGGTCGTTTTTCAGATTTGAAATTTTAAAAGTTCAAAGTGACAAGTAACAGCTAGCAACTAGAAAATGACAGGTGACAGCTTTGCAAATGACAGGTGGCAGTTCTACTTAGATTAAAATAGCTTGGATTAGATTATTTTAACTAAGAGATTGGTTCTGCACGGTTCTGCTAGGTACTCACAATATATTTAGAAATAGAATGGGCCTCGCCACGGATCTGGTCAACAGGTTTTCTTCACTCGCCACAGACGGTCTCTGCAAACAGCGGTCTGGGTCAGCTCTGCTCTGCCTCTGGATACTGCTCTGCTTTCTCTGGGTACAGCACTGCTTCTGGATCTTTCTGCACAGCTTTCTCTGGACCCAGCGCTGATCTGCACGGCTCCTGGATGCTGCTATCGCTGTTAGGTTTGCTGGATGCTGAGGCCCACTGAGAAGAGTTCTCAGTTTGTGGGTTTAGGCCCTTGCTTTGAGTTCTGAATCAAGTTCTTTGGAGTTTTAAAGTCTAAGTGTTGAATCTAGTATCTTCTGGATGTGGTGTGGTCCGGCAGAGCGCGTTGCAGCAAATGGAATTGAATGTCCCTATCTGTCCTGACTGTCTGCTTTTATGTGTTTTGAAAGTGGGTGGAGAGGCTAGCTTTCTAGACCCAACCCCTTCAGAGTTCTGATAGGTTGGAGAATTCTTTGCGTTCTCACTGGAGAGCAGGATTGTGTGTCAGAATGATGTCATTTAATGGCTTTTAGAAAGGACACTCCCCTGTCAAATTGCACACAATCTATATTTGATCAAAAAGACATATTTGCACAGGTACACATTTGTTTAAAATTACATGCACCCATCACATTTACTGATGGTATACCCTGTCCAAATCTGCTCTTCCTGGGGGCTTGCATTCAAAAATGGCACATATTTCACTTTTTGGTCGTGTTACCAATATTGGATTTGTCCCCGCATTTACACAAATGTTCGCAAAGCATGTAGGCATTAGGTGGTGGAGTGTCAGATTTTTAACATGCATACATTTTAAGTAATACCCTCTTAACTGCTAGCTTGCCCCCAGATCATACCACCGGTTCTAAAAACCTCTTAAAATGTGGGCACAAAAATCACAAGAATTATGTTATCATTTATAAAATTTTCACAAGTCCGCTCTATGAATGATCCATCGTTTTAGAGTTATGTTCTGGCCCCAAAGGGGTGTGGTTTCCCCCCAGCACAAGGTTGAATTTCTGGTTTTTCCAGTTCTGCCAAGCCAGCTTGCTCTCACAGGCAGTGCTCCTCCCCTTTCCTTCCAGGAGGAAGCCACATTTACGACTCCCACCAATAAAACATTTGCCTGAGTCAGGACAGGGCTTTGTTCAATTTCCTGCAGAGCCCAGGTAATTCAATCAGAGAAGTGTCATATCCCTTTTGGTGGGAACAGCAAAAGGCAGCTAGGCCTGGGAACACAGCTGTTGTGCAAGTCTCAACTCCTGTCGGGGGTAGCTGGTGGGCAGAATTCAGTTCCTTAAGCCAGGCCCCAGCTAATGTCACTTTTAGTTACCGAGTTTTCTGCATTCAAATAAAACTAACCATTTTTACATATGCAGCTAGAATGCTGATTCTATGTTTAAAACTATGACATTTAAACAATTGCAACCTATGTGACACTCAAAAGTAGGTCACTCATTTCTTTTAAACATTTAGATTTTTAGTCTCTTTCAGTCCAAATTTACCTAAACTGCTGAAATCCACAGCTCAGCCAGTCTTGTTATAAACCTTCAAGTCACTTCAGAATATAACTTTAGATTGTATCCACCTCTCAGTAAGTCTTTCGTTGACCTGCTTTGGGTTCATTTATTCAGTTTTACACAAAAAAAGAAGTCTGGTGTTGTTTTAAAATGCCGGCTTTCTGATGGTGGTGAGTACTGGTAATGCACCCATTTTTGGGATTTAAGAAATTAATTCCCCACAATTCTAGGTTGCTTTTGGCAATCAGCATTGCCATTCCCAATGGTTTCAGGCTACTGTGTGGGTAGTCCAATGGTGGTTTTAGGCAGTGCCCTTCTGTGCCCATAACATCGGCAAAAATGGGTGGCAGCCTATTCTTCATGCATTTCCCTGGGCATTTTCTGGGAAGCTCTGGCCATCATGATGTTTTCAATGCCAGTACTGCACGGTTTTTGTGGTAGGGCTCGGATGCATGGGTAAAACTATCCCACATTGTTTAATTTCTGCAGGGTTAATTACCACCCATAAAATAACTGCACCGAGCATTCATTATTAGTCACACACCTAAATTCCCCCATGAGTATGCACCCAAATATGATTTCATCCCTCCTCATTAATTTCCTCTCCTAAGGCCTCTTCCCATTTCTTCATATATCCTTCTTGGATTATCAGGTCAGATTTATCTAGTAATCTATAGAAGGTTGAGACCTTTACTTTTTGTGTCTCGGAACATAATGTCAATTCCAATGCCGTAGGCTCCACCCCCTCCACAAGCCCTAGCATTGGGATATTTGGCCCTGTGCCTATTGAAACCTTTTGTTCTCATTGACATGAAACTTGGACTTGCAATGTTAGGGGTATTCCTCCCACATACAGTTCCCCAAAGTGCTTCAGGCCACCCCTTCGCATCTGCTGAACCTTGGCCTAGGTTTGCCTGGAAGGAAATCCTGAGTGTTCCGTACAGGGGTGAGAGGACCCAAAGGTGTCAAAATCCCCCATTTCCTAGCGGCTCTTCTCCAATAGTAAATCGTGTTCTCTGTTGAGACTAATATTGGGAAGTCAGCCTTATGTTGTCTTACATGCACATAGGGAAGATGGGGAAAGGGCGATTGAAGACCAAGCTTCCTCAATCTACTTCCATTTTGGCACCTCTTCTACCCTATTCCAAGCAAACGTGCGATATTTGTCGCGCAATATTGTATCTGAGAACATCTGGAACCCCCAGACCCCTGCTTCTTAGCCCTCTCAGCATCACTTTTCTAGAGATCGGGGCCCTCTTTCTCCCCCAAACAAATTCCTTAATCTTTCCCTGGAGCTTCTTCCACTTGATATCAGATGCACTAAATGGGAGAGCTAAGCATTGATTTAGCAATCTAGTTATGAAGTTCATTTTGACTGCCGTTATTCTCCCAAACCAAGATCTTTATTATCCCTTCTATCTAGGTCATCATCCAGTAGTAAATGAGGGAAATTACAACGATAGATGTGCGAAATATTACTCTGGATCCGCACCCCTAGCTAATGTATAGGTGAGCTAACGCACCGGATTGGGTTAAGTTTGCCTTGCTGAGGAGTGAGAAGCCAAGATGCCTATACGCCGACGAAGATGCAGAGAGTCTTGCCGAGGTGAATGTGCAGGACTGGGTGCCCCTGGTTGGGGAAAGCGTACGGCAGGCGCTGCCAGAGAGCAGAGGTGGGGCCAAGCACAAAAGTTTGCATGTGCAGAATGGAACTCCCGGCGAGTTGGCTTTCCCGCTTCGGTAGAAGTTGCTGAACGCAGGAACAGAGACCAGGTAAGTGCTGTGAGACCTTCAGAGCGCCAGAGCGCTCCAAGGGACCTTGAAATTGGTAACGGTCCACAAACAAGTGAATTGCACTTATTGAATACTGAACTGCATAAAAGGTGCTATTCAAGCTATCATAACGTAAAGTTACATTTATTGAAAGCCGAAACAAATGAAAGTTGCTATCCTGATGAATGCAAAACATTACATTTCCTGAATCTTGAGCGGCAGAAAAGTCATGGTTTTAGTGAAACCAAGTAATTGCTACATGTGTGAAATACTGAATCAAAAAAGAAAGTGGTTATTTGATTAGACTATGAAGTGCCAAACGCTGCATGAACATTCTGGGACAATACTGTATCAAGTAACCCGCTACCAAAAACGCACTTTAGAATAATGTGAACGTGGAGAGTTGTTTTGAAAATTACTTAACGACTTTGTGGGAACTTGACCTGTGATGGTTGGACTGTGTGATCTTACAATTGCGCATAGACCACGACGTTTCCTAACACTGACATTACCAACATCAAGCGTCAATTCAGACCAGGCATGTGGTTACCGGTTGCATGACCTGTATTGCGTAGACTGTGCGGTCTGAGACCACTAAATATTTGAAAAACTGCAATAAGTGTGTGTCCTTGGTGAAGGTAGACAAAGGACAAGTCAAACGGACCAAGTATTTTCTTGTGAACTTGTGAACAGAGGAAGCAAGTTAACTGTTCAATATACATCTTAGGGGAGGGAAACTTGAGATCCAAACAACTGGGGAGAGTTTGTTTTGGGTAAGGGAGTCCCAAGATCAGTGTTATAGGAACTTGCTTATATTTGAACTTGGCAAAGGCAAACACAAGACCTCCTTTTGATGCGAACTGTGATGCCGGTGAACCTATAGAAGGTAACTTCAGAACGTGATCAAACCACCTTGAACTGAAGTTACATTGGAACCTGATTCAACTTGAACACTTGTATTTGGTTGAGAACATTTCCCCACTAGATTTTGTTATAGTTGTGAGGACAAGCATAGGTTTTTACACAGACAGATTTTTGGTTGGACTGGTACAAACAGACGTTCCTTAGATTTCTTTAGGCAGGGAAAATACCACCACAGTATAGGGCTTAGTTAGGCGTTGCATCATCGTGATCGTTAGTAAAGCTTTGTTTAGAAATATATCTCTGTTTGTCTCAGCTCTCTTAATACCATGCATGATTCACATATCTCATCCTCCCCTTTAATTGCTTGGGTATTATTTTTGGAGTGAATTTTCCTGAGTTTATAAACTAACCATCAATTTGATTTATTTCCGTGTGAATAGTAATGTAATGCCTGTGCCAATCTTTCTGCCAAGTGTGCCTCAAGCTGCGCTCTAGCCACTTTGTTTCTGCCATACCCTATGACATCTTGTGGTTTTCTGACACCCCCCTCACCCCCTGACCCCTCTTTCCTCTAGCTGAGTTTATATTTGTTTGTTCCAGTGTAAGCAGCAGTACGGGTAGTAATCTCGGCCCCGACTACTGCCTTAATTGCACCCCAAACAGTAGCCATAGGGTAGTCAAACGCATTACCCTCTGCAAAATAGTGCCACAGATATCTCTCCGCACATTGCCACATCCCTCGAAATAGGGTCATACAATTTCCAAGAACTCTTCTCAATCGTGCAATCACTGTGGTTTGATCCAAGATCAAACAAGGTGTGATAAAAAAAACTCAAGACAGGTGAACAATGAACCAGACATTAACAGTAAGTCTATACTCGATGGGCCCCCATGGACGTGTGAATAAAAAGTCTCATCCCCATTATATAGTCTCCATATATCCATCCATCCACACCTACCTCCCTCAATCGAGCTAACTTAATGGGATTCTTAGTCGATCCTAGAGGGGGACAAAGTTTGATCTTTTTTCTGCATCTGGTACAAGGTTAAAACCCCTCCACCCCAATTATTGTACAGCCCTCACTCAAGGAGATTACCCACAGAGTTATTATTTTAAAATTGGTCTTGGGCGCCATTGGGTGTATACCTGGACTTTTTTTTTTATAAAGTATTTTATTATTATTATTATAATACAACAATCGCAAGAAGCAACAAAAGCAAAACACAAAGACTGTCATGGTCATCAATAATCAACAGAGGTAATACACATCTCATCAGAGGCTGAATGTCTATCTCAGTAAATAAATTAGCGTGTAGTACTAAATACCCAGTGCACGTTCCCCCGCATGTAGGAGGGGTTCTCAGGTCGCTGCTTCTTCCCACCTATCCCATATTTTCGAGGCCTTGTTAGGACAGCCTCGTGCTAAGTAGATCCTATGCTCCATCATAGCGCATGTGTCCATATCCAATTTCCATTTGTCCAATGTCGGGGAGTCAGGGGCTCCCCATTTCTGCGCTATATTGCGCTTAATCAGTCCCATCGCCGTATGCAGGAGCAATCTCTCCCACTTGTTAGCCTCGATTTCATCAGGCACACCCAGGAGTAAGGCCTTCGGGTGCAGTGGTATGGTACGGGTCAGAACTCGGGAGAGTTCCCTACAGCATGCATTCCAAAAGGTTTGTATCCGGGGGCATGCCCACAAGATGTGAATGAAGGTTCCCTCCTCCTTCCCGCATCGCAGACAATTCGGGTTTGGGGCCCGTTTCCAGCCGTATAGGCTCGTCCTGGGGTAATATACCCGGTGCAGTATTTTCAGCTGCACAAGTGGAAGCCTAGAGGATATAGCGATTTCTCGGGGATGCATGAGGACTTGTATCCAGTCCTCTGGATCTATTTCCCCCCACATCCGCTTCCCATTTCGCCTTCAGCTCATTCAATTCAGGGGTGGCAAAGGAGGATATGGCATTATAGAGGATGGAAGTGCATTTGGTGGGAATATACGCCGGCAGGATGTTACGCTCTATAGGGGTGTACTCCGGTACCAGTGTGTCTGCTGTTAAATAGGGTCGTAAGGCGTGGGCCAGGCGTATGTAATGATATCGTTCCGTGTTAGAGATCTGAAATTGTAGTTGCTGGTCGTCAAATGGGGTCAGTTTCCCATCTGTGAGCATATCTCCAACTCTAATGACTCCCGCTCTCACCCATTTGGGCCATGGCTCAAACCTCCGGATTTCAGCTAGGTTATTATTTTGCCAGAGGGGTTGTGCGGTGGTAACTTTGTTTTCCCACCCAATGAATCGATGTGCCTGTCTCCATACCATGATAAGGTGTGTTGTGATTGTGGGTGGGGGAGTTCTCAGAAGGGGTTGATAGAGGGACAGCGGATCTGTGTTCTGTATAGTGGCTATCTCAGCGCGTATATGAGGTAAGTCTCGATTTCCATGAAGAAGGTCATTAACTACTGCCAGTTGTGATGCCCAATAGTAAGTTTGAAGACGGGGGACTCCTATTCCTCCCTCCCAGACCGATCTCTGGAGCGTAGTTAGCGCGATTCGTGACTGGCCTCCCCCCCCATATGAGATCTCTGAGAAGTGTCTCCACTTGGTGAAATTCTAGGTCTGGGATTTTGAGTGGGGCATTCTGAAGGATGTAAAGGAATCTGGGAAGGGTCATCATTTTAAAGAGTGCTGCTCTTCCCATAAGTGTCAGGGGGAGGAGTTTCCAGTGTTGGACATCGATTATGAAACGGTCTGTGATCGGTCGGAGATTGTGTTCTATATAAGTTGTCAAGTCCCCAGATATCCATATTCCCAGATATTGAAAGCTCTGTCGTTCCACTCGGTACGGGCATTCCTGGGGGATTGCTTGTTCTCCACCCTTTACAGGAAAGAAAACTGATTTATCCCAGTTGATTCTGAGTCCGCTGAATTCACCAAAGCGGATGAGCAGTTGTGTTACAATAAGGGAGGACCTTGGCGGGTCTCCTAGATATACAAGCAGATCATCTGCCTAGAGAGATGTACGATCATCATATCCCTCTGGCCATCTAAACCCCGTCCAGGCAGTATTTTACGAAGCCAAAGAGCCAGTGGTTCGATTGCAAGGGCAAATAGAAGGGGGGACAGCGGGCATCCCTGCCGTGTACCCCGACCCAGAGGGAAGGACCTGGAGGACCATCCATTTACTTTCACCTCAGCTTGGATGTTAGTATAAAGTAACTTCACCCATCCCAGAAAGGCTTCTCCTAATCCCATACGGCGCATAATCTCCCAAAGGCTGTCCCATCGAATGGAATCGAACGCCTTTTCGAAATCGATAGCCAACAGGGCCAAAGGTCCGTCTATAATCAGGGATCTCTCCAACGCCTGATGGAGACGGCGTAAATTCATCCGAGTCGATTTGCAAGGCATAAATCCACATTGGTCCGGGTGGACCAGGGTGGGTGCAACCAGTTGTAATCGGTTCGCTAGTAGCTTAGCGAGAACCTTTGCCTCCCCGTTAATCAGTGATATCGGTCTGTAGGAAGCACATTTGTGTGGAGGTTTATCAGGTTTGGGAATGACCACGACGGTCGCCTTGCAGAGATCCGGTGGGAGAGTCCCCTGTTCCCGGGCCACAAGAAACATTCTATGCAGGGGAGCCGCCATTTTGTCTGCCCCTAGCTTTTGCCAGGTTTCAACAGGGAATCCATTCGGGCCTGGTGCCTTCCCTGGTTGGAGTTGAGATAGCGCTTCTGAAATCTCAGCTTCCGATAAGGCCGAGTCCAGATGGTCCCTCTGCTGCTCAGAGAGAGTCGGCACCGTTACCGCATCTAAGAGGGAGGGGTTTGGCGGAGAGTTTGGGGCTCGGTACAAGTCTGCGTAAAACGCTGCAAAGGCCTCAGCAATCCCAGCGTCTGAGTGATAGCTGTTGCCCTGTGGTGTAACTATTTCCCAGACATGGCGCTGTCCTTCATCCCTTTTCTGCAGCCAGGCGAGAAATTTACCCGCCTTGTCCCCTAGTTCGTACACCCTCGCTTTAGCCTGCCAATGGGCCTGCTTGGCGTCATCCATCGCTCTGTTCCGTAGGCGCTCTTGGGCGCGTTGGAGAGATCGATGAGTCTCGGGTGTGGGATCAGAGATGTGCTTAATCTCCCAGTTACTCACTTCCCTCTCGGTCTCCAGTAGTTCCTGGAGCCGGGTTTTTCGTTTGTGTCGTCCAAGAGAGAATATCACTCCTGAGCACTGTTTTATATGCCTCCCATAAAGTCACAGGGTTATCTACCGATTCCTCATTAATTTCGAAATATTCGGCGGATACTTCCTCTAGGCGATCTATCAGTTCTGGGAACCCTAGATAGTAGCTATTAAGTCTCCACGTTCTAGGGGGGAGGGGACCCTGCATACGTATTTCCACTACGAGTGGTGAGTGGTCCGAGATGCGCCGAGGGAGCCATTCTGCGGACATTGCCCTGTAAAGGTCGGTGTGTGGTAGGAAGAAATAATCCAATCTCGACATAGAACCGTGGGCACCGGAGTGGAAAGAATATTCCCTAACATCTGGGTGTAACTCCCTCCATACATCTCGGAGCCCAAGTGCAGATGTAAAGTTGGCTAATCTGGTAGGGGTATCTGGGCTACGATTCCGGAGATGGGAACGGTCAATGTTATTATTCATGGTGTCATTGAAGTCTCCCCCTAGGATGAGTGCCTCAGGGTGATGTTTCCCTATAAGGGTGGTAAGGTCATCCAGTAACTCCTGTCCCAGCCCAGGTGGAGAATAGATTGAGGCAATTGCCACCGTTTGGCCCCAGATCGTTCCCAAAATGAACACGTATCGGCCCCTGGGATCTTGTTCTACAGTTTGTTGAATAAATGGGATGCGTTTGTGTAAGAGAATGAGGGTGCCCCTGGAGCCCATTGTGTACCCAGCATGAAAAGCAAGGCGATAGTTGGTTCTCTGAAAGAAGACAGTGTGATCCGGCCAGGTGGGTTTCTGTTAGGAGAGCCACATCAGGGCAATGTCTATTTAAGAATTGCATGATAAGACGCCTTTTAATTCCTGAGCCCATCCTATTCACATTCCAAGTGAGGAATTTCAGAGATTTAGTGTGTCGCATAAGTGATTTACAAGTTTGTGCGGGGGACATTTATTACGCATGATGGGGTTTTCCAGGGTATAGTGATCAGTGGAAGATGGCGGTATAACTCCCGCCCCTACCAAAGGAGCGGGGGTGCACTGTGGGGTGGTACAGAGCGTCCTCAACAAAGGACAGTGGTTCGTTTGACCTATGAGCATGTGACAGTCTTGAAATAATAAACAAAATTTTGAATTTTCCCAATTTACCCCCACCCTATCACACCCCAACACGAAGTACCTGTCGCCCGAACATTGCTGAACCTTCAACTTAAGGTGTCAGTTCAAAAACCAGACCCTTGGATAGAGTCCAAAGAAGTGAAAAAGGGGGGGGGGGAGAGGAGAAAAAGGGGGGCTTGACCAGGGGAGGGATCAGAGCTTCCCCCAGAGTTCCTCTCTTGCGCCCAGTGTGAACATCTTCCGTGGTGGACAGATTATGTGTCGGGATCGGAGGCGCGGAAAGCACACGCCTACATGTCAGAGCACCGCTCCTAGGCCCCGGAGTAAGGGACAACAGTTTGTTCAGCGTCCTCCTTGTTCTGCCGCTGGCTCCAGGATCTCCTGTCCCTCCCGGTCTTGGTTTCTCCTCGGGGAGGCCCGCTTAGGTCCCGGTCGGGGTCTCCCTCTCGGTCTCCTTGGTCTTGCAGTCCAATCGCCTTCTATGTGAGCCATTGCCCAATTCCAGGCCTCTTGTGGGTCGTTAAAGTGAACAGTGGTTCCTTTATGATAAATTTTAAGTTGGGCCGGGAAGGTCAGGCCGTATTTCACATTCAGTTGAGCCAGTTGTTTCTTAAGTGGTTCAAACGATCGTCGTGCCCGCTGCACTTCTCGGATATAGTTTGGGAAGAAGGCGATTCGGGAGCCGTTATGGGTGATCGACCCTTGCGAGCGTGACAGTTGCAGGAGGGCGTCCCTGTCCTGGTAGTTGAGCAGGCGTGCGATGATAGTATGGCGCAGGAGCACCCGGGTGCGGTTTGCCCGAAGGCATCCTATGAGCCCTCGCCACTGAAAAGAACTTTGAGAAGGATTGGGCCTCGAAGATGTCCACGAGCCACTGTTCCAGGAACAGTTCCATGCATTGTCCCTCTTCCCCCTCCGGCAGGCCCAGGATGCGGACGTTGTTGCGGCGGGACCTTCCTTCTCCATCATCCACTCTTGATTCAAGGGTTTTTAAGCGGCTTAAGGCTTGGGACAGTTGACGAGTGATCCCTCCAATGTTGTCTTCTGCTTCAGCGATGCGGTGTTCCGCCTCTCCTGTTCTGGAAGTCAGCTTCTGCAAATCGTGGCGCAGGAAGGAGACATCCGCCGCAATACTGTCTATTTTAGTCTCCATGGAGGATCGGGAGTTGGTGATGGCCGCCATTACGTCATGTAAGGAGAGAGAGCCGTCACCCGTGGGGGAGTTCTGTCGTGTTGCTGGGCCCGCTGTGGCCGGGGCAGTAGCGACGGCAAACTGGTCTATACTGCTCTGTGTGGATGGTTTCTTCTGCCTGTCTTTCCCCATATTTCCGGAGGCTGTGCCCGGCACAGTGGGTCGGGTGGTATTGTTAATGCTCGGTTAGAGTGCTCGACCCTCCCAGGTGTGTGATGTTGCAGCCCCGTAGCGAGTCAGATGGAGAGCTGTGGATCCCCAGGGAGTCCTCCAGTAGGCTAATATGGCAACGTAGTTTGAGCGCCTGGGGCTCGTTGCCCCTTATCGTGCCTTCACAGAACGCTCACAGACCTCTGGCGTTTCTAACAGTTCACCCAAGAAGTAGTGGTCCTCTAGTGGTCTCACATCCACTATACAGTGCGTTATGACCTGTGTTTCGCCAGGAGCAGTTGCCAGGTGGGGCTTGCACCACAGATTATCATTAGTCCAATGCCAGCACCGTCACGAGACCCTAAGAAGGTCCTTGCCGTTACACCAGGCTCTAGCCGGGCTCGGCCCTCTTCGCTGGACTGTAGGGCGCTTCCGTGCCTCACACCTCCTTCCTCGTGGGGAAGAATCACCCCTTTTCTATGTATATTTTCTCCCCCCCAGTGGTTGGTTAATCAGGGGGGGGTCGAGAGGGTCTAAAGGAGGAGGGGGCCCCACTCACTTGTTATGGCCTGGGGTTGGTCCCAATGCAGCCTCCGGTTCTCTTCTGCAAGCCGTTCTTCATGTGGTAGTGCAGGGAGGGGGAGAGGTCATGCCACAGGATCTCCCCCAGGTTCCAGCCGTTCTTTAGGGGCCCGCGGCCCACAGCATGTGCTCCTCCGCGTCCTCAGCTCCCCCTTTAAGTTGCAGAGGAGCGCTTGGATCACGGCACCAATGTCCAGCGCATGCACGCTGGGTCTGTGGAGTCCGTAAGCTGGTGTCAGCAGATGGATGCAGATGCCGGCTCCCAGCAGGGAGGGGAGGGAGCACCGGCCGATGCAGCCGTAGTTCGGTTGGGGAGCCTCGCTTACTGTTTTTCATCGCTCCGGGTCTCAGGGCTGCAGTCCTCAGTATACGCGGCCAACACCGCTCTCTGCAGTCCTCTCCGTTGGCGCTCGCGTTGCGCTAGGCAGCGCCGGTTCCCAGCCGGCAGATATGAGGCCGCAGCTCCCCGCTTCCCCGCCTCTCCTACTGGGTGTTGCCAGAGTCCGCAGCACACCTCCTCCTCAGGAGGCAGGCACGGGGGGTTCAGTCCTTCTCCCTCGGTGCGGTCTGCCGTGTCTAGGCTGCAGCAGCTGCCCTGCCAGCTCCACTGCCACACGGTGCAGCCGTCTTCTCCCACCGCAGGTTCCAAGGCCCTCTGTCCTCTAGAGGCGATGAGTCGCGGCGGCCATCTTGGAAGTGCCACACGCGTCTTACGTGCTGAAAGTTTCTCAATTTACAGCCTCAGGACACAGGATTTGCAAGCTGAGACTTGCCACGGAGCCGCTACAGACAATCGCCCAGTTGTGCTTAAAATTTCGGTTCTCCGCGTCCCACCAGGCAGGATAATCTTATCAGGATGTTTTTGGCAGCAAGAGGAGCTCACGGGACTCACGTCTTCTGAGCTTGCATGTCGGCCACGCCCCCTGTATACATGGACTTGATTGTATATACTCACTCAAACCTTATGCCCTTCCCAAAAATGTACCTACCCTGAGGGTCCCTCCTAATTCGATATCAGTGATTGGGTCTTCCCGACCTAATAATGTTGCCACTCCTCTTTTCTTCTCCCCACTAGATTAAACATGTTTTCTTTTATATAATCCATGCACCAGTCAGCATTTGTTTATTACCAATAGATGTCTCTTGCAAGCACACTATTCCTGCGGTTAAATCTGTGCATGATTGATTTCCTCTTCATTGGTGAATTCAGTCCATGGACATTCCATGTGATAACGCGGATCTGTTTTAAACTCTCAACATCATCCCCAACAGCAGACCTACTCCTATGTACTTGTACGTCTCAGCCCCTCTCCTCCTTCCTTGTGGGAGCCCCCCAACATGGAGACGTTACCGGAACCTTTGGCAGCAAAAAGTTGAGCTTCCCTTTTAAATTTAGAATGGCGCGGCATCTGGCATGGTAACGCCCCACTGAGGCCTGGCCCTCCGGCACCTCACACCAATCCCTTTTTCTACACGGGCGATGTCATACCTGGCAGGTAGGTGCAGAGATGAATTAACTTTCAGTTTTGTTTCCTGTTTAGTTTTTCAATCCTCTTCACCTCCTTTTGCATGTTGAATGCAGGAAGATTCACAATATATGCGTCATGTAACCTCTGGTTCCCGCCCTCGGACTGCCATGCGCTCTGTCTAGAGTGTCTGGTGCACGACCACCGCTGGGATTCGTGGGAGGCTTTCAGCGCTCTCGGTCACTGGGCATTGGAGGGAGATCTTCCACACTTCTCCAGCTCACCTTGAAGACTTTGTCTCAAGGACCTCATGGCAAGACAAGGTAGGCCTTTTGTTTTAGTACAGATCTTCAGCTTGGGGAATCCTTCCCAGGCGTTCCCCGGGACAAGGGTTTCTTGGATTTAGGTTCTGGCAGGCCTGAGACCTCTAAGGCTGACAAGACAAGTGGTCCGGGGGTTCTAAGCAGACCGAGGCCGGCAAGGCTACTGGCCCCTTGGCCGAGCAGCTCCGCGGCTCTAACGGGTGGTCCACAGAGGGTTGCACAAGTTTGTCATTCTCTTCGGCCCCAACGGGCAAGGGATCGTCGTGTTATACTTCCAAGAGTCAGTCCTCAGTACGATCCCACACGACTTCCGGCACAGAGGTTGAGCGCACATTGCCTACCGGAGCTTCCTCCGATGTCTTGATTCAGGGCATTTCGACTAGTGTCCCGCAGGCCGGGGCTCAGCGCCTACCAGAGTGGGCTCTGATGTCGATGCTTCTGTTTCGGGTGCAAAATCCAAGGCGTCTCTTCTCATGTCTGAGCGGGCGCAGGGCTTTCACGCCCTCCCGCCCAGGGCATGGCGCAAGGCCCCAAGATAACAGATAGGCATGTGGCAGAGCCTGCTAGGCCGGTGGCATTTTGTATTAGAGCATGGGTCTGCCGTGCTCTTACCGATTGAATGGGCCCTGCAAGAAGGTCCCAGTTCCCTTACCTCTGAAAGCGGTAGTGGACTGTATGGTGCAGGTGGGTGATCTCTGCAAGGATACATCTACCTTTCACAGCCTTACAGCCACACGCCCCATGCTCCTCAGTGCTTCCATCAGGAACGGAGGCATAGCGCTTGGAGGGTCGGATCCTTTGGGACCCGGCGGCTTGCAAGAACTGCTCCTTTGAGTGCTTCCTCCTCCACATTCATTCCTCAAAGATGACTAGGCTCCTCAAGGACATTGTCAAGGAGGTGAATCCTGCAGGTTGTGCCACCTGGGATCCTCCTCAGGGCCCTCGAACTGTTCCTCCAGCTGTGCCAGTGCCTGTCCCTCCCTCCGGTCCAGGCCTTGCCAGTTGTCCAGACTCTGCTGCATCCTCCTATACAACCAACGCCTCCCACTTGCCAACAGTTGGATCTTTCTTTGGTCCTGGATCAAGGGGGGGGACCTCGCCGGCGCCTGTGTCACAGGGCCTGGACTTCCCTCAGTCTGGGAGGGGGGGTGCGGATTGGCGATGAAGAATCCCAGGACGACGAACCCTCAGTATCTGTAAAGGCTATCATGACCGCCTTAAGGCCCTTGCAGAGAACTTGGCGGGGCGGTGTCCCCCTCCCTGAGGAAGAGCCCCAGGAGTCGGGAGTGCTTGCAGAGGTTTTTGGCAAACGCACCATGTTCCGTTCAGGCATCCCTCTCCAGAAGGTTGTCCTGCAGGTGGTGAGGAAGTTCTTGGAGAAGTCCAGGGCCAACGCCCAGATGAACAAGAAGTTGGACAGCAGGTTCAGGCTGATGGATGGGGAGCCAATCCTCCTGGCCTCCCACCCTCAGCCACACTCTTGGTTGGTGGCTGCGGCCTCACTCTATACTCGTACGTTCTGTCCCCTTAACTCCATCCTTGTGGGCGTCCCCCAATATGGGGACGCTACTGGAACATTTGGCAGCCGAAAATGTAACGTCCCTTTTAATTTTAGTATAGCACGCAGGGGCGCGGCTTTGGGCATGTTCCACACGGACGGTGTCGGACTAGGCAGCCAGCACTGAGACTTATTAGTTTTCCTCTTGTGCCCTGTTTTGTTTATGCAATCTTACTTAACTTCCCTTTGTTGCCTCGCCTCCCACGGTGTGTGCCAGCCGCAAGAAGATTCACGAGATGTGCCTCATGTGGTTGCTAGTTCCCAGCCTCAGACCCCCATGCACTCTGTCTTGAGTGTTTGGTGCCAGATGACCACTGGGGCGCATGTTTGGCTTGCAGCGCTCTCGGACACAGGGCATTGAAGAATCTGTTGACGTGATGGAGGGAGATCTTCCACACTTCCCCTCCTCCACACCTTAAGGACTTCGTCTCCAGTACCTCTCGTCAATACATTGTAGGCCCTCTGTTCAGCACAACTCCACAGCATGGCAACTCCTTTCCCAGGGTCGCCACGGATCTGGGTTCCTTGATTTCAGGTTCTTGCAGGCCTGGAGCCTCTAAGGCTACCGGCTCACAAGCTGAGGGGCTCAGGGACCCACACCATTGCCCTACCAGTGTTTTTTAAGGGCCTTTATATACATTTCTGGAGCTGCTTAGATCACATTCTCTGCATAGTCCGACATCTACCAGAGTATTTCAAATATTTGATTTCGAAACTCAAACGGACATCGACAGGGCGTGTTTAGTAATACTATCCCGAGTGTGGTCGTCTAGGTCCCTCAGACTGTTTTTTTCCGACATCGAAGTCAGTCGCAAATGCAGAGTTCTCTTCCAGGCTGATGTCTTTTGATTAGCTAAAGTTGTAATTATAGACTTTCTTTTCTTTGTTTGCTTTGCAGCACGACCACCTGGCTGCTCTCTTCGAACACCCTCATCGACGACTGATTGATCGACGACCAGACGTGGCCTTCACAGGCCTCTTCGTGTTTTGGCCCATCACAGTAGGGAAAGTGGGTGGAGGCTCTTCATACTGACCTTTTTAGAGAATGCTTATTCTATTATACCCCGTCTTCTTTTCTCGCCAATCTGCCCCTTTACAATATAATGGACAAAACCCCTTTTAAATTTTGACCCTCCTGCTACTGAAAATTCCCATGGGAGGACACGCACCTAGTATGCAATCACTGTCTCCTGAGGGATCACGACGAAAAAGATTGTAAATCCTGGAAACTTTTTAGGCCAAAGACCTTAAAGGATCAGCGAATCAAATGCTGGGCTGCTCACGCCATGCAGGGTGAGGCCTCCATGGACGTGACGTAAGACTCCAGCAAGGGCAGTATCGGAGTCATGAGTGACGCCGCAGGTGAGCAGGGTCTGTCGGAACCTCATGTGCGTGTCCCTGACTCAAAGAAGAAAGCCGGCGGCTCTGTGATGGAGAAGACACCCGGCGGGCCAGGGCACACACAAGCACAAAGACACTAAGAATATACCCCATGGCCGACTCAACTACCATCGAGCGTCGAGGCGCATGCGGTGTCCAAGGACAAAGCCTCAGGTTTTTCATTTTCCTCTGGGCCATCGCGTATGCTTTCGCCTCACGACAGTTCCCTGAAAGCCAGTTCGGACACCGCCCATAAAAAGGTCCACCTTTTGCATGCCGAAAAGCAGGCGGCAAAGAGTTTTGGCATCTCCCAAGAAAACCCTGAAAATGCAGGAACTAATTAAGAAACACGTCAGTGCTTTCCCCGCTTAAAGTGAGGTCGCCGAAAGACGCCCATGGCCCCAAAAGAGATGGAGCGGGTTTTCCACTCCCTTAGACAGTCTCTCAGGAGTCATGCACCACAAGGATGTAACTCACTCCCAGGCCACCCCTGTCATGTCAGGCTTCCTGCCCTCATGCCAATATACACCTGAACAGTTCAATAAGATTATAAGGTGTAGTTTCGTAGATTTCATGGTCAGACATCCTGACCAATTGACAGTTCTAAAAGATGCCTTACTGCCAGGGGCATCAATACAGCATGCCCCATGAGCCACAACATAGCACATCTGCTCTAGGCACTCCGCCCTCGACATACCAAGACCCCTCTCACACATACCAAGACCCCTCTCAGGACTTGTATTATGATGATCAAAGAGAACAAGGGTTTCAGGGGGACCTCTGTGGTCAAGACCAGTTTTATGACGATGACCACATTTACGCGATCCAGTCGCCAGACCACCAGGACCAGCCTGTTGACAATCAACTTTAGTACAATAAACTGCTACTAAAGGCGGCACAGAATTATAATATCGGCACTCTGGAGGCACAGGTCTACAAAGTCATTGTGGAAGATATTCTGGGGATAAGAAGTCTGCCACCCAGTTTATCCCACTTCTGTTAAGGATTTCAATCAGGCGATACACTCTGCTCCCGGCCTAGTGTAAAGCGCAATGGAAAAACTTATTTGATATATGGATTCAGTTATTTGAAAGAGGTACCACTCGTATCACATCCCTTATTTAAGAATACCTCGGGTCACAATGGACCAGAAATCAGGCTGGTTTGCAAAAGGTATTATTTATTTACTTAGTTAAGTTCAAAATCACAATATATATTTTAATAGGTAAACAACAATCCCCAACGAGGTGACAGAACACAGAATGATGTCTTTAATACACTGGGACTAAGTTATGAGCAAGCAAATGCAGCACGGAAACAAATACTTTTGGGTTGGTTCAGATCAGATAGCGTTGTTGTTAGCAGTTCCCCCTGAAACACTTCTCAACTCCCCAATAGGCAATGCAAATGGATGGGAGGCGAGAGCAGGTATTCAGGAATGTACAAGTCAAACAGTGTCTCACTCCCCCCCACCCCCCGCCTCCTACACAGAAAGAGAAAAACAAAGTGTGCTTTTTAACTGTCAGAATAGTGTTTAGAATAGACTGGGTAAAAACACCAAATATGGTCTAAAATGCTTAAATTGCTCTAAATTCTTATGGGAGCCGCTTTGTATAGTTGCACACAAGCAATGATTTAATGCCAAGAAAAACATTAGAAATCTTAAAATGCAAGTTGGAAGCAGTTTAGAGCTCTTTTACACATGTAAAGATTTCTCAAAAAGAACATTTGCGGCAAACTTTTCAGTGCGCGATATTCGCGATAACTGGAGAATCGCACAGAGAATTTTGTTTCTATCACGAAAACTGAGGGAGTTACAGAGGTTTTAGTGAACATCGTTTTTGTAAAATAGGCGCGAGAATTGAAAACAGAAATGCACTTTTAAAAATGAGAAATGGGTTTGCTTACACTATATTAGTCTACCAAAAAGTAGAATGTCTCACAGGAAGGTCATTTACGGCCGATCATAACAGTTCAGGTGTGATACTCTGCTTTCTGTTTGGGTTGGCTGACAATACTGGTTCTAAATGAAATATAGGAGAAGTAGAAGCTAGGGGCAAGACTATGCAAAGTACATACACTATATGACAGTTCTTCCTATTTATACTCACAGGATAAGTTTTTAAATCGGACTGTCAGGTTTCTGGACCTATCGGGGACTGATGGCTGGGCACATCGGACTGGACAGGATCAGCAAGGTGCTCTGGTCACCGTCCGGCACAGGACTGGACAGGGTCAGCAAGGTGCTCTGGTCACAGCATGGCACAGTACTGGACGGGATCTGCCCTTCTTGGTTCTGAGGATCTTTCAATTCAGCAGGCAAGCAGTAACAACACAGCCCGGCTGTATTATGTTGCTTCCCCTAAGCTTTTGGGGTTCTGTTCTAGAATTTGAGGCCTAGCTGAGAAGGCTTCAGCTAAGCAATTGCCCTTGCTTTGCCAAGATTCTGGGGTCTGGAACAAGGAAGATGTAGATTTCAGCAGCAGGGTGCTCCGCCAGCATCAGGAGGGTGAGTGGATCCGTCTGTCCCTATGTCTGGTGAGCTGTCTCTTTTTATGCTATGAGATGACATCATACAGGGGGTGTGTGGGCCAGCTTCTATAAGCTTGCCCCTTTGTGCTGGGATAGGATCAATACTTCATCTCCGCCTTGCAATTTGAGTGATTGGCTCAAGGCTGGGTGATGTCAGGTTTATGATTTTCTTTTACAATCCCCAGAGACCTCCCTTTTCTCAAAATCGGATTTTATCTTAAACGCACATTTCTACATTATTCACTTTTCTACACACAAATATGCCATATTTTACATAGCAGCTATTCCTCAAAACCCCGTAGCTCTGGGATCTTGTCTCCCCGTTGTACAGAATTTTGCCCTTTTCACTATGAACACACTTTCCGATTTTTCTGCAACTTTCCACAAAGATGTGTGCTTAACCTGAGGACATGCGTGTACATTTTCACAATTCTAACAGTCATGCATTTTGCGTTTTAAAAAAAAAAGATTTCTTGCCATTCCTTCCCATAACATGTCGCACTGTTTTGCTGCCTCTTAAAACCTGCAGCCAGAAACTAAATGAACCACTCTGTCATTTTTATATTTTTCACGATTTTGACTAGCAAGTTATGTCTTTTTAAAAAGTGTTCTTTGTTACTGTTCAGCCACAGATGGTTGTTTGGGTCCGCCTCTTTTTGTCTCCCTGCAGTCCAGGAGCAGTCTCCTCCTTGTTTGTTCCTTACAGAGGCCATTTACGACCCTCTTCACACTTCAAATTTCCTGCTGCAGCTTGTCATTGTTCCCTTTCCCTCTGTAGACCAAATGCTGTCCCAACCTAGCAATTAACACTTCCCCGTGAGTTCCTGTTGAGGGAAGGCCTTCCTTCTGTGAGAAAACCCTGCTATTCCAGTTTTGCAGCTTCAGCCAGGTTTAAATTTATTAAATTCTTTTGGCTTTTCCTTAGCACAAAACAACCTTGTTGTATCAAATAACAAATAAAATTCTCACTCAAGATTTTAAACCTGTGGGATCAAAAACAACTATAATATGGGTTACTATCAGTAACAGGCCTCTTATATTGCAACATTTGACTTTCAGTTTATAACATGTTAAAGTTTAATCGGGAAGGCCCCTGACAGCTGTCGTCACAAGTAGCCCTCTGCTGCACAGAGATTTTTTACAGATCCACAGACGGGCCACTTTTGCTGTGAAAATCTCTTTATGCTCTTAGCCTTTCAGGACATTGTAAGTTCACAGTGATTCCTTAAACTAAGTGAATTGTAGCACCCAGCGAGAATTTTGAATATTTGAAAGGTGTTCTGTACCAGCATTCTGAAGTTTCAGCAGCAAAGAAAAGGTGATTTAAAGCACTATTGGAGTTTCATTTAGCAAAGCACCGCTTTTTCCTTCTGCACTCCCCTTTCAATTGTTGTGGAGCCCAGTGACACATTTCAGTAGTGAGCGCTCTGTTACACAAGTGACAACAGGCGTGACAGATTGGGCAGCCATGTTTTTGTGTGTTAAAAAGCACGATTTTCAGGGGTTTTGGTGCGCACAAGGGTCTTGTGGCCATTTTGCTGTTTCTGGCCCCACCATAACCGAGTGATGCAGTATATAGCAGAGCAAAAGTGGGTCAGTGCATCCCACAAGTCTACTCTAAGACTCATCCAGCCATCCCTACTTGCGCCTAGTCTCACAAGGGCGGGCATCCCCAGAATAGAAAAATAATTCAGACCTGTGCCCACTGACCCCTCCCCCCTCGCCCCTATATATTAGGGGTCAGCTTAAAAAAGATTCCATAGTGGTCATCACCACCAGGAAAAGGCCAGGCACTCGCCCGACGTCGGCAGAAGCCCCGCCAGACAAGGAAAGCAAAAAGATGTATAATTTCGGGAGAAAGGTCGCCTACTCGGCATTCCAGACCAGAATCACTAACACTACGCTGTTCGCTAGTTACGACTGTCACAAATGGGAGGACCTGGAATGCCAAATTGAAGCCGTCCCAGAACCACTAAAGGCTCAATTACTGAAGACCCTCTTAGAAGGCAAGCAGATCTCAAACTGCATCCTAAAGAATAACGTTGATGCGGCAGATAATGCAGGATGCATCATAGCAGAGCGAACTCTCATCAAGCGCCAGCCACCCTGGCACAGACTGTCTGGGTTTAAGCTACAGACTCTGGCAACCCTCTTAAACATGCCTGTGGACCCAAATATGTTATTCGAGAAGGCCGTAGAAGACACCCTTAAGAGTGCCAAGGAGGAATACAACACTCTTAAATCCCTTGGACACTAAACCGGTTGGATGTGGTTATGTCCAAGATGATTCCTGTGGAGAGGACCACCAGGTCATAAACCTCTTGTGTTTCGACCTGAATGTTAGCTTTAATACACTCACTAACGCGTGTTCTACTCTCCAGGGTTGGGGCCATTCAATTCAACCGTAATGTTATATGTTTTACCCTCACTCTGAGCTGGATTGTTGGGAACCTCATAAACCAGTTAATATCTTACCCCACATTTACTAATGCTGGTAGCGATGCCCTGGATCTTAGCATGATTGTGTGCACCAGACTTCATAACTGTTAATTGAGCCTTTTTATTAAACTGGGGACCTTTTGTGACATTAGATCTTATTGGTAACCTATCAGAGTCAATGGTTCATTGAATAAGGTCCTCATTTTCTCCCACTATAGTTATTAGACTGTGCTCGCAGAGTCTCTCTCCCAGATTTGATCCTACCCATGGCCCACAAATTGGCCGGGCAGGTTCAATCACGGACAGCAAGGACGCTCTCATATCTATCATTGCATTTGCCTCCTTGATGTGCAATGTCGAAACCTCCAGTCTCTTCCCCATCTGTGCGTTGGGGGGTATTTAATTGCTTTGCATTTGGCCATATCAAAAGATGTGTAAATTAAAGCAGAATATTGTATAGCAGCATACAATTTGGACAAACGGTCAGACAAGTCAGTACTTAAACGCACAGATGCAGTAGGCGAACATTACACAACTGCAAACTAAAAACACATTAGCCCAAGCGTGATGTGAAGGTTAAACATATAGATCAAGAAGTGAGGAGTTAGAGTTCCGTGGGTCCAAGGTGCTGATGACTGCAATAACTACCAGCACCAAAAATCGCCTTCAGTCAGGTGCAGAGAAAAATAGGCCAGTCCAGGTAAGGGACGCTCAACTACTAAAGGCGCAGCCAGAGGCCGTCTCCCCTTCCTTGCCTGCAACTGGGAGTAGATGCATTAAATGTAATGAATTGTAGTAAATCATGCTAAAGCTGTCAAGACCATTGAGACCAATCGGAGGCATCTGGCAGTGACCTCCAATAAAACCATTCAGGAAATGCAACAAACTCCAGAGTCCAAAATCCAAGATCATAGAATCATAGTCAACAGCCAGCACATGGCAACCAGCAGTCCCATGGATTAAAAAAACAGAGTAGATGACGCATAGACATATGCTTGAGAAGGCTTTTAATGGTTACCCTTGTTGTGCAATCTCAGTCTTTAGGCACACAGAGAATGCACTCAAAGCCAGCCATGGTTAATTGCAAGTGACTAAAAAGCTGCAATTACGATGCAGACGAACCTCGCAGACGAAAGAATAGAGTTATAGCATGCAATGGGTGGGCTGAACGGAACACAATTCCCTATGCTTCAGGGGAAAACGTTTTCAATAACATTTATTCAAGTGTTCGCCACAAATCAGCTGAATAGGTGGCAGGTGAGCTGCAGCTGTCAGCGGTAGCAACAGCAAAATGTATAGTTTCTCCTCTACCCGCAAAGGCTTTCCTTTGGGCCTCGGGCCATTCTGTGTCCCGAATACCGAGCACCTTCGCGGGCTTTCGAGGTCTTCATGCTCCGTTTCTTCGTTCTGCTGTATCTACAGAACAGGCCAGCCAGTACTTGAGTGCGGTCCATCAGATGCAGGGGTCCCTCTGTTAGGGAGAATTCTCATAAATGGTTAATTTCCCTTACTTACTGAGTCCCCCAGCAGCTTTGCTGGGTTTCTAGGATTTATTTTTTTCACCTGGTAAGAGTGTGAGCCTTTTTTCCCACTCTTAGATGTGTTTTGCTATGTGTATTTCTGTTTGTGTGATCTTGGGCACTGGAGCCTCACCTCACCTACTCCATGTGCACCACTCTTTGTGTGTGTTGCACAGCATCTTCCGTGCAGTGACACAGGATTGCCTTTGAGACTTCCCACTTACTCCATTTTTCTGGGGCTGACTAGTGTCCCCAGAAACAGGTAAAGTTGCCATTAACTTTATATAGTCACTTTAACCCACAGACCCAGTACACCCCATCTTACATGGAGTATTGGAAAGGGTTAACTCTTATGCCTTTTTGTCTGTACCTCTTGGAGCTTTGTTTCGCTCCCTTAACATTAAGACTTGGCTGGTGGCAGTGGTATCTACCCTAACCTTTCTACCGCGATTATCTTATATAAACGTGGTAATGTTTTAGGCTATTATATTAGCCTCGAACATAAACCCGCTTGACCAAATACATTTTATTTTGGTTCCGGCTGGGTTTATTCTCCATTTCTTTCTGTTAGTCTTTCTCGTGTTTTTCTCTGCGCGCCAAACCGGGGATGACTCCTTTGTTCGCTGTCTTTTCACAGGCTTCTGCACAGAACCCCTACTTAAGGTGCCTGATAATCTAGGTAGGCAGGATGTGAGGGAGTGATCTTCGGACCCCTACCATGAGTTGCCGTAGAAACCCCAGTCGCACTCTTGTCTGATTGGCTAAGGGGACTGGCCTTGCCAGGCCAGCCATCCTGCTGTGTGATTGACAGCCATGCTGTATGAATGGGGGAAAACTGCATAAAAAGCATGTCTCTGGGACTGGAAGAGCAGAGCCACCATTGGAACGAAAGAACCAACGAGGAACTGGAAGAAGAGGACCCCTACCACGGCTGAACCGCCCGGTGAAGCCCTGCTGCAGGTCCGAATCTCCAACTCCGACAACAGAGAAGATCCTCCAGGTAACTTCTTCCATTGAGCTGGTAGGACCAACCAGTTCACCCAAACTACAAGCCAGCACCCGTCTGGTTCAATTCGCTGTACAGAGCTACAGTGGGCCGGATAGCCAGGAAGTCTGACCCTGCTTGCGTATAAAGGAGCACACCTTTTATTCGTCGTTTGGCGCTGCTGCTGGTTTCTTCCCTGGGTAGTGCAGGACCCTCCAGTCTTCCTACTTCTGATCAGTCCTACAGTTGCTTCAGGAACCGTGAGCCTGCAGGAACGTCCAGGAACGTCTGCCTCAGCTACAGCCCCCTGTCCGCTTTAAGGTACTGTGCAAATCCAGTTGTGCGTTTCGCTCAGCCGCGGTGAAAGTGTTTGAAATCTTTCTCCAATCCGAGGGCTTGTCCTTCTTTTCTCTTTGAACTATCTCTTCTACCAACCAACCTCGTCCGGAATCTGTGCCACAAACTTTACCGCAAACTACATTGAACCTATTATCTTGAGCAAAAGACTTTTGAACCATTGACTTTGGCCCCAAGCCTTTTCTATCTGATTTTAACCTTGTAGCCTCTCTTGTTCACTTGCTCTGATTACTTACCTGTTGGTTTGACCTAATTATTGATAACTTTCTTTCCCTCCCTTTTAAATTGCTGGAGTGCTATTTTGCTCTCACTTCATTCTGTGAGCCTAACTTGTCAACAATTTAAGGGAAGTGGTGTGGTGCATTTATGATTGTGATTTTTAACATGCTTAGAAAGGTGAACTGTTATACAACTGATAAGTAAATATATTCTTTTACTCAGAAACCTTGAGTCAGTGTTTGCCTGAATCATAGTAGTTGCTGTCCTTTGTGTAACTATCTTGTACTGCTCACTTACTCTTGAGATAAGTCTGGCTGCTCCGCTACTGCTACCACTATAACTGTGTAGTACAGGCTTGTACCAAAGGTGAAATTGAACTGTCACTTGTAGTCTTAATTGTGTGTAGTGTTCCTAAAGGGTACTCCATATAGTTCTGCCTAACACCCTCCCACACCGCCCCAAAACAGCTGGCTTATTCGCCGGGGTTGAGGTTTGTATAGAACAGCTTATGGAATACTTTCCAGGCAGTGGGCCTTCCTCCAAGCTGCTTCTCTCCTGCAGTTCCAGCTTGTATAAAAAGCAAAAGGAAGGAATGTAAAAATACTGTCACAAATGGATGTCTTGCTCATACACCGCAAATGCACCTCTACAACAAAAGGAACACATGGATTACCTTGCAATCATATCTTTCTTATCTGTACGAAACACACTAATGCATTGTTTTTAGTTAATGTTTTATGTTCCTTCTCACTATTAACCTAAATAAGCTTCCTTCAAATCTGCTTGAGTGGTTGGAGACCATGCAAATTGCAGTAGTGCACGGTATAAATCCCAGTAACATAACCTATATTCATTGAAACACTTGTGTATAGGCGCGTTACAAATGCCATATCATATCATTATTGTTGATATTCAATTGAACCAGACTGTCGCCAAACTGTTGCAACATCACACCCTCCTGCCATAAAAAGTATAATATAAATAAATACTGTTTGGGAACATATAACATATTTATCCCCTCTGCAAAATGCATTTCTCATCTATAACATTAGATTTAGATATAGGTTACCGTTGGAGCTTTACATTCAACCCTTCTCTATAGGATTGCCAGTAATTTCAAATGTAGCTATGCTTTACAGTATATACGATTATCTAATACACACAATATAGGTTAAAAAAAATGAAAATCTAAAGATGGTGCCTCGCTAGGAGTGTTGTGTGAGGTGTCCTGAAAGACTTCTATCCGACAAGCACATGTCAGGGTTACAGAACTGCTGTATTTTTAGAACATATGATCACCCCCTCCCCCCAACCCCCCCTCCTCTTCCCCGGGGGGGGGGGGGAGGGGTAGTCTCTTTCTGCTTTGGACAAATAACAGAAGTAGAAGTGATTGTTTTTCCCAAATTAAGTAGTCATAAATAAAGTGAAATATACACACCCAACCATTAGATTGCACTGCATGTACCTAGAAAGTCTGCATTTCTGTGGTACTGTTAATTGCGAGGTCAAACTGAAGAGGTCTTCCAGGTTATTTGAATTTGAGAAGTTCAAGTAGAATCCAGGTTTCTCTGGCCTTACTACTGTAGAAGTAAGTAGATGAGTCCAGGTAGAATTGTTAAAGCTGCTCATAAATTCAAGTGGGTGGTTTCATTTCGAATTATTCATTGGAATGGGAAGGCCTTCATAACGCAAACGGTCTCTCAGCACCTGTGTTGCTTAGTTCATATTGCTTAAGTTCACAATGAAATCTCATCTGGTTTCACATTTCTTAGAGCAGTTTAGAGACAAGGTTAGCGTTTGTACGCTTTTAAGTTGGATGTAACAGGCATAACGTATTTTCATTTGAGGTCTGTTTTTTATTTAAAATATTTTGGTTTTGCTTTTCCTGAAGAAAATTGTTAAACAGAGCTCAAGAATTGAAGAGTTGATGTGCATTGTAAACGAAAAGGATATTGCAGTATTGCATCTTGAAGAACTACTGTCTCAATATGAAGAAAGATTTGAAAACTATGTGAGTAAATAATTTGTTTTTACAATCCATGCATTGCAAAATGCCCCGACAAGTTAACTTTGTGGGTATTCCAACATTCAGAATTCAGAATATAAGACTGCAAGTCACTCCTTAATGTACACAGACTTTTTCTTCAATTCTGCATTTCTCTTATCTCTTAGACTGTTAGTGGTTTATGGCTCCTCATTATACCCCAGATTGAAAAACCAATGGTTTTCTTGCACAGGGTGCAGACCGACATGACCTGCAAGTTCTCCAACATAGTTAATTTAAAAGTAAAAATCTGCATCTCACTAGATGTGAAGATGCTTTAAGTAGGTATTACTGAACTTACTGTTTTGTGTGCATTTAAGATGGTTCCTCAAGTTTGCCACAATAAAAGAAAATAGTTATAATATTTCGCTTTGTTTTACCTTTCATTGACACAGGAAATGCATATTGTTATTGGATTCCTTCCATTTACTTTGTTCTCTTCTTAGAAATAACTTGCAGGTGCCAGTTTGGAGTCCTAACTCTTTCAGCCACCAGGCGTTGCAGTGTGATTGTACCTCTGTGCCCTGTTTTTGCCGGCCATGTCTATCCTGGCCAGTATATACGGAGCCAGCTGCATTCTATGGCATCAGTTCAGTTTTTTTCTATGCTTCTTGGTCTCAGTGTAGCTTTTGCTATCTTAATAGTGTGATGTCTCATTTGAAGTCCTCTGCTTCCAAGCCCAGCAAGGATTTCAGGAAGCCCATGTCGGTGCCACACCTGCATACGAACTGTCTGGTGCATGGATCCCGATTAAGACATCTGTGTGTGGCTGTCACTGTCACTATGCAGCTCAAGCACTGAGGAAACCTATTGCTTAGGTCTTCACTGCTCTTCACAAGGGCAGAAAGTTGTAATCCCAATCCATTGCTTCATCAATTACTTTAGCGCCAATGGGTAAGTCCCGTTCTGAGTAGAGGTAAAATAGCTGTCGTTATTTCTCCCATAAAGTTTCAAAAGAAAAGTACTATAGAGAGGGCCCTTTCCTCCTAGTTTGCCCCTTTATAATCACCACTCTTCTTCATTATTGAAGATGACCATCGCCATTCCCACTCTAAGGAGGCTGCTTCAGACTCAACGCTTATTCAGCAAAGGCCCTGTTCTCACCGTTCCTCTACCCGGGGAGACGTTTTGGCCAGCACCATGGTGCCTGTGACATTGACCTTGGTAGTAACTGTGGTGAAGCATGAGCCTACTGTGACTTCTCATACCAGAAGAGGCACTTCTTTTGTGCAGTCACTGCACACCTGTGAGCTCGATCCACACCTCATGTGGAGACTCCACTACACTCCCTGTCAGCTCTGCCTTCCAGGGTGGTTGCCAAATTCTATGGTGCCACTTGATACCTGTTCCTCTAAAGAGACACTGTGGAACTTGCTGTTCCATGGCCTCCAGATCAAACTTCTTATCCGAATATGCACAGATCTTTGATTAGGGAGACCCTGTCACTTTTGGGAGTGAGTCCCTGAGGGACGATGTAGAAGACTTCCTTGGAGAACTTTAACAAGGGTTGGTCAGCCTGGCTCCTGACCTTTAAGACTGCTTCCCGTATACCTCTCGTGAACTGCACATATATTGTAAAGATATTAATTGGGTATACATTAATATATCTGACAAAACTGCACAATCCTTATATCATGCTTTTTACAGAAGTCCAAGAAAAAGTCATTTTAGTTCTACTTATAAACTGTCAAAAGCCTATGAATTTAAATATTATTTAAATAGCGGAGTTCCAACAGATGGGCCAAACTCACCAAACACAACACCCGGTTGGCAATGAAACAGAGCAGAACTCCATGGTACGCATACGTTCCTTCCCCTTTTCTCCATCCTTGTGGGTGTCCCCCAACATGGACAGTACCAGAACCTTTGGCAGCGAGAAACTTGAGCTTCCCCTTTAAATTTAGTATAGCGCGCAGGGCCTCGGGACTACTCCCATGAATGCCCTGCTGAGTCCCCACCCTCTGGCGCCTCACCTCAGTCCCTTTTTCCGCATGAAAAGTGTTGGACTTGGCAGCCAGCGCAGAGACTTTTTTAGCTTTCTGCCAGTTCGCTGTTTATTTTTTCAATCTTTCTTAAACTTTACTTCAGTGACTCTCCCCCCCCTGGCGTGGGTCGACCGTAGGAGGATTCATGATATGTGCCTCATGCGACCATTCTTTCCCAGCCTCAGACCCCCATGCACTCTGTCGTGAGTGTTTGGGGCCTGACCACCTCTGGGACGCATGTTCAGCGCGCTCAGCTTCAGGGCACTGAAGAACCGGTTGTCGTGGTGGTGGGAGATCTTCTTTTTCACACACAAAACAAATAGGTCTGAGATTTTATTTATTTTCATTCAGTATTGTCGATGAGTACAACCTTAGTTTGCCCTCCAACCTTACTAACTATGCCCTTGTGAGGTGACTAGTCCCTAGGTTGCGGTGGTGTGCTGCTTATCTAGTGTTGGGGAGCAGAAAGAAAAGTCTTGCCCTATCTATTTTAGGCAATAAGTAAAGTGCTAAATGGCAGAATTAAAAGACTCTTCAAAGGCGCTATGCACTACACCTCAAAAAGTGATGGATGACATACAGGATGGATGTAATTACTTTCATTATCCTGTTTAGCGAACCCACAACAGATTTAACCTTTTAACTGCCATGGGTCCCTCCCACCCCCCAGTAATAAGGCCTTTTTGGTGATTTCGGTATTTTACCATTCAAAGTCTTTAAACATTTTCTCCTTCATTAACTCTTTAAGTGCCAAGGACGAGCTATCTTGTCCTTGGCACCAGGGAGGTAATCCCAAGGACGAGATACCTTTTCCTTGGCACTTAAGGGGTTAAAAATAGTACCTAAAAACAAGGCTAAACAATTCAAGAGCTGAGTGCAACATGTGATGCACACTAGTGTTCCTAAAAGTCGTCACCTTAGTCCTGGGAGAAACACACAAACCACAAACGGGGGTCTACCGGTTTCAGTGGCATATACGAATTTCACCACTTTCTTCAGGGCCACGGTACCATGATGGGAACCGAAAAGAACAAGCTGGGTTAGGGATGATCACTGCACCTTTATGTGCAATGTTGGATCGTAACTCGGCTCCCTTGGGGGCGTTTTAATGCCTCTTCAGAGAAAGGGGGCTCATAAATAGTCTGGGATGCCTTGGATCAGTCTATCTAACGCAGCGTGTGTTGGAAAGGTCTGAGGGAGATCTTCCACACTTCTCCTCTGCCCCACCTTAAGGACTTTGTCTCCAGAACCTCTTGTCAAGACAAGATAGGCACTCTGTTCAGCACGGCTCCACAGCGCAGTGACTCCTTCCCCGGGGTTCTTGCGGAGCAGTTTTACTCGGATTCAGGTTCGGGCAGGCCCAAGGCCTCCAAGGCTACTGTCCCCCAAGCAGAGAGGCTCCGGGGCCCTAACAGGCTGTCCTCGGAAGGTAA